>NC_141704.1:25300812-25318312 GCF_971803275.1 Cyanistes caeruleus | reverse complement strand
TTTTTTCATAGGTATTATGTAAAAATATCAATTTTTCTGATTCCTATTATCGATTAGTTCATAGGAACAGTAGATGAGTGTTTACCTGGCAAGCTTCTATATAGCTAAAGATGAATTTTTAATGTGCAACAAAAGAGTGGTGTTAAATGTACAGCCTTAGTCTCCTCTATTTCTCTATTAAATTGATCTGGGATAAACCCAGATTTTTTTTATTCTTCAAAGAAGGTCTCTTTTCATTTCTGCATCCATGTTCATCTATCTAATTTCCAATATCAATGTTTTCATTCTGAGTCATAGCTTTTCTTTAGTTTGTACATTCACATGCAGTAATAAAGCAATTTACGTTTGTTCTTGCCTTAAATGCCATTTAGATATGTTCAAAATGGTTTGTTTTGACATCTGGAATTTTATTTGTGTGCCAAACAACCACATAGGATTTATAAGCTAATTCAAAAAATGGAGGAGAGCCTGCAACAAAAAACATGAGAAACTTCAAAGCACAATGGACCCTCCATCTGGGTCCATCATGGAGCCCAAGGATGTAGGTGTTCTTCAGAGGCTGTCCCACCTGTTTTGTTTTGTAGGGTTGCATACCAGTCATCTTTGTGGCAGGATTAGGAGCTCAATGGCTTTGAGGATTCCACGCAACAAATAGGTTGCAGTTATAAATGATGTTTCACTTTGTCACTTCAGTTTTTTCTTAGAGGTTTAACCAGGAATTTTGGGGACTTTGTGGCCCGCTTAAAGGAACAATCCAGTCTCTTCATTGGGTCAGGACTCTACCTGAACTGATTCTAGATACATTGAGAGATTTCTACAAAAAAGAGTCAGAGATTGCCTTTCTGCTACATTTTTGTAAAATCAGATTGGAAATCTTGGAAAACACAGACATTAAATGAAAGAAATATACCTAATGCATATAATTTGCCATAAAATAGCAGGTTTCAGATAGTCTTCCAAACCAGATAATACAGTAGCACTATGCCTGTAAGAAATAAAGTACAGCCTGGTGTATCACTGAAGGCTGTGAAATTCTACCAATTTTTATTATTTAAAGACAATTAGAGAAATCTCTTTGCTTAATGTGTTCTGGTAATGTAAATTTCAAGCAGTTTTCAAAATGCCTTGTCCTTTATCTGTGGGAAAGAATATATGTTATATACATATGATACACACATGTATCGTTACATAAAACTCTTATAAAGGCAATACTATCTACATAAATCTGTATTTTTACTAATGATCCTGACTGCCAGTTTTTTTCAAGCTTCTGTCTGTCATGCTGAAAAACAGGTATATTAGTTCTCTAGCTTATACAGTTGAACTGTTGAATATTACAGGAAAAACAAATTTTGTCAGAAAATCTGTTAGAATGTATTGCAAAGCAGGTGTGTTTACATTTATAAGAGCATGTATGCAGTTAGGGAGATTCAGAGCAGATACCATGAAAGCTAACAAAAATAAGCCTGGTGGAGGGGAATCTATATTTCATACTGAGGAACAGAGAACTCTTGTGGTACCAGAAGTCTTGCGCTAAATGTCTTACAGGCTGGGATCTTTAGCACAGAGTATGAGCAAATCAGTGCCAGTTAGAGAGTTAGGTAGATTTTCACTCAGTTTAGATCAAAATATTAATATTTTGGTACATATTATAATAGTAAGCATGCAAGTGTTAGGAAAGTTCTTGCAGGGTTTAAAGGTTAAAGGTAATAGTTTAATTGTGAAAGTATCCGTTTCCCTCTCTATATTTCTCCTCCTATCCGTGTGACCTGTGGTAGCTGAATAGCATCACTGAGATAAAATTGTTACAAGACAAATTCAGATCTCAAGTAAACAGAGGAAATTCTTGGTGGCTTTGGAGGGAATTGAATAATGACTCTAGTTGGTGAATTTTATACTTCGCTCATGCATCCCAAAGTTGTAGAAAATCTGTTTGTCTTGTCTTTAGTACTTGTTAAACTTAAAATAAAACATTATTGTATGTGGTGTTTACAGTGCTACAAAACTAGATGTTATAAAGTGTGACAACCAGAATTAGTCATCTGAAATTTAAGTGTCTACTCAAAGTGAGTCTGCACTCCATGGAGAGAGACAGGCACGTTCACAGTGTGGGCTTAGTTTCATGTTAAAATAAATCTCTAAACTAAATCAGCTATACTTTGCTCAGGATTTCTTTATTCTGTTGATAATGGAAGGAGTACAGGGATAGATGAGCTTAAATTCCTCCCAAGTTTCTGAGTGGAAATCTGGTTTGTCTTTCCCATTTGTATTTTAGAGTAAAACCTTCAGAATTTTTATTCTTAAAATTCATTTGATGTTTTCTAAAAGATTATCGGACTTTTTAGTGAAGGCTGGTATGTTTACTTTCAGGCTCTTAATTAGTCAGTGTTTTAAGACCATAGTTTATGCTATGATGAATTGTGTGAAAAGTGGTATTCTGTGTAATATTGTATGAGGTAATTTCTTCTAAAAGAAAATTTCAGTGAACTTGTGTTTCTTTTTTCCTCTATTTCATTAATACAAAGTCTTTTGGGATAGATTCAAGTAATAGAAACATTAGATGAGATTTTCCTCCTAAAATTGGCTCATGATTTAATTTATTAACAATAATATTATTTTTGCTGATTTACAGAAGACTGGAGTGTTCCAATACATCTCACAAAGCAGTATTTATATGCCAGCTTGCTATTATATGCAGAAAAAACATTTGAATTTTGCTAGACAAGCGAGTGGCTGCTTTTTCATGGGTGGAAAGCCTGGCTTGTTGACAGCTGTTTGACCGTGTCCTGGGTAGCTGGAGCAATGCTCTCACATCACAATGTGCCTGCCACAGCACTGGACAATACCCCAGGTTCTTTCATAGGACTTTTCTCTCCTGCTTACACACGGAAACATACTTCCTGTGTCTTTCCAACTCACACATATATTTCTGAGAACATGTGCATATGTGGGTGGTTATGCATTTGCTGATGCTTGATCTCACTGTATAACAAGTGGAAAATAAAGCCATGTCCAAAACAGCACCTATACAAAAATGCAGTTTAGTGGAAAAGCTAATAATCTAATGCCAAGGTTTCCCAACTTTCACTTTTCAGTTAGAAATGCTGAAAAAACGATTCTCTCGGCAGAGACCAGGTGACTGAGGTAGCAGTCCTTGCTGTGTACTCTGATATGTCCATGATGTTCTTATTCGTGTATAAATCAGACCTTCTTAAAGGACTAGCTGAACAAGAAAGTTTTTCTTCTACTGAAGTGATGTTTTATGCAAAATTTTTTTTAGGCTAAGCGTCTTTATTGTGGAAAACATTTACTGCTTAAAGATACTTATTTTGCTGTCTGCCTTAATCATATCCTTTGAAACAGTCTCAATAGATTTTTCTATTCGTAACATTATGACACTTGATAAGATGATTGATTATGAAGTGTTGAGAGCCCTGCCATGTGATCATTTATTTTTAAATACACATTTGTACTAGCCAACGCTTAAATTTCTTGCAGGAATACATAAGAGATACGAAACATAAAGCTTGAGTCTGATCGAAACTGATGCCTCTGGAAATAGAGTGCCACAGTACTGTGGCCTTAAAATAACAGATTCTGACTGAAACTGGAACTTTACAGTGATAAATACTATGTAAAAAATTATGGTCCATCTTTGGTACAAAATAAAAAAGATGTATTGCTGTAGTGCAGGCAAAGTAAAATGTGTTTGACGATGATATCTTTCTTTCTCTGTGCAGGTGCCTGTGTCAGTGGCCATGATGACTCCCCAGGTGATCACCCCTCAGCAAATGCAGCAGATTCTCCAGCAGCAAGTGTTGTCTCCGCAGCAGCTTCAAGCACTTCTCCAGCAGCAGCAAGCAGTTATGTTGCAGCAGGTAATGTGTGTTACCTGCTTTGGACTTTTAGCACAGGGCATTCACACAAATGTCAACCAGATTTTATGGGTCTTATTTTGTAATATTTCATTGCTCATTGCACCAAAAAGAATGAAAATAAACATGAAATTTCTCCATTTCCAAATTTATTTTTTTTTTTTAATTGCAGAAGTGTGAAATCACATTTTGAAACATTCAATATTACATTAAAACCAGCAACAGCAGCAGTGGCAGATGCATTACAAATACCAAACAAATTGATGTTTAAATTTTCAAGCGCTTAGGCACATTTTAATTGTAGACCTGCCAAAGGAAGTGCAAATAGAGTTGTTGATAATTGTTGCTTTAAAATTCATAACATTGTAGTGCTTCCTTTAGTCACACAAATGGCATGCGGTTATGAAATTTGAACTTAACAGCTTGTTTCATCAAGGGAAAAGGTTTTTTTATTTTATTTTTTTACATATTAAAAATTTGTCCCAGATAAGGCTAAAAAGGAGGAGGAGGTTGCTGTTTCCTTAGCACAAAATCTGTCAGCTAATTGAAAAATACGTGAACTTGTTATTCATACAGTAATTATTGATAGTGTCAGTGATCAGTGCCTTGGTGTAACGCAGAGTGAATTTTTGGGTGCATGCTTGATTTTCATACAGAAAATGATGTGTCTGTTTGTCATAGTCATAGCTCAGTCACTGAACTGCATGTTTAAACATTTTAATATCCAGTACCATGATCGTTACAGGCAATTCACCTTCAGTTGTGAATCCAGCATCCTGCTAAGCAGATTGACAGATTAATTACTTTTTTCCCCTCAGAAGCAGACAGTTTTGTTTGGCCTTAGTGACTTGTAGGTTTCTTGCGAGTGGATGAGTGCAGCTTCTGATTTGTTATATAGGACATTTAAGGAACTTAGGTATAGTTATTTGAGGAGTTAATTTGGCTCTTGCATTCCCTTTAGAATACAGATTTTCTATACCCTTCTGTTTAGGATATTTTGGAATCTGCATTGGAAAATTTCAGAACCGCCTTGGAAAAAAATGTATGTAGATCTGCCTCTTCAAATCACATTTTTTGTTATGAGGTGATACTTAATGGCTACGCTACCATATGCCAATCTAGAAGAGTTTAGGAGATTTATAATACTTGAAACTTTTGCCTTTATTTATTAAAGTCAAAATGGTTTATTCAGCAACAACTACAAGAGTTTTACAAGAAACAGCAAGAGCAGTTACATCTTCAGCTTTTGCAGCAGCAGCAGCAGCAACAGCAGCAGCAACAGCAACAACAGCAGCAACAACAGCAACAACAGCAGCAGCAGCAACAGCAACAACAGCAGCAGCAGCAGCAGCAGCAACAGCAGCAACAGCATCCAGGAAAGCAAGCAAAAGAGGTAGGAGCTAAGACCCTTGCTGATGCACACTAGTCTGAGCTGTCAGAAGCTTGGAAAAGACAAGACCAGTTTAGATCTTTTCCTATAGCGAGGATGCAGCTATCAAAGATTTGTTCTTATATTTTTACTGGGCTTAATAGCAGTGCTGGTATAATTCTCCTGCTCCCCTTTGTGAGACATAGGATTTGAGCAGTCTAGTCCTGCTGTCGTCTAATGTTCGCTAATGAATCTGAGTGTGCAAAGAACAAACTGTATGGTGGACTCTGTACTGATTATCTTGTATTCACAGGCAATCTGTGTTGGGGAAGGAGCCTTACTTTGCTCAGTGGCACAGCTCTGAGAGCATGCAAATTTAGTCCATGGCTGAAAAAGAGCGATTGAGCACAGATTTCAAAGTCATAGGCCTCTGATTAATGAACTGCTACTGTAGGTTTGAAGTGGCGAGTAGAAAGTTACAGTTTGATGTGCTCATAAATCAACCTGACAAGTGGGTTTCTCAGGCCTAGCTTGCACTTGTCAGCAAACTGCATCAAATATAAACAGAATACAAACAAAACATGTTGAAGTAGTTAAATTGATCAGCAGGTATCCTAGACGTTGTCTTCAAGCTGCCCATTATGCAAACGTCGAGGAAGCAGTTGTGACCTCCTGAGGCTTTGTTTCTGTTTGGATTTGTGAATAGAATTTCAGACAGCCATCAACTACGGAATAGAAATTGCTCCCTTATTTCTCCGGAGGCTCTGGGCAATCCACATGACTTGCTCCATTATGCAGTCTGTTTTCCAGTGAGCGCATCAGAAGTTTCTCTTTTCCCCAAACTAGAAAGGAAAGGTCTTCCACAGCAGCTTGTCTTTTTCTGAAGTGTGACTGCCTTCTCATACCCTCCTGAGTCTTTGTAGACTCAAGTTTGTCTTGAAATGCCTCACAAAATTGGAACCTGTACTTTTGCTCCATAATAGGGCATTTCGTTGCCTTGAATGCCATGCTCCTTGTAATATATTCCAACATGAAAAGAGAGGGAGCTAACAGGCCAGTGAAAGGACGGCTACATCCCAGTTTACTAATAGATCACTGGAGACCATGTTCATGGGCCACTGCAGACCAAACTTAGTCAATTGGAAAAACAAGAGTGCCTTCAAATCACAGGCTGCTGTAAAAAGTTATATGTTTAGCATAGATAAATCTGTTATCATCTGCCATGAGCTGAGGGGTTTTTTTATTTGAAACAGCTGTTATATACTTTTTCTTGACCCTTTTCTTTAGTGTGTCATTAAGTGTATCTTGCCATTTTCCCTAAAACCTAATATCTTAAATGAATATAATAGAAAATTTCAAACACTTTCACTGCCTGGGTATTCTACAAATAGCATTATTATTTAATAACTGAGATTAAAAAGAAAGAAGTTGATTTTATGTTTTTGGCTTTCTAGCCTTTACTGCACACTTTATTTTTTGCTGCATTTGCTTTTCTTTTTTTTCCCCCCTGTTCTCTTTGTAGCAGCAGCAGCAGCAGCAGTTGGCAGCCCAGCAGCTTGTCTTCCAGCAGCAGCTCCTCCAGATGCAACAACTTCAACAGCAGCAACATCTGCTGAACCTTCAGCGTCAGGGACTCATTTCCATCCCACCTGGCCAGTCTGCTCTTCCTGTCCAGTCTCTGCCACAAGGTATTTCAGTAATATATGATTGGAGATACTTCTGAATTCACAACTTTTTAACCATTCCATTTGCATCTGAACTTCAGAAGTTTCCCATTATGACACTTAAGCGTATTTTGTCCTTTATTATTCACATTACCAAATTTTCTGGACACTGTTAAATACTCTTGAAAAAATAAAGCCAAGTTTTTATTGTTTTTTCTGGATGGAAGGTGCATATTTATTGAGCTTATGTGCTGAAAACAATTTCTAATAGCAGCACTTCAAGCATCAGTGCTTTTCTATGAGGAATCACTGAAATCTGATTTAGTGGAATGTTATTTCATTTAATACAAACAAACAGCTATAAAATACATCCAATAGTGATACTAAAGTCATTCTTTTCTTTTTCTTCTAAGAAAATAAAATATTTGGCATTAAAAAAGCACTTCAAATCTTCAATTTATGGCAAGTGAATTTAGAGACAAGCCTTAGGATTTATTTTCTTCTCTATTCCTTTGTATTAAATAGGTTAAATAGAACAACAAGTTTTGAAGGTGGTGATTCCAATAGTAATGAACTGTGACTGACAAATAACCATAAAGACTTTTTGAAAAAAATTTCCTTTTGTCACTTTGATCAGGATTTCTCAATGATGAAAATGATCTCAAATTCCACTACTTGAAAGAAAATAGGGCACACATTTTTGAAGCGTAAATTAATGTGGAGCTAAATGCTGCTTACATTTTAAGATAAGGCCAAAGTCTTCCCATCCAGGGGACTCTGCCTATAACCTGTAAAGTATGTGTTTCTGTTTGTTTTACCACAGAGAGTTGAGTTAAGTATCTGTCATAAAAATTATACAATAATCTGATCTCTTATACCCCAGTCCTGAAATGAGCATTGTTTAGACTATGTTCATGACAAGTAACATTATTTTTAATTGGTCTTTATGCATGTAACTTGTTCCTCCACCAGATAACTATTACGAAATCAAAGCTTCAGAAATCAGATGAGCAAAAGCAGAGTACACAGTGTATAGACAATGATCTTAAAAAAACCCGAAAACCCCAAACCAAAACAAACAAAAAAATAAACTAAAATGACCAGAACATCAGAGATTACAAATAAACGTGTTCATTTCATTGTGTAAAAAAGTTGTGTAAAAAAGCTATGACACAAGCATATCTAATGCTGTAAAAGCTACAATGAAAATGAATCCTACTACAGCAAATAGAATAGCAGTGGGGAGACAACTTGATTCATAAACCTGGCGATGAGAGCCTGGTAATGCTGGTCTCTTTTTGTACAATTGGCTTGGAACAGAGTCAAAAAAAGCATGAAACACAACTTCCCTCTGAACTGCTTTACCTTTTGCAATCTCCTCTTGTGCCATCTGTTGCTAGAGGAATTCCTCAGGTTTTCTCTCACATTAAGCTATCCCCATAGATTTCCCTCAGCACTCCTATCCAATTGCATTGGTATTCATCATTTTAATGCAACACTCATTGTACTACTTCTAGTATAAAAACTGAGGGAAAAAAAACTTTCTAATGGTTCCTAAGAGTAAACATTTCTTTTTAAGAATTGTGTTTTACTCAGAAAATTAAGTCCGACTGAACTCTTGACAGAAAAGATTGATAACAAAGAAATAAGAAACTACAAAATTTTATATTCAAAATATATATGGATTGTTATTGTTGAAGTAAATTAATCTCTTTTTTTGCTTTTGCCTTGTTGTTTTTTCATGATAATGAATTACATACAAGTATTTATTTCTTCTATTTTAAAATTAAACCTTCAGAATTGAATTAAGATAATACACAGTAGATGTGGTAAAAGTATGGTTTTCTGCTTCTACTGTGCTGTGAGAGGTATAAGATAGTTATGCAGAAGGATTTACATGTGTAACACAAATATTTTATATGCATCCATCCAGTTTGCTCAGTTACATGGATGGCTAGAACACTGAAAGTAACACAGGGGATTTGTGTTTGTAAGTTATTGGCCATAAAGAGTCTCATAAACCACAAATTATTATTGGCAAAGGGGTTTACGTTTGATAATGTGAAAAGATGTATCTTACAAGCACAGCTGTGAGGTTTTCATATATAAGCAGTATTTTCTTCAAGAATAGTTTCTGCCTTTAAAGAACAAAAATGTTTCCCATGTTTTCTTGATGGTTAGGTATCACAATTATGATGCAATAGGTACATTAGCATCTGTTTTGTGACCAGTTCTTCACTATGCTGTATCCAAAACCAGTGATTTGCTGTGAGTTATTTCCAGGTGCTGCTGCGTTGATGCTTGTTAAATGCAAACAACTGTAAATCACAGCAGTAAAAAACCCCAAACAAACTAAACAAACAAAAAAACCACCAAAATTCCAAGTCTTGATCGGTCCATGTTGGAAAAGGAAAAGCAGTTGCATGGATGGTTTTTACAAGTGACAGTTTTATTAAATATTTATTCAAACATAAAAATAGAGTAGATAGAGGTTAAAAGCGTAACGAAAGTAATATTAAAATCCCCAAATTACTGGTGTTTGTAAATTTCACAGGAAATCAGTATTTGACCTTTTTATTATAGTCCGTAATTTTTATTCCACTCTTAGTCCTCTTTTTGATCCTTTCCCCTTTAATATATTGTGGAGAGGGTATTTTAAGGGTTGCCATAGCCTATGAAACTTTAAAACTTACCCTACTTTTACATCCAGACTGAGATGTCTGTCAGCCATTTCACAAGCCTCTAGTAAAAAGAGAGTTGGACTTTTTAAGACACAGAAACCACAAGATTGCCATAATTTACAATTAATTACAAATTCGCTTATTAACTTTATACTTTTTAAGTGCCTGCCCGCAATCCTTTCATCCTAAAAGGCAGCATTTCAGGGTCCTCTGAAGAAGTGATAAAATTAACCAGCCTGAGCATAGAGAGAAATTTCATTCTGCCCTAAAAAAACCCCTAGGTGAGCTAGGCAGCCTGGAGGCACAACTCCACCTGCAGAGGAAGGGGCTGTCCAGCAGATGCCCAGACCCATGGGAGAGAGACCATTGCTGCAGCTGCTGCCAGCCCTCCCTACATTCACTCAATTCCTGAGACCGTTCTTACTCAGCTCACTCAGCACCCAAAGTTTGATGATCTCAAATTAAATTCCTCTCACTAGAAGATGTGATATCTGATGACCTAAACAGATGTTTTCATTCTTGGGTTTGTTTTTTTTTAGTAAAGTTAGTTTATTTTTTTCAACAACAGGAGGAAGACTTTGAAGTAAATTATGTACTTTGTATATCATGCCACATAAATGAATACATTATTTCATTCTGATTTGTGGTTACATTTGCAGGTAACTGTTATTTACAACACTAAAGTGGGTTTTTTGCAGTGTTGCTGGAATATCCCTCATGAACTCAGAAGTAATTACTTACCTTCATTAAACAATTACAGACAGTATTACCATCACCCTTGTTACCCGTCTCTTTAATGCAGTAAATTAGAGCCTGGCTTCTTTGCTTGCTTCCTTAAAACCTAGGTTTTTGCTATACAAAAATGTAATAAACTCAAAAACAGTTTCAGGACTTCTTCATTTTTCCCTTAGCTGAGTTTTCCAATGAGTGTTGCTATCTAAGGTAAAGAAGGACTCCAAGCAGTAGTTAAAAATGAGCTGCTTTCATAATTAAAAAAAAAAAAAAAACTAAAATCCCCTCCACCCACTTTGTTTCCATACTTCCTCCAGAAATAAATATTTCTGTAAATAACTACTAATCTATTTTTAATAGCTTTGAATACTTCATGGCTACTGAGAAGTATTAAGGAACTTCCTGTGCTTTTTCATAATTTTTTGTTGAATCTCTTTCAGTAGTCTGAGTTTATATGTTCTCAAAATAAAACATTATCTAATAAAGAGATTTGCCAAACAATAAAAAACGGTCTTTACATCTTTCTACTATATCTTATTAGCCAAAAAAAAATATACTCTATGAAAATTTTGAATTAACAGATACTTTCTCATATTTTCAGGACCAGAAATGTGAGCTCTTTCATAAAGAGTAAAAACAAACCAAAACCAAAACTCACAATATCATGATTCAAATAGCATCATCATTTTGAATGTTTTGCATTCCAGCAGATCTAGATACCATGACCACGTGTTACCTAATTTTGGTTGCTGAGATGAAATAAAGAAGAGAGATTTTAAGATACCTCTGGAACAAACCATGTCAGGCTGAAGAACCTGGCTTTGAAATCACAAGATCTCTGGGCTTTACATTCTTTTCTGCATTTAATCTAGTATTCTTCAAAAGTGATATGTCAAACTTACAAGGTCTGGCAGTGACAGAAGGTGTATATATTTCTGATGAACTCTTCATCTTTAAAAATCTGAAAATCTTTAAATATCTTAGCTGCATGTTCAGTGGCAAGATAAGAGAATGCTCACAGCCTTTCTCTTGCCTGTATTTTGTAGTCTTTACTTCAGTCAGAAGCATATTGTACTGTAGGTTTCCATGACTTCATGCAAACTTGAGCCAGACAACCCTAACACATATGTATGAATACATTCAACAAGACATCGCTTTTTGTGACCTAGGATGAATCCTGGAAACTACACGTTTCCAGGCTGCAAGTGGAGTAGAGAGCAAGTTTAAGCTCTTTTTTGTTTTATGTTTATGAATTTAAAGAGTTCTGAATTTATGAATTTATGTTTTACTACTTGTTGATTGTGCTGGTAAAACAGCATCAGCTTTATTGTTGGCATTAATCCATTAATAACACTGAGCTCATTATATGAAACTCTTTATTTTGTTATATTAGTGGGGCTCTCTTTCATTTTATAGCTGGCTTAAGTCCTGCTGAGATTCAGCAGTTATGGAAAGAAGTGACTGGAGTTCACAGTATGGAAGACAATGGCATTAAACATGGAGGGCTAGACCTCACTACTAACAATTCCTCCTCTACTACCTCCTCCACCACTTCCAAAGCATCACCACCAATAACTCATCATTCCATAGTGAATGGACAGTCTTCAGTTCTAAATGCAAGGCGAGACAGGTAATTCTGATGAGATTTCAACTGTGCTTATCATTTGACGTGAAGCGGTTGTATAACATCTAAAGTCACATGATTTCCAATCAAAAAATAGCACTTAATAGAGGTTACTTGAGAGATTGTGGCAACCTGATTTTCCAGAATTGTTTGTCAATAGGGCATAATTTTCAGTAATGATGTCTAACTGTGCAGACACAACAAAATTACCTGCATGTGGTTTTATAACTCGTGAACTTATGGTAGTTTGGGTAAAAGTTAGAAATCACAGTCAAGTGGGCTGGTATAGGGGTGTAAATGCACATTTGTGGGGACATTTGTAGGTGCAGTTTCGTTCATGTTTAACACACCTGGCAGTCAGGCCCTTACTGTTGAATCACACTCCTGGTTTCATTGACAAAGTCCATCTATATGAGTTGTCAAGGCTGTAATTCGGTGCAAAGGTTCTATGTTAAAAGTGCTTCAAAACTGTATATTAAAGCAGCTCTCATGTTGTTTATTTCTTGTGAAAAGAACCACTAAATTTTCTGTCTTTTATGCATGACAATAATATGTCTTACAAATTTTTAGTGTTATACACTGGAATTACACCATATGGATGAAGTTCAAATCATTTTTCAGACACATTGACAGATATTATTTACTGTTTCTTAATTTCAAGTAATGGATTAAATACAAGAGTACATAGTATCTGTAACACTTACCAATAATTATATTAGTGTAGTGAGATATTTATGATCTCAATATAAGATGAAATTTAATTGTATCTATATAACCTAAATTGTAAGTAATTCTATTTTCAAATACATTTTCCATTTAATTTTTTTAACACTTATGAGACTATGATTTAAATTCTCATATGAATGTGAGAACAGTTTTCCATCATTATTTTGTATTATTTAAAAATCTGAATACCTTTACGGTAGTACTTTTAGTTAGTATAACTTTTGTGGTTATATCTCACAGAATGGTTCTTTGCTTCAGGATGTTGCCCACATCCACAGAATAATTCCCTCAATTTCTTTGATAACTCATCATGGATAAAACAATTGCAAACTTATTTGAAGGTTCCAGAAAAAGGCATGGAGTACAGCGAGGGATTTTTATGAAGCCACATAGTTAATGAAAGCAGTCAGTGCTTGTGAACAAAAGTATTTATTAATGAAAGCAACTTTATTTTTATACATGCTGAGCAGAAAATTCAAATACTTTTTGAACATTCACAATATTCAGAAATTCTGACTGTCAGTCTTCAATATTTATACTCATAATTGATCCGTTCTGAGTATATTTTTTATTTATAGGTAAATGTTACACCAAGGTCATATGGCTTAATTAGCATACGGTATTATACAGTCATCTTATTTTTTCATCCTTTATTAACAGTCATCTTTGGCTCTATTTCTTCTCTAATTGGAACATCATCTAGCCTTGGCAGTTGAACTATTCAATAGAACGATTAAATTTTTCTGACTGCTCTGAGCTAAATTGACCTGTTTTGACCTGTTTGTCACTGATCGTAACCTGACAGGCGCTAGCAGCCTCCAACGATTATGGCTTTTGAGATGAATCTGATGCCTTATTCTTTTGCTACAGCTCGTCACATGAGGAGACTGGGGCCTCCCATACTCTCTATGGTCATGGAGTTTGCAAATGGCCTGGCTGTGAAAGCGTTTGTGAAGATTTTGGACAGTTTTTAAAGTAGGTGGATTTTTATTCCTTGGTACAAAATTGTTCAAGGCAAGGGAAAGTGAAAGACGGCAAACAAAGTTTTACTGTAAACCATATCAGAGATTTTTTTGTGTGTATTTCAAGCAACTGGATAATCGAGGCTATCGGCAGAGGGTCAAATTGTTATCCTTTCTTTCATGTTGAACACTTTTGCAGGCCTTTCAATAGCACAGTGTTTAATCCTCTTATTATCCTTTACTGAAATGGAGCCTCAGAAAATTTGAAGAGATGCTTTAGATTTTATATTGGATAGTAGGAGTATGAAAAAGCACATTTTAAATTCTGACAGTTTGTGTGAAGTGGGAATTACTGTGTATAGTATAAATAAAAAAGCACAAAGGCCTGAGCATGACCATTTAACTCTCCCTTAATAATCTATTTTTGCTTTTATTCTTGCATGTGCACAAGATACATAGGAAAAAACCCACCGTGTACAGGTGGGTTTCCACCTTTCAGGACTGAAAAGTGTTGATGTCATTGCTTCTTCAGCATTTGATTTAGCCAGCTATTTTCTAAATCAGAGCATTTAGGAAATAAGTGACACAGCTTTTCCTTTTCATCTGCAGCTTCTTCAAACTGCAATGGGTTTCTGCAGTTTTTCATTTTTATTTATTTCAAAGTATTTACTAGTATTTCTATGTTCATTTGAATTCTCATCAACATCAGCACTGATTTGCTACCTATGTACATTTTGGACTGGTCTTTGTTAGAAGAGCCGTACTCATTTGGCATGCAATAGATCTTAATGGAAAGCTACAGATAGGCTTATATAGATGAGTAACTTCAGGGGCTGAGACTCTTATGTTGTCATGGTGCAGCTAACAGGGTGAATGAACTGTTTCATGCTTCATCAACAATTAAGTTAATTAGCTCATTTGAAATTGCACTGCTTTGTTGCCAGGATGTTGGCAGAAACATCAAAAAGATGTGTTTACAAATGGCAAACTATGGGGTATATAACAGGAGCACCTTAACAGCAGACCATAACCACTAAGTATTACAATAACTTTTATAATAGAATTATAGCAATAATATTCATAAAGTATTTGCAATGCTTTCTCTGTCTTTCAGTTTTAAATTAAGTAACCTGCACTGACTTGCAAATTATACGTAGGTATCACTCCTGACAAATTTTTGTTTATTAGTGCATTAAGTGGAATGTCAAAACAATGGCTTATTATTAAAGGAAATGGTATTGGATTTAAAAGAATCTGATTTACATAAGTTTGTATTAAAAGGAAAATGAAATCTCCCAAATTCAATGTAGTGTTCTAAGTATTATTAATAATAAGAATTTAAACTCATTTAGCTTAAGCATTTTCCTTTTCAAGGAAAACTACATTTCCTGAATACGTCCATCCATCTAGCCTATAGTGATGCTAATTCTTTGGGCAGACTTTGCACATCCATTATGTCAGGTCTCTTGTTATAATCCATGATCAGTAAAACCATTTTGATTTAGGCAGTGTAGTACCAGGTTTACAGATGCTCTTGCTTTCCTGAACCAAATAACCCTGAAAAATGTGAAAGTGACACATAACATCTTGATAATTCTGGCTCAGAAGCAATCAGGGTTTACAGCAGTGTCGTGGCTTTTTGTCCTATACATCAGCAGAAGCTATCCGAGAATATTTTGTTATTTCTTCTTTTCACTGAAGTCTGTTTACTGTGCCCTTAAACAAATAAGAAGTCATGATGGTGAATAGAAGAGTTTGTTTATGAAATAGAAATACTCCTTCATTTTACACTAGCGTTAAGATGGAAATCAATACATAACCTTGCATTAGATTCTTTAGTACCTTTTCATGTTCACACTAATGCAAAATCCCCATTACAATTAAAAAACATTTTCTTTCAATTAAAAATCAACTTTTAGTCCAAAGATTGACCATTTTTCCAACCCATTAACTTTATAGGGGATGACAGGACTAATGGCTGTAGTTTTCAAGGCTTTGCTCTTAGTCTAATCTTTGTTGCGATGTTTCAGGTTCTCTGACTTGAAACAATATGATACCTGTGTTAAGAGAGTTAATGCAAGTATATTGTACCAAAATGAAATATTAATAAGGTACTCTACCCCAGTCTAGTAGTCTGTATTTCTGTCATATGCTTATGACAATTTTAAAGAGTGCCTGGTTTATTAAGTGAACTGCAACTTTTGCTCAGAAAACGGTTTACCTAGCATCTTGGTCTAAAACAAGAAAAACAAGCAGAGCCTCCAAGAAGGAAGATAAGGACAGAAAACACCAGCTTGGCTTCACTTGGCTAATCAGGAAAATGATGTAGGGTGAAGTAACAAATAACTTTCAATAAATTACTTAAAGCTACAAAAAGCCATTTTCACAATATTTTTTTTTATTTTTTTATTTATTTTTTTATAAGGTAATTTGGGGATATTCCAATTAGCTGCAGTTCTTTTCAGGTGTTCTGAATGGCTCAAGAAGTTTAACATTAAGTGAAACTAAATTAATGCTTGGAAACATGAAATAATTTCAAGAAAGTACAGCAAATCTTCTTCATGGTAAATTTCTGTATATGTAACAAAACCTAAACCCATATGCTTTCTTTGTTATCCCTCAACTACAGACACAAACCTATGGTTTATATTTCTGTCTTTGTAAGATGGTATTAACTTATAGGTGCTCATGCATGCAAGATCAGTTTTACTATCCAGTAAAAACAGCTTTTGGCTTAAAAAATATTTCAAAATTTAAAGACTAATCAAAGAATGCCATTACATAACTAGGAAAAAGATGACAAGATTTAAAGAAAATTTCAGGCCCTGACATGATTAAAAAAGTGTTAAAATGCTTATGAAAACATGGAACTTTGCTGTGAAACAAGTATTGACAGAAACTAACCATTTTCTGGTCTCTAAGTGAGGAAACCAATAGATCTCTTAAAGCATTTAATATTGTCTTCATTATGGTTTTTTAAATGTCAGAATGCAATAGCATATAAGAAAACTTAAGAGTGTTTTGTCTGAAAAATTAATTATCATTCCATTGGTCCTAAATCAGATTGAGTAGGAAGGATTTGACTTATTGTGCTTAAGCCAGGAGGTTTACAATACAACATTCCAGCCAGCAGACAAGTGTTCTTTAACCTGCATGTGGCAGACACCAGCAAACACAACACAAGCTGCAGTACAAAGAATGGTAATGTTTTCATCTATAGAGACAAGGGGGGAAAAAAAATCATGCTAGAGAAGATAGGCCAGCTTTGCAACAGATGTTTATATACGGGGCACGAGAGCATGTTTAGAATCCTACAAAGAATAATGACCAAGCATCATAGTCAGGATGACAGAAACAAAACCATATAAAGAAATAACTTAATGAATTAAGTTATTATAATTAGTGCCATATAAAAATTGCCGGTTCTTTCTTTTTTTCCCCTCTTTCAGCTGCAAAGTGATATTCAGCATTATGTACTTTCCTATTTAGTGTGCATTGTTGGGTATTTTTGGTCTTTGACTAGGTGATACGGCTATAAAATGATGACCTCAAGAATATTCTTTGAACTTGTCAGAATGTTGTTTCTTTTGGTGACAGTGCCACCATCTCTCAAAACTAAGGCATCTGACATAATCAGCTAAATGAAAAGTGACAGCTAACATTTTGTATTTAAACTCCTGTCAGTGTTTAAACATAAAAAGCTTGATGCAAAATAAATCAAACACCACTGATACGCAAGTGAAACATTTTGTTAAAACAATCCCTGACACACTTGGATTCCAAGCTGATCTCATTTCAGCTTTTGAAATGTTGCAAGCAAAAATGAATTTGAAATTCTTGTGGTTAAAACTGATAACTTGCCACATG
>NC_141704.1:25293312-25298312 GCF_971803275.1 Cyanistes caeruleus | reverse complement strand
GAGTACATCATCCCCTATCTAACTCTTTTAGAACATGCTGTATTTTTTGTATTGTTCTGTTATCAGTAATACATTAATTTCAGTCTGCTTTATAATGCTATGTGTAGTTCATAATCTGCCTCCTGATTTCCTAATATGTTGCAAATACAATCAGGAGAAAATCCTGTTTCTTTCAACAACTGAATAAGCAGAAAAATAATGGAATAAGCTTCATGTGTGTTGCATAGTCTACTTTACATTTTCAAACCTATAACTCAGCTCTTCAGGATCACTTTCCAGTCCTCCAACATACATTCTCCCCTTAAAAGTAAATATTTTTTTCTCAATTATAAATCAAGTTAGCATGGGATTAGTAAAAAATGAAGACAAGATAAAAGACTAGGAATATGCTGATAAAGTATGAAAATTAACTATCACAATTTGTACATAATTTAAAAGTCATGACAAGAAACAAAAAAAAACAAAAAACAACCCTGCAAAAAACCCAACCCTGCAAAAAAAACCCACCCAGCCAACCAGTCAACCCAAACCAAATTTAAAAACAAACAAAGGAAAACAAACACACAAAAAAGGAAAAAAAACCCAACCAAACCCTTTGGAGTGATTTCTAGCCTTCTGGAGGAAAGAATGTATTTCTGTCTTGGCAGATTGTCACATACTGGACCCTGACAGTGCATCAACTTAATACAGAGAAAAGTTATCTTAGAGGTTTTTAAAAATGTATTAGACCTAGTTTTTCTTTCACTATATTGCCTGTACTTGCATGATAAATAAAGCAAGCCTACTTCACAGGCAAGAAAGATCAGAAAAAAATAATTCTTAAAACAATTTTTACACTCTTACCATTTCTATAAGTAGCTTTTTTCCAAAATGCAAAGCAAAATGCACAGTCAAAGTATGGTATAAAAAAAAATGTGTGAATCTCACCAGTTTCTGAAGATTACTGTGTTAACTCTCAAGAAACTTGCAACATGCTCCCAAGTTACCGTGTAATCATATTGAAATTACATTACACTGGACTTCTCCCACACTGCATACTGCTCTTACATTTAAAGTTCCTCAGGGCAAGGACTATGTCTGTATCTATTTTGTAAGGTGTTATGCAAACATATGGTGTTGTAATAACTAATAAATAATCATGAGTATGCACTAGCCTCAAACTTGGGCTGGGAGATCTTGTATCCCTGTATTCTTGCTCACTCTGATGTTATCCCATGTACCTATGAGCATACACAGGTGAGCATGGAAGTGCACATGGAAGCACAGTGTACTGGTGTGTACTGGTGATAGTGGTAATGATGCAGAGGTAAAATCTGTCTTCAGATCTTTTTTCTGGCAATTTTGTACCAAATTAACTGAAAATATTAAACCATTACATTAACAGGCCATGCACTATCATGCCTGTGTAATTGAGGGAGTAAAATTCTTCTAAATCAAAATTTCAGAAAACAAATGAGCTGTATGTTCTGAGCAATTACTTGTTTTTTAAACTGATTGCTCATTTTTGCAATAATGGGGTGATGAAGTCAGTTCCTCTGAAAATAAAGAAATTGTAGGTTTTATGACTCATATAAAGAAAATGTGTCCTTGGTGATGCTTGAACTTAGCATAAACTACCAAACAAGTTGCGTGTATATTGTTAAAGAATTTTATATTAAAAGAATGAACAAAACAAAAAAATAAAAAAAAAGTAATGTCACAATTACTTACATCTCTTCCTCAGCCATGTTGTTTCAAGAATAGCAGAACATTTTGCTCACCTGAAAACTCTTTCTATAGGGTCCTAAACCTGTGAAGTCATGATTTAAAAGACACAAATGTTAGTACAAGTGATATAGTCACTCTATTTTTCTACTGTTTCTGACAAATACATTTTCCGCATAGATTGACAGTCAAATGACTGCTCCTTTCTCTGATTAATTCTGCTAGAAAAGGAGAAGATACATTTCCTCCATGGTATAGATAATGTAGTTCTTACAAATGTGAGACCATTTGTGACTGTAGTCCTTGCTAAGCTTACCCCTCATGCCTACAGTGGAAATAGCCAGTAAATCCGCATTCAAAGGCAGAACTTCTTTGCTCCCGTTTCTTCTTCAGCCTGATCCTTATGTTTTCTTTATTGGGTAGAAAGCCCACTATTAAAGCTCCAAAAGGGACTTCTTTGATCCTGGAAGAGAGACAGAAGAAAATGAACACATTGTCCTTCAGAAAAACATTATTAATTGATCTTTGTAAATTTATGCTCAACTGAAGTGTCTGGTGGACAGCCACTTGGGTCAGGGCTGAACTTCAGTTTCAGGCTGGGAATCCTCTTTCCCTGATGCAGTGTGTTTTTGTTTTGCTAAGCTCATGTGTGTAGCCTGAACCTTTCCCAGGAAGCTTGCTGTGTTAATAAGGTGTATAGCTGGTCCTTCCCCTGCCTTTACCTCACACACTTTTCTTCATACTGGGAGGGGGTAATAATTTCCATCATCCTCAGAGTCTACTTCTAGGAACTGCATTGCAATTTAGCTGTTCCCCTACAGCTCTGTTTTTGGGGCGGGGTAGTGGATGTTCTCTTGTTGCTTAATGATTAAAGAAAAGCAGATGGAGAAATCTTATCAAAGTCTAAATTAATTCTCAGTAGTTTAAGCAATCTAAATGCAATTAAATCTTTTTGAGATTCATTTTTAAGGTGACTCTCTTCATCTGCATCAGCAACAGGGAGTGGAGATCAGTTCTAATATACATAACTGGTTGCATTGGCCCTTAGATGGCATATGTGACCTGGGAGATAGAAACTGGATATCTGGCAGTCCTCACTGGGAATGTTTGTAGAACTAAATGAAATAATCAGTTTTGTTATTTTGTATTGTTGTCTGTATGGCATGTTCTGACTAGGTCTTTCTGCACAGCTCCCAGTGTAACTAATGGAAACCATATGTACAGGAGAGAAAAATGGACACATAAAGATATTTCCCTCATCTTAACACTGTCTTACTTCCTTCTTTAGGCACCTTAACAATGAACACGCATTGGATGACAGAAGCACTGCTCAGTGTCGGGTGCAAATGCAAGTGGTTCAGCAGTTAGAAATACAGGTTTGTTATATGGATGCAATATCCTCTTACTTATTTACTGTTAAACTAAACTAAATTGAAAACACTTGCCTTAGTGACTCTAGCTTAAAGGCATATGTTTCTTACATTAAATTTGTTGATATTCATGAACAAGTGAGGGTTTTTTACTTAAAGATTTTTCACATCATTAATTATGCAATAATTATCTAACATCAAGATTGTCTGCAGTATTTTGCTTGAACTAAGACTCTAATGCTGTTCCTCACGAATGAAAAATGCAGTCCCTGGAGCAAAGACTGGATCCAAGCCACTTTCTATAATGCTGGGTCAGGACCCCTCTTCCTTCTTCTTACCCAGTGCTTGTCCATGCTGTTCTGTGGGATAAAAGAGTAGCAGAGCATATCTCCACCCAAGATGACTCCCAGCCTGATAGGGGGCATTTTTCTGCAAGCAAGAAGGTGTAATGTCAGACTGGCTCAGGGAGGTCCCCGGGGAGTGGCATGCCTCAGATCGCAGGCCTGCAGTGCCCTGTGCATGCTCTAACCATTAGAGGTCACTGCATGTATGTGGATGCTCCCTTCGGCCTATGCAGGGAGTGATGAGTACCCCTGGGGTCTCCCAGTATTGTGGCTACACTTACCAGGCTGCTGAGGTTGGGCACAGCCTCAGAAGTGACCATGCAGGACACTTGCACCACGCTGTCTCCTCCTGCCCACACAGCAGTCATGGGGGGGACATGTCTCAGCACTCACATGTCCTCTTGGGACTGCTCACAGGAGCTCAAGGGGTGCAGCAAAGGACTAAGATTTTTGTCCCTGTTTCTTGCCATATGTAGAGAAATAAGGATAAAAACTCTCACCTTTCTCACTTTTTCAGAATATTGTCTCACAGTTCTCTTTCACGTAAGAATACTTACTCTTCTTTCAGATAAGTCTTTTTTGGGTCTTTTTTACTCTAATGCTGGAAATCCAAAAGAATGAAAGGAGCATACAGTAATGTAGTTTGTTGTCATTTTCCTTGAAATTAATAGTTTTTAAACACAGGTAAAGTTGCTACTTCTTTTATGTCATTTACATGATAGGGTTAGCTTAGTTTGTTAGGTTTTATAGGAATTTAAGGCAAATGCTATGTCACTAAAATGTCACACACATAGTATGAAGGCACACAATATGAAGAAGAAACCTTCCCAACCCTTGCCTCTAATGTTCTTTAACTGAAGATGCATTCATCAAATTAAATACCTGCAGTACTAAAGATAGTTCCCTCTCTTAAAATTATTTACAGTTGTTTTCCGTTGTCCAGTGTCAGTTTACAGGTGTAAGAGCAGGAACTCTCTGGAAAATGGTAGTATTAAACACCAAGTATAATTCTTACTGCAATTAATGTGCAATCATGTTGTGGGTAGCCAGAACCAAATCACTACAGTAAAATTTTGAACATTTCTTCTTGTAACTTATTTTGTGAAAAAAAGGAAAAAATCCTTTCATGTTGTAAAATACATTTTCTTCTTTTATATTCTGCTATTTTTATCAACAAGTTGCATATTTCAAGCCCTTTCTCCTGTTTAATTTTTTACATTTAATTTGGTACCTTGTTTGAATCTGAACCTACAAATATTTACACGATATATGATCAGAAAATGGTATCAGTTAGGAAAAAGTAGAGGTTTAAGTAACATAATGTTTTCAAAGACAGCATAAGGGCTTCATAGGAGCTGTTTACCATTTACAAAGGCTAGGCTGTAATCTAATAGTTGAAGTGAAGATTTAGCTTGTGCTGTGACCAATTATGCCAGTTTTTGCTTTGTCTGACTGCTAGCGAAGTAGGGTCCATCAGTTGTAATGAGACCCAGTGCAGTGTCGATGCCGACTTGATGGCAGAGTTCAGTGTTTCACACTGCCTGGGCTCTGTCACTCTATTGAATTAGATTGATGATGGCAG
>NC_141704.1:25260812-25283312 GCF_971803275.1 Cyanistes caeruleus | reverse complement strand
CCCAACGTTAGTGAAAAACATACCCACCAGCTTAGGCTATGGAGCAGCTCTTAATGCAAGCTTGCAGGTAAAAAATACTAAATAATTCTTTCTTTGTACACACTGATTACGTTCTTATGTGTGATGTATTTTATTTCTCCTTATACATTGGTATAGAATTACCTGTTATGTTTATGTGGACCTGATGGTCGTTCTAAATAGTTGGGTTTATTATCCAAGTAAGTTGTATTACCTAGCACTGCAAGTAGTAGTTCTTATTTGTGCTACTTTTGATGTGAAGAAGCAAGAAGGACACCCTGTGGCAAAATCTGGAACATTCAGTTTTGCTGCAAATGTTAGATTGATAGAAGCTTTTGCAAATGCATGTGGATATGCATTAATATTTATCCAAGCTGTCATAAATGATTTCACATCATAGTGTTGGGGAACATGGTGCTCATGGCAAAAACTTTAAAGTTTAATTATAATATATAATTTTTATGCAGAAGAGGCAAATGTCAGGACTTTTTTATTTTGAGTTAAGTTCTGGTCATTTTTTAAAGTATAGCAGCTGCCTGCATTATAAAGGAGCCATACATTGTGTGGAAGGGCAAAGGGGTTAAGTGTAATTCAAAGTCAAAAAATGATGTAAAACTAGAAAGTGCCATGAATATCAGAACATAGTTATAAATGGAAAATAATGAAACCTAAGCAAAAGAAAGAGTAAACCAGAAATAGAAATGCTGTTATATTCAGAATGTGGAAATAATTGGAAGTGCGCAAAATCCTTCTGACCACCTCAACAACCACTCAAAATGAGCTGTTCTGTGTGTGTATATTTCTAAATGTTCATGCATGTATGAGTGTTATGTATAGACTAATAATTTTGGTTTTACTTTTCATTTTGGTAGGCTGCACTGGCAGAGAGTAGTTTACCATTGCTAAGTAACCCAGGACTGATAAATAACGCATCCAGTGGCTTACTGCAGGCAGTGCATGAAGATCTCAATGGTTCGCTGGATCACATTGACAGTAATGGAAATAGCAGTCCAGGCTGCTCTCCTCAGCCTCACATGTAAGTGCAGTCAGCTTTCTTCCAAGAAAAAAATGCCTTAGTCTAAGGCACAATATTACTCAAAAGAGCTTTGAAAGGTGCTAAGTGAAACATCTGGAGCTATACATTTGAAACAAAACATTTATATTAAAACATTTAAATAGATGAGTCTTCATTTACTTTGTAGTGATTGCTATAAGCTATTTTTGCCTTTTTTTAAAAAAAAAAAAACCTCATAAATTTGCTCACAAGCTCTAAATGTAATGGAAGGCTGATCTCTGTGGTCATTTTCAGAGCCTGGTTTGTAAGGTATAGTCAGAATGTTCATACTGGAATTAGTTGTAATTTTAACTATGACTCTCTAAACCATTTATGAACTGTAGTAGAGATATTGCCCGTTTATATAAACCATAAAATGCAAAGTTTAACTGTTGCCCACAGTTTACATAGAAGCCAGTAAAGTGTAACTTTTTGCCTGTCATATAAATCAGTGTAATTACATATTCAAGTTTAATTACTGGTGCGTCTGTATTGGCAAGGTTTATATGTTATATTTTATGCAAGACTACGATTCCTATTAATATTTAGCAGCTAACTATATCATTAATTACTCTAAATTCTTTCCCCTACCATCTTTTTAATGGAGCTGAGAGAGTGGAAGTATTAAAAATTGATGTATTGTGGATTTCAGAAATGTGTCTGAAGCTTTAGAAATGCCTGGCCTTAATCAGTGGTGTCAAACATGGCAGTTTCTTGTTTACTAAATAGTAAAACATGTATCTTGGAGGTATTGTTTCCCAGGTTATTTATATAATAATTAGCAGTGCGATATGTAAGTAGACTTACTTTTAAGTTTACTGTAGGATGATTTTTTAAGTGTATCTAAAATTATGGTATCTTTTTTTTTTTTTTTTATGGTTTAAAAAGCTGATTTCATTTGCCTTTTTTCATTCCATTTTCTCTTTCACATTTTAAATGTTCATTTTAATTGCTAGAGTGGGATATTTAACAGTAACAGTAATTGAGACCAGGCTCCCTTTTTTACTTATGCTCTGATGTGTGAAGAATCCATTTTGATCTGACCTTTTTTAGGGAAAATATTTTACTGATTTTTTTTTTCTTTTGTTTGGCATGTTAATATATCTGTGATCACATAGAAATGTTTATTGTCATGCATTTAATTGTTTTATTGTACATTTATTCTATTTGCCTTTGAAAATAATACACTGTGAACATTCATGTATTTTATCAGGTTCCAAACCATTACTTTTTCAAAATGGAAAAATTTGTCTTTTGGAAGTGTCTTTAGATGTATTAAATAATACAAAAGAAGTAATAAAACTTGAAGTAGAAAGAACATGAATATATGCTCTTGAGAGTAACACTACTCTAAAACAAGTAAAGTGAGCAATCAGACAAAAGTTTTTATATCCCATGCTTTATGCTATCAACCATGCAGTGGGTAGCTTGAGGCCTTTTACTTTTAGCAGTTCTCCTGAGTATGCTAATGCTCTCTTCCTGTATAAAATGCCAAGACAATAAAACTTTAAAGAGCAAACAAGAGTTAGATCATGTGTGTTAAAAACAGCTACTTTACAGAAAAGAATGACACTTGCTATTAAAGTTGTTTTGTAAGTGTTAGGCAGATCTGTTTACATATCCTATGTTCTGTCTGCCATTCTGCCTGATAAACTGTGATATCTGTGCATATGATTATGTAGGCATGGCTACATTTATAGCTGTGTTTGTAGCTAAAACAGTGGATATTGAAGGCATTCTTGCCTATAACAAAGGCAAATACCTTAGTTACACCCTAACTCGAGATTCAGCTTTACTCTCACATTTCTGTGATGTGTCATTTGTCAAAATTGGCATTTTTGGGACTTGCTATGTTGACTCCTTGGAAATTTGTGAGGACATGTTGCTCAGTTCTTGATAGACTGAAGCAACAGAATATAAATGCCCTGAGACACCCCTGGAGAAAGATTCTATGCGCATTCATCCCTTGCACCAAATTTAGTGCAAGAATTCTGGGGTTCTGTGAGACCATGAGCCATCAGGCAAAAGATTCAAGCTAGGTGGCCACTCACTTGTGACGTTTTTTCCTTTTCTTTGCGGGGGGAAAAAGGGAATGAATGCAATCTGGAAGGAAAGACCAGGGTAGGGAGAGGCTTGCATGGGAGACAGAGGACCAAGGAAAAGGTGACCTCTTCCTTGTCGCCGTGACCACGTTGGTCAGAGACCTTCATTTTTGTTAAAGGGCTTTACATAAGAAAATGAGAAAATAATATAATTAAAGCAATACAGAAGTAAAACAAGTGAAGAATATGGAAAACAATGAAGACACAATTTAAATTTTGCATTGCCTACACATCTAACATATTTTTATTTTTTTTTACCTCAAAAATAGTTGATGAACTAGTAAAGAAAAGTATTTTACTGGCACAAGCACCTACTTACTTTTGGTATCCTGTGAAGGTTCACCCAGGAAGTGTGGGTGCTTCTCCCCTAGAGAAGGGAGGTTTTTATTTTGAGGTGTGATAATTATTGCACTCACCTGTGAATTCGGAGGCTCCATTAATCTCCAAGTAATTAAACCTCCATCTCCTGATTCCCAAGAAAATACACTAGCCACAGCAGCAGGTATATGCTGAGCAATGTTGCCTGCCATCTTGTAGGTGGCACACGTGCAGGAACAATGGAGCAAGGTGTTAGGGAAAGAGGTTTTGTGCACAATTTAGAGATCAAAGCACTCAGTTGGGAAGGTGCAGAGTTTGTATTCTAGACAAGCTTCCAGAGACAGGCATTTGTTTAGTATTTCAGCAGGAAGTGTGAAAAGAGTCCCAGTGACAGTGTCAGAGTCAAGCATCTTGGTTAGGCATTGGTTATTAAAACTGTGCTGTCATTTTATCAGATATGATAAAACCATATGATAGCAAAACTGTCTTATTTTGGGATGATCATGTTAATGTTTTTAGCATATTTTTTGTGTGTGTGCACAAGTCAGTATATCTGTAGTTGAGCACTGGAACATTACCAGAGACATTGATTTCTGTTATTATAGTGTCTTAGCTACTGAATGTCAGAGTGTGGGAAAATTGTTTCAGTTCTTGGATATGAACCTGGTACTTCACATCTGGTTTTGCGAAACACAATAGTAAAAGCAGTTAGAGTCAGTAATTTACCCATCTGTGACCAGATATCTTAGCATAGGCAAACGAATCAACTTACTTGGAAAATAGTCTCTGTTTCTTGACTAGAGAAAGGCAGGAGGTCTATAACTTCAAGTAACTCTATCACACTTAAATGTTTGTTAAGTGTAGTGAGTTCTAGCCAGTGTATTTAGGGCACTTTACAACTTCTAAAATTTTGGCCTCGGGTAATGAAATATAAACTGCTCCATTTCTTGTGCTGAATGCTTAAAAATACCGCAGTAAGTTGTCGATGATCAGTACAACCATGGCCTGGTAGCTGGGGTAACTCTTACATTAATTGTTATATAAAATATCTGAAATTTTATGTGCCTTCCAGTTTCCTTTCTCTAGCTGATAAAAGGTGGCAATTCCATGATCCAGGATGCAGCATATGGATACAGAATCTTAAGTCCTAGGTTTTCTTTCTGTACTTCAGCAGTATTTAATCCAAGTTCTGTCTTTGACTGGCCTTCAAATCTGATTCTTGGTATGTAGGCACTGAGTGCTTCCTTGACATAAATCTTCACTGAGAAAATGTGTTACTTATTGTAGCCAAATATGTTCTGTTCAAAATTTAAATTTCTTCTAAGATCAGTTGTCAGCAATCAATATCAGGCAATTGTATTTTAAGTCAATGCTTAAGACTGTATCTTCTTTCATTATTTCAACATGGACTACTTCTCTGAAATTATTATGAGTTAGAGCTGATAAGCAACAGGTTTCAAAGTGATGAACAGAACTGAAGATTTATTATACACAAAGATTCATTATTTATGTAAAACTAGGTGCTGTTAATCTTACATAACGATTGTACATGGATGTAACTGTAAATTCCACAGTAAACACCTTTGGAGTATAAATGCAGAATTCTGAACTAAAGAAAACAAATCCAAACTAGTGCAGTTAAAGCTGGGATGTGGGAAACATTGGACAAAACTTTTATTATTCCTGTAGGAACAACAGCATTGGATGAGACATGAGATGATACTTAGGAGCAACAATGACAGTTCATGCATTACTGAAAATGCAACTTCTTTTTAATCTGTATGTAATAGAAAGCATACTGCTGATGAGCTTTGGTGGGATTTGAAGGTCTGTTCTTTCAGAACTAATAAATTTAGATTTTTAAATGAACATCAGGATCATAGTTAAATCAACTTTGTGCTATTACTTTTCCTGTCTCTGTTATACATTCAAGAGTTCTCACTCTTGGGGATGGCAAATAAGAGATGGAAATCAAGTTCAAGTATTTTTCTGGTGTTTGTCTCTGCATTTGTTCTAGACTGATTGCACTTCAGTGATTATTGCAGCTGGCACAGACCGGGTGTTTTATCACCAGAATACTTAGCACATCACTTGTCCCCATGGTCATGGCAAATGCATCATGCAAAATGCCACTTTATTGTATAGTCCTGGGGGGAAAAGGTACGATTTTAATCTGCAAAGCTCTTCATAGCAGTTGAGGAAACTGAAAGAAATTGGTCATGAGTAAACAAGGAAAATGGCAGACTGAGAAAATGTAGTCTTGCCGCAGGAAACAACGTGGCGATTATGCCATTCTATTGAAACTCACTGCAGCTCATTAAATAAGGAGTGGAAGGAGTTAGAAAAGGTGATAGGGTAAACAGATACCCTCTGGTAAGATTTTGAGGAAGGGGCCTGTCATCATGGTTGTCTCCCTTCTCACTCTGTGACAGTGTGGACTGAAGACACTGCAACTAAACTCATTCTCAAATGTTTTACTGAAATAATCCAGTTCCTAATAGCAGATCCAGAATCCTGGAGTTAATGCCATCCTGATTTCTAGAAGTTTAGTTGGTGACAGTGTTTTTAGAAAAGTGAAAACAAGAAATGCAGTTTTGGAACTGCTTCTCAAAAAGTGAGTTTGTACATCATCTCCTATATGAGTCTTTATGTTCAGCTATTGTAGTGCTGTACTCCCTAAGATGGGAATTGTTTGAAGCCAAATGTCAAGACACACACACATATATATTCCATGATCTTTAAAGCTGTTTCTGGAAAATGTTATAGTAGGTTGTTATGAGAAAGGATAACTTTTGTCCAAATGAGCAAGGGTAAGAGTCAATCTGAAAAAAAAAAAAAAAAAAAAGGAAAAGAAAAAGACCTTATCCAGTGTAGTCCTTCGTCTTCGATTTTGTGTGGAAAAAGTGAGTTCCAAGCATCTATGGTTTCAGTCACCTTTTCTTTTTATTCTCCTGTCGTTCCCAACCCTACTCCTTTACCTTTTCTCACTCTTGCCCTGACTGGATCATTTCTCTCTGCAGTTCTATCTGCATAATCATCAAACTTGTTATTTTTTTTTTCAAACTTTTTTATCTTTAAATTTTATTCCCAGAGGCAAATATGATTATTCTGCTCTAAGATCATTTACTTTTGAGGTGCTTCAGTTTGAAAGCATTCCATTGTCAGGTCGTTCCCATATCTGATTATTCCAGTCCCCCACTGTTAAGCTTTCACACCACTTACAGTAGGTTACCTATCATTCCAGTTTTAATCCCTTTCATTCCCTTGTTTCTTTAACTTCATAATGTTCCAATCCCCTGTCTTTCCTTCTTTTTTTTTTTTTTTTTTTTTTTTTTTTGTTATCGTTTCATTGTCCCATTTCATGATCTCTTTGCATTTACCTTGGAGGCTTGTTCTGTTCTAGGGGACTGCTATGATCCAAGTCTCTTGTTCATTGTATAATACTTGACATAGTATATAAGAAAATAAACTCACGAAACACATCAATTAACAGGGATGTAACAAGCATTATTAAATAGGTGAGAAGCATGTAATTGAGTAGATGAATGTGGTAGCAATTGCAGTATTTCTGGGTATCCTTGTTCATCAAAAACGCTTCACCTAATCACATGATATTTTAATGCCTGTATAATTTAATTTCACACATTTTTATTCATAAATCTAACATAAGGATGATAATGGGCAAAGAGACTTTGTGACAACTTTTATTTTTATATGAAAAGAGGAACAGCTAGGAAATGGGATCTTAAAGGTTGTGGCTTTTGTCTGAGCATATTCCCATTGAAAGAAGTTCTATTGTGAGAATATGCAGTGAAATAATTTTGGCTTTTGTACAGAGCCATTTACCTGTGGACACTAATGGAAAAATAAGCAATGATGTTTTGATTGATAATATTTTTCAACATTCCCATTGAAACAACTTTTCACTTAAATGTTTCCCTAAATATTTATATTCTCATTTTTAAATTTTATTTTACATTACATTACTTTTCAGTCCATTTGTCCTCTACGTTTACTTTTGTTCATCAATTTACTTATTTTCCAATATTGATCGTGTTCTTTATCCTTTCGTCTCTAGCTTCTTAAATGTTACGTGTCTTACTTTTAATCAGAAGTTGCTGTTTCTTTTTTATATTATTCCAGCCTCAGTTGTTGCACTTCTAGAGTACATTCCCAATGCTCTTAACAAAAAGATCACTCCAGAGATACAGTGCCTTCAGCTGAAAAGAGTCAGATCCCCATAGCATGGCTTGTATAAGTTGGCAGGCTCCTATGAGGCTTCACAGAATCTTTTTGGAAGCTGTCTTGCTGAAAACTTTGTGGTACTGCTATCATGAGTTCTCAGTCTGCACACAGGATACTTTGGCTTTTTGCATAAAAGGGCTGTATAAGAAAAGGCAGCATCTTCAGTGTTGTTGCAGATGTTAAAGATTTGTTTGACATTGCACAACTAAATCTCTCTGCAATGTGGTTGACTCTTAAAATTAGTTCATAAGACAGTCCTGTCTTTGCAAAATGCAGAAGCTGAGATGACAGTGCTTGTTAAAGTTTATTTCTAAAACTTCACAGACGGTAACAAATTTTATCCGCTATTGATGATTACATTTGTTTCTTAAGTAACTGTAATATTATAAGCCGAAATTTTTGAAAGTGGACTCCCTAAATACTATTTCCTAAATACATCTTTTCAAACTGTCTTTAAACTTGCTTATCACATAAAAAGTCAAATAAAAACATAGTTATATCCAACTGATAACACTTATACCAGTACTGTAAATTATGATCCATAGATCTAAGTATTCCATGAAAAATATAAGACACTATGCTGAGAAATTATTACTTGACTATTGTTTAATCTCTATAATTCAGAGAAAACTAGGTGGTTTACACATTTTAAAAGACTAAAAATTCCAATTCAGGGTTGGGTTTTTTAAGACTTTATAGGAAGCCTTCATGTCTTGTGAAAACCCACGTGTAGGTCACGGTATAGTTACTAAATTTCAAGATGGATAAAGATGTGATTATATCTGCTAAAGTCCCTATGCAAAAGCAAAGTTCCCAATCTTCTGGCTAAGTGCAGTTTCATCTAACAAAAGCCTTTGATTTAGAACAGTGCTGGGAATGCATATGTGTGGTATGACCCTGATGTAATTTCTGTTAGGGTTATAACTGCGAGTATTCTGGTGGTTTACTCCAAATAAGCAGCACTGAAAGTGTATCTTAAATTAGGCTGAACATATCCAGTAGACTCCTCCAAAATTTTACCAAGTTTGTTGTTCCACTGTACCCATTAATAAGGATTTAATGATGCTGCAGAATCTTTGTATGATTGTGACCACTCCACTGATGCTTTTCGAAAATTTTAATAAGCTTCCGATTGAGATAGATAAGGTGATATGTTTATTTGATGCAGTGTTATGCTATGATAGTAGCATAGTATTAGTCTGGGTAATTAGGGAATTCCCCCCAAATTGAGTTTTATTTCTCTTCATGTTTTCCCTCCTTTACTTCATTCCTTGCAAATTTGGCATTATCAAACATCATAGCTGAAAAAATGACCTCTGAGTTTTTACCTCCTCTTGCTCCAAGAGCGCAGGAGATGAGTCATGTTGTGGGCAACCACATATTAAAATTTCTGTCCTAAAATTATCACAGTCCATCTCAAATTTGAAAGGCATTGTGAAACTTCATTCCTTTGATGATTATAAGCTATATTCCAATTTTCAGACTAAATATATTCAAATTTAGTTTCACTGATATGTGTTTTAGTTTACAGAGTGTTTTTTACTCTTCCTCATGTTTCTCAAATGTATTCTAGACAGCACACTGTGAGCTTTGAACCTTTATTTTGTAGACCAAACAGACTGTTTCTGATAGAGCAGACTGTCCATTTTCCTCATGTGTCTACAAGCCATTCCATAAAAAGACTCAGTTTGGATTTAGTTATGTGGGTAGGTATTAACAGGTTTTTGAAGAATTCCAGATGTGCTTGTATATAAAGCACTTCTTCTTCTCTGTTCCTGTGGGGGAAAAGCTTATTTCAGCTATATTCATCTAAACTGTTATGGTTTATTTTAATATACACCATTATGGATGGATTGAGAACCCTGTTGTGGAAAGTGCTGTACAAAGGGAAAACATAAAGGTTTGTCAAATCCCTGCCGCAAACTCTTGCAGTGTTTAGGCAATAATTGAATTACTTGGGTTTTGAGAAGGACGTTCAGATGTAGTTTGAATAGAAGGTGTGTATTACTTAGACTTCTGTCCCCCTGTAGAATAACATCACTTCATTCAGAGAAGGGCTGGACACAAAGCCATTTGCCATTGACTGGGCTACAGGTACATAAAGCCTAAAGGCAAACCATGCCTGGTGGCAGTGACATAGCATGAGATGGGCACCCATCAAGTTGTGTTCTGTTACTATGCATGCCCTTTATTCATAGCATCATGAGAGAAATAATAATGTGTTTGTATCTATCTGGAGCTACTGGAAGTACAATTTAAACCATGTGTATTTTTATTTTGCAGTTATATACAGATGTATTAATGACAAATGTATTGCACTGTATATATTTCATTCAGCAGGAATACAGTGCCCTGTGAAGCTGAAGTCTGTGTTAAGCACAGGCCAAAGTACGTGGTTAAGAGGCAGAATGTATTAATCTAGGCTCTGTGATATCTCAGATATTTCCTAATCAGCTGAGTCTGCAAGCAGACTGTATTTGTGTTTACTTGCAGAAATTATAGAGATATAGCATATTCATCCAGCATGTTGATCTTCACATCTAAATGGTAAATCTGCAATAGTATAACAGTGGGAGGCATGATTAATATTCATATGTTAACGATTTGGTAAAATGTTCTGAAAAAAGTTAGAATGACTGGATGCACAGTCTTTCATATGCTAGAAGCTGGTGACAAATATGACAAAGGTATGTGGTTGTTGAGAGGATACTTAACAGGAATGTTGTATATAAAAGTAAGCTCTGTCTTCCATGCAGTTCTTCTGACTGGTCTTTTCTGAAGACTGGGAAAAGACTAAAAATACTAGGTTTTTTTAGAAGAGAGGAACTAGGTGAGAAATGATGACAGCCTTTAGAACACAGTGCAGAGGAGATGGGAAAGAATTTATCCATTGGGAATGGGACAAGAAATAATTGATTGGTATTTTGGCAAGAACAGGTAGGATAGACACCAGAAAAAAAATCCCCATCTTTTTGACTTCAGGATAATAAAGTGCTGATACATGTACCAACACAGAAAATCTTTGTAACCACTGATACTGGAAACTTCTAAGAATAAATTAAAGTGGTCAAAAGTGATTTTAGTATAAATTATCCTACTTTGGCGTAGGGGAAGAAAATTAAGGGACTTCATGATCTCTTGAAGGCCCTTCTAGCCCTTTTTTCTTTTGATCCATATCATAAATCTTGAAAAAGTAGGCACTTTTTCAGGTATGCCATGTTTTACAAAGATAGTGGAATTGTTCAGATCCATTTATTTTGTGATTTGGAACAGGTATCATTGCAAAATACTTTTAAGTACTCTTATTTTTAAGATCAAATTGAAAATTGGCCTCACAGAGAAATACATAGTGAGCATAACATTCAGCTAATTTGAGTAATGTCAGTAAGGGTAATGAAGAAAGTCCTTAACAAGTCAGTCTGACCCAATGGTCTGTGTTGAGTGTGATGTGTCATTCTACCTGTTAGAGCTACCATCAGCTATTCAGCAGAAAAAACCACAGCTGAACACTGGCTTTTCTCCAGGCTTGTTTTACCAGATCAAGCTAGTCCAGCTAGGAATCCAGAGAGGTCCCAGCTGAGTGGAAATTGTCCCAGTTTCCAAGAAGGGCAAGAAGGAGGACCCTGTAAGCTACAGTCCTGTTTGTCTCAATTCAGTGTCTGCCAAAATCATGGAAGACCTTATTCTAGGAAGTACTGAGAAAAAAGAGAAGACAGCACAGTCATTGGTCACAGCCAGCACAGCTTCATGGCTGGGAAGTTCAGGCTGTCAAACCTGATTTCCTTCCATGATAAGATAACCCACCTAGTAGATCTAGGAAGGCCAGTGGATGTGATCTTTTTGGTCTTCAGTAAAGTTTTTAATATTGTCTCTCACAGGATCCTTGTGGACAAAGGGTCCATCACACAGCTGGATGAGCAGGTTACACATGGGCTCATGAGTCAGGCACAAAGGGTTACAGTGACTGGGGTGACATCAGACTGGTGACCTGGCACTAGTGGGGTTCCACAGGCTCCATCCATGCCCTTGTGCTCTTCTACATCCTCATGAATGACATAGATGCAGGACTGGAAGGGATCCTAGGTGAGTTTACCAATGATACTAAACCTGGAGGAGCTGTCAAGTCCCATACTATTTATCTGATCAGCTCTGTGTTTGCCAAAAGTTTTATTGATGTAAAATTTTCAATAGAAATAGAAAAACAATTGTATTTAGCATGTATTTATATTAAAATGTACAAACCCTACATATCAACACAGTCCAAATTCTCCCTCAGCTTTTCCTGAATCATTGAATAGGTTTCCAGATTTTGCATAGAGAATATTTATCAGCTCTAACCCACAAATAATACTGAGGTATTTAATTGTTGCTGCTAAGTGTCTGTGTAACTCATACAATTTTTAAAACTTCCCAGCCATTAAATACTACAGAGCATGCCAGATCCACAGCCTCTTGTCTTGAACTTTGTTGTTTCTGGGCTTGCTATTTTTATGGTTCTTCAATAACCCCAAAAATATTCACACTGCAATCTCTAGTACTTTGTCGCTTTGCTTTGAAATTTCGCTTTAAAAACTTCTGTGCTCTTTCTCCCTAATACTTTTCTTTGTTTAGCGTGTTAACTTTAGGCGTTTGAACTAGATGCAGTTGATGGGTTGAAAGACTTTAGAGGCCTGTGCCCTAAGCTAATTTCTAGTCAAGTTTCTACTTTCTTGTGGTTCTATCACAGAGAAAATACATTTATTTAGACACCAAAGGGAGCGAGCAAATGTCAAGGATGGGAATTTTAGTAAGAGTTGCTAGAATCAGAAAATCTATGTTAATGTCATCTTCTTAGATGGCATTAGTTCTTAGTCGGAACTTGATTCTTACAAATTTTGATCCTGTAAGAAGGGCTAATTGTAGGTGGGCTTTAAGCCTCGTTTGATATTTAAAAAAAGTGTATTTTTAATATGCCAGTTTTTCAGAAAGATGATGTCTTTATCAATTTTCAAAATTTAATATATTAGTGCAAATAGGGTACCCCTATTTATAGATTTTTCCTTTTCTTTGCAATAATAATAATAATAATAATAATAGTAATAGACAACCCCAAACAATAGACAGAACACCAAGACCTGCTCAATTTAATTATTAGTTTTGTAATATAAAAAAACCCTCTATGTTTTCACTGCCCATTTTTAATCAATAAAATATTTTCTTCTGTTAAAGGACAATAAAATTGTCAAATTAAATCTGTCAATTTATATTCTAGAAATTTTTCTATACAGTGCTCATTTCTTTATAGTAAGCTAAAAGGAAGAAGAGAACATGTTTGATTGTCGGGGATTTTTATTATTACTTTCAATATTTTTTACACTCGGACTCTTCACTATAAAACTGAAGTTCTTCAAAAACTTGTTTTGCATATTTTCCTTTTAATTTTGCCACCAATGTCCATTTCCAACTTTCCTTTGAAAAGAAACTCTGTGTTTTAGCTGACCCTAATTTGAAGAGAACCAGTTTATATTTGCATATGCTTTGGCTGGCCTAAACTGATAGGGCAGGAAGCACCAAGCACCAACTCCAGCCTCTTCAGGATCAAATATTTGTATATTTTGTAGAGAAGCAGATAAGTCATCCCTGAGTTGGGAAGTGCATTTGCTATAGAAAGGAAAAATGAGAGGTTTGCTCCTAGTGTTTGTGAATTAATGGCTAGCTGAGTTCTGCAGTGTGAAGATCAATATATGTTGAAACATTTTTCCTGTAGATTAATGATAGATGGCATCTTGGAATTATTGAATACTTAATATTTTTATTAGGACTTAAATATATAATAATTTTGAAAATCAGAGCTCACTAACTTTGTAACATACTGAGGATTTTAGAAACTTCTCTTTTGCAGTAGTATTTTGCCTTTTTACTTTTATAATAAATTAGTAGCGTAATAACGAGAAAGATAAAAATTATTATAAATCTGCCATATTAAATTGGGTGACCCTTAAGTATGAATAAGGCAAAGGTGAACATGTCCATTTTTCCTATAATTTCCATGTTTCCATATTTTTAGTATCTCACTATTACTCATATCTCCAAGCCTCTACTCTAGTGTTGACTTCAGAGGCAGCTGAATTAAATCAATTCAAAGTTTCCTCCCACAGGTATGTTTCCCATGCCATAGGTCACTTCTGTTGTTCTTTCCTGGATTCTTCTGTATGGTTTTTGGGGTGAGTGAGTAATAGCTAAAGGGTAGTCAAGTACATTGAATATAGAAGTTGAAGTGAGGGCCTACTTGCAAATACATAAACATGTTTTATATAATTGTCATTGTCATTATTCTCCTTTAGTTAGTCTGACATACTGGGTTTTGACTTCTCAAGCAGAAGCACCATTGAAGGATTCATAATATATTTCCCAAGTGGTTATAGTAGATGGACATATATGGGTAGTTTATTTTCTTTCTTTTATTTGTCAGCAGTAAACTGATTTTGCCATGAATTGTCAGCTTTGAGGTTTTTCCACACTTATGTGTTTTTCCACATATAACTAATTATATATATCACATTGTTGTCTCTGTTTATATCTTCATAATTACATTCAAAATAAAAATCAAATGTAGGATCTTAGAGATTTCTTGCTGTTAACCTACTTCTATGTTGTGATACAATCTTTTGTTCTTCATTTAATTACTTTTATGACTGACAAATCTTTGTGTCTACTTCTACCATGAGTAGATTTTTGGGAGTTTCTCACAGGAATTTATAAATTTAAATAGACCCATCTGTTCTCCTTTTTTATTGCAGTGTTATTCTTAGAAGGCTGATAGAGCAAGTAAAATTACTGGTCTTACATATACTTGCTATTCCACCTCATTCATCTGGTGGAAATATATGTGTTTCACCTTTGGTTATTCCCCTTCTCCCCAAGCGTTCTGTCAGATGCATTACATATTTTCCTTACATCTTCAGTGAATAAACTTCAGAAGCGAAATCATGGCCCTAATGAAGTCAAGGGGAATTTTGCCATTGACTTAAATGAGATCTGGAGTTCATCCAAGGAAACTCTTTGTCTTCATGTCTTTGGCTTTCCCTCATTTCTTATTCTGTCTTCAGTCACTCCGAATCATTCCTAATCTCCATCTGATATTTCTTGTAACTTCTTACAGTCCCATGTCTCAGTTTCAGTTTCTCAAAATGTTTTAATCTTTGTTTTCTTTTTTTTTTCTTTTCTTTTTTTTCTGAATAAGACAAGCACTCCCAGATCTGAAATCTTTTTATTAGGTCTTGAAACCTTTTACACTTTTACTAGTCTATAACATTAGCAAAATCACTAATGTTGAAATCCATAACAGCTTTTTCCATGCCAATGCAAGAAATATTTTCTCAGTTTTGTCAGGACTAATTGGATATGCCCTGTTAACCAATAAATTTATAAGTACTTTTTAAAACAGCTTGGGTTTTATTTTTCCTGTGAATATAAGTGAAATGTCTTAAGATTTTCTGCTATCTCTATTCCCCTAAAACCCAAAAGATATAGATAAAATCACCCCTTTTTTTCTTCATGGTTTTTTTTTCCTTTTTCTTCATTAAACAGCCCTCATAGTGCTTCCTTTCCAGACGCCCTAAGATAGCTTGTGGCATATTCATCTCTTTAAAATGGCACTGTGTGTTCAGATTTTTAGGTAATAATGAGTATCTTCCTGCTGTCCCACTCCCCTCTGATACTAGATACACGTAGGCACTCATAAGCAGAGTAGCTTTCCTCTGCTATTTTCATGCTAGATCTTCACATCCAGTTATTAATTGTTCTTGACTTACTCTGGTAATACCTGGGTATTCTCTGATTTCTCCTGGAATCATCCAATCCTGGAATGTAAGAATATGCTGGGACCTGTCCTGGTTTACATTTTACTTGATATCCTGCAGGACCTCTTTCTCATTAGGTTTGTACATGATATCAAATTAGGGGAACAGTGAATATGCATGAGGGTAAGATGGCCATTCAGAGGATCTGCATGGGCTGAAGGACTTGGCCAAGAGGAATTTTATGAAATGTCATGCCCTGCACTGAGGAAGGAAAATCCCCATCTGTGTCCAGTTTTGGCACCTCAAATTTAAGAATTACAGCAGTAAACAAGGGTGAGTTCAGCAAAAGTCAACCCACATGGTGAGAAGCAGAAGCAGTTGCCCTCTGGGGAGAGCTGAATGAGCTGAACTAGACCAGCCTGGAGGAGAGGGGGCTTTGAGGTGATCTGACTCTCAGTACCTACAGGAAGATAAGCAAGAAGATGGAACAATGCTCTTTACCATGGTGGTAGAATGAGAGACAGAGGGCATAAGTTAAAATGAGAGTTTGAGATTGGATGTAAAGATATATGGGTATATGTCCTCTTTCCTCATGAGGACAGTTAGGCAATGGATGGGGATGTCGACAAGCAAGTTGTATAGTCCATATCCTCCAAGGTTTTCCAAACCTGACTGGGTAAAATCCCAAGCAATCTGACCTTCTAGCTGTGCCTTCTTTAGGCAGTGGGTTCACCTAGAGATATTCTAGAGCCCTTAACCTGTATTATCCATTGATCATAGAGTGTGTTTTCTGTACAGCACTGAGAGAGTGAGCAGAAGCAACATAGCAATTTTAGCATTCAGGCTTAAGGAGAAGGATGCTCTGGATTTTGTTTTACAGATACTAGTGAAGTTATATCAGGTACTTGCAAAAGGGATGGATCTTAGAAACATCAATAACTGAGTTTACATCTTTTTTAATTGATTACAGAAGAAAAGTTGTGCTGCAAGACCAGTTTTGTGCAATAGGTAATTATGGGGTTTGTGATTATTATTTTTCTTTACCCCTGCCCCAAGGGACTCACCTTCCTTTTATTCTAGTGTAAGTGAAGGGAGGGCATGAAGAACACTAGCTGCTTCTACACTGGCTGCTAAAATTTTATCAACAGATATTATAACTAGGAAAGTCTAGTTTAGAGGTTGTAAAAGCCTCATTCATCTGGTTACATCATCATTACACAAACTTATTCATACTTGCTCCTACCTTGCTTGATGCACCAGAGGTGCTTTGTGACCATTGATCATTAAGTCCATCTTATGACATCTCCTCTAGTGATGAACTGAAGACAAACTTTAGTGGCCTAATTAACTATTCTTGTGAACTTTTATCTCCTGTCAGCAGCAGTGCCTGCCAGCTAGGACTGTTTGTTGCCTCTGCTTTCCATTGCCAAGTCAATGCAACTCCAACTCCACCATGGTGCACTTGAAATCCTTGGTGATGAATAAAATGATAAATATGAAAATAAGTATATTTCAAATTTCATATTTAGTGCTTCAGTGTTACATTTCAGAAAATAAAAGGCTGTTACTTCCAATATTTTTTTTTTCTCAAAAATGGCTCTTGGAGAGCCCAGGGTGTAATTTGAAAGTGGTAAGTTAACAAAGCACATCCATGAACACCCCCACTGATGAGTAGTGCTTCTATAGGAATCATATTTCTAGTCTTGTTCCACGAGGACATTGTAGCTTCACTGTCTCCTTAGTGAAATGAGGTAGCATACCCTCAGCTTCCTGAGAAGGATATGTGATAAAAGGACCTTCCTCCCTTTCTTGCTTAAAGCCAGAGATTTGCATGTAGGCATTATTTTATCTAGAAATAATGCCACTTCTTCGTCATTTCAATATATGTGATAAATGCATGGGGGAAGTGTTTCCTGATCTTCAAGGAGAAATAATAATAGATTCTGTGACAGTTGTAGCATTACGGAATTTGTATTTAATTACTCATCTAATACTTTCTTCCCTTTCTCAATATTTGGATTAGTATCTCCCTATGTGGCTATACATATTCACATCAATAAACAGTTCACTTCTACTTAGAAAAAATAATAAACTGTTTATAATAGTGTAAAATTGTAGAAAGACAGAGTAAGAATTAGATAACGTGAAAATATATAGGATTTGAGGATTTGTCTCCACTTGTCTAGGAAGGCATAAATATAAAAAATTCTAAATCTGAAATAGTGGTATGGAAAAGAAATGGAAAATTTCTTTCAAAATTGTTGTGGGATATCCTACAGATCTATAGCTATATTGGCAAGATGTAATATAGCTCTTCCTGAGGAAATATTAGTTCACCTCTGTTAGGAAAAAAAGACAGCAATAGAAGTTGTACATAATGTATTTCAACAAGTTAAGCTTGGAAAATACTTAATATAAAGAAGTCTTTAGAAAGCAAAAATGCTTCAGATAAAAATATTTTAAACCTTTTTCACATATAAAAATATGAAAACATACACAAATAATTATATTGGCCATGGTATTTTTTGAGCTTAGTAGCTCACCCTATTGGCTTGGGCACAAATATTTTCAGACTTCTTCAGTTTGAAGAATTCTGTAGCTGTGGATCTTCTCTCAGCGTTTACTGGAACACGCAGTGTAGTTGAATCAAAATTGCACTTGTAGTTCAGGATACCCACTACATAAAAGAATTGAGGACTTCTGTTTGTAATAAGCAAAAACATAAATAAAAAATGCAGGTGTCTGATGTTAAAAGTTACACTGGAAATGTGAAGTTCTATAAACGATACTGTGTTTGCACAAGGATAGCATTCTTTTTTTTCATACTGAAGCACATTAATTGTAGTGAAGTAAAGATACTGAATAGGCAGTACAGTTGAAGGAATATCTCCAGACTAACTAATTGGTTTTGAAGATGTAATATTTGTGGGCTTAAGCTATCTACATAATTGTGAGGAAGAATGGATTGAATGGAACATCCGTTCATTTGGGAAATACTTAAAGTTGCTTGAGAGCTACCTAATTATATATTTAACTTTTTTTAACTTTTAAGAATCTTTATTTGTTTAACAGGCAAACATAAAAGAAAATCAATGTGGGTTGTCATGACACATATGGCTTAGAAATTTTTCAGTCCCAAAGATTCCCCTGGGAAAACTTTCTTCATCTAAGTTTTAGGAAATTCATCATCTTTATACACTTCTGTCTGAAGTCACTAAGAAAGCTAGTGAGTCAACAGTATTAAAATTAAAGTCTCATACAAAAGATGCTTGGGAGGGACTTCAAGACATGATGTAATTTATTGCCCTTTGTGCCATTGAATACCAAAGTAAAAAACTCCCTAGAGTTACTAGGTGCCTAAGTCACCATAGCAATACAAAATGCTTTCAGCTGCAACCCAGCAAAAAGATTATCCTTTCATGATTTTAGACTGATTATTGCAACCCCTGAGTGAAATAAAAGGGCACCAAAAGAGTTTAAATGAAAAACATGGTATGTTGCAAATCATATTCTTGGCTACAAAGCTCACAGTAAGCACATTGACCGAGGCAGCTTCTCTTTCTCAACATCTACCACCACTTCAATACAAAGCCAAAAGCAAAGTATTTTCTCTTCCAGTCATTACATTGACTTAACTGCCTGAGAGACTCCATCTCCATGTCATGATGTCCCACAGCACTTTTTCTTAAAAGAGTTTAGCAGAACATTAAAGATTTTTGGTTGATATGGGCAACAATGTTTAGATGACCCAGATCTGAACTGTGAAGTTTGTTCACTGAGAATCCTGAAGGGGTTGAATCCTGGAATTTTCCTGGAAGCTTTCAGAATTAATCGCTGAACTTCCTGTGTTTTTGTTGTTTTTTTTTTCTTTTTCACATATACAAATGAGAAATGAACTAGTGAACTAATTTTTTTTTTATTTTCCTTCTATAGAACTGCATGAAAGATATACAGGGAAACTTAAACTGTTAAATTTCTGTTTGGAAGAAGGAAAGGATTACTGTAGGAACACAGTGCTGGTGGTTATAAAAGGCATTGTCTGCCTTCATATGTTTTCCAAAGAAAAAAATTGAATCTTTTATTCAAAGCTTAGAATGAGCACTGTTTTACTAAACAAATCTAAAACTTGCTGTAATTATTTATATTTTCTTACCCTGAGTTCTCACTGCTGTTTTGTTTTATTCGGTATCCTCTCACTTTAAAGTTGACGTGAAGTGCATCCACTGTAGAAAATATGCTATTCATAATTAAGAATATTGTATCAAGTATATTTTCTCCTTGTTGACACCAGCTCAACTCAATTTAATTAAGAAATCATGTACTTGGTTATACAATCTGGTTGTTTTCCTGTCAGCAGCAGCACACATTCTAATGTTTAGAAGTTGAATGTAATGCTTGTTTTGTTGCTGTTGTCTAGATTTTAGTAGGATTTTAGTAACCATTATACTAAACACATTTTCCCAAGGCAAGATCAGACTTATCTTCTGCAAAATTCAGAAGACAAGCTCACCTTGTATAAAGATAAATTATTGCAGGCTTTGAGAGTTTGGCTTCATCCCTAAATATTTGTAAGTTACTTTACATATTTCTTCCTAGTAGATATTTATCCCTCAGTTGCCTGTCCTGTTATCTTTCTTTTTCCTCTGAAACCACAAAGCTCTTCTCCAAAAGCCTACAGTCCTGATAAGGCCTTTGTAAGTGTCCAGCAACTGTTACCTGTCTCTGGCAGTTATTCCAGTTAAACATTATAAATGGTGGTTTTTGTAAGGATGCAGTATGCAGTTCTAATTTGCCAGTTGCAAAGAGTGAGAGAAAAAATTTCATGTAAAGCTGTAAAGCATGCAGAAGAGTGAGTGTTTGAGGCACACAGAAAAGAGGAACTCCATGTTCTGCAATCTATGAGCAAAGAAAAAGCAATGTCTTGAGATGAGCAGGCAGATCTGCAAGATATTAGAATCCTTCTTTTATATTAAAAACATCTCTCACAGAGAGTATTATTTTGAAAGGGCTGGAGTGCAGGAAGAGTCTTCTTTATAATTGTAGATTCATCAATTGTAAAGAAGGTGATCTATGGAAATGAGGATGTTCATTTATTTATATCTTTACCAAAGAGTTCTTTAAAATATTTTAGCCTAGCTGTATTTTTTTTTTTTTCTGGTGCTGCTTTCATCTACTTGTTTTCTGTTTGTGACATTGCATTGTCACCCTGAGCTCAGGTAGAGGTGTATTTTGCCAGCACTTATTCAAAGGAGACAGGCATTTTGATTTGGATGTGGGTTCATAGTTGTACTTGCTAAGAGATGTCTCCACCACCCCTTTATCATCCCAAAGAGTTAGCAGGGACTTAACATACTTCTCACAGATGTGTGTCTAACACCAAGGATGATTTGGGAAAGGCCCAGAGAGATGGGGACTCTAAGCCTCCCCAGCAACATGGTTCAGTGCTTCACTGTATGAACTAACTTTTAACTCCTTTATCTGAACAGTTGCTCTTTCTATAACCTAAGACATCCATTTTCAGCCTTTCATCATGTAACAATTTTTTCCCCTGATCCCATACCAGAGTTTTCTCAAGTTTTTGACATCTGTGAAATTAATGATGATGTTTTTCATTCTGTTTTCATTGTCACTAATAAAAAGTGTTGGCTAGTTCTGAACAAGATTAGTTCACCAAAAAACAATACTAAACTTTCTTAAAATACAGATTCCAAGTATATGGTAGATCAGAAAGTTTTGATCACAAGTCCAAAATCACTAAGCTATGGCATGTTTTAGAATTGAGTAGCATATCTATTAATAAGAAGTCATGGAATACAGAAATATTTATTCAGAATTTATGTTTAAATACTCAGCACTTCATGTGGGAATTTTTTCTTAGCACAGTCCTCCTATTGTACAAAAAATAGTAGTGCAAAATTTTGTAAATAATCACATTTAAATATATTTCTATCTGTAAATACACAAATCTTCAAATCTCCTTTTGCTTATTGAAAATAAAAATTAAAGCTTTTTTCTTTTCATACACACCTTCTATTGTTGCTTCCTCAGAACATATATATTATATGTGTAAGATCCCTTACATGTCTAACCAACATGCCTGAACTTTGCCTTTCAAACTTCCATTTTGGAAAAAAAATCTAGAGTTGAGAGAAATGTTAGTGTCCAGAGCCAATTTGCTATTCCTTGTATTTACACTTCCAGAAAGAGATGCTTGTATGGCAGTGTTTTCTGAAACTTAGAAAGCTTTTTTAAGCTTCTGGAAGAACAGCCTAGGAAATTTATTTTTGTGTAGACAACTGAACTGCATGATTTTTAGTCTTGATTTATTGCTAATCTGTAAGAAAGTATAGTTGAAAAAAAAGAAAATTTTGTATCCTGATTAGTCCTTTAAGATATTAATCCTTCCACAGATTAATCATCAAATTAATCTTTGAACTGTGTTTGCAAAAATGCAGTCCTCAATACTGAAAAATTACAATACAAGAGGAACTAATATCTTAATGTGTAATGCATTTTTAATGTCTATTTCTTGTTATCCTCTCTGTTTATACAGTGGCTGCACTCCAACCACTGAAGTGCTATAAAAGCAACCTTGACACCACCCTTAAAGGAATTGAACTCATTTGGGAAAAAAGTTCTGTAGTCAGAACTTCTTAAGCAAGGAAACAAAAGCATAGCAATGAATCATAGAATGATTTGGAATGGAAGGGATGTTCAAAAATCATCTACTCCACCCTGCCTGCCATGAGCATTTTATGTCATTAAATTGATGACATAAACTTTCAGGGATGGGCATCCACAACTTCTCTGGGAAATTTCTTTCAATGTCTCACCATCCTTATGTAAAATATTTCTTCCTTGTATCTTATATCCACTCTCTTCAAGTACAAATGTTGCCCCTTTTTCTATCATGACAGGTGGTAAAAAGTCCCCACCTTTCTTATACAACCCGTTAAGTATTGAAAGGTCTCCCTGAAGCCTT
>NC_141704.1:25113312-25250812 GCF_971803275.1 Cyanistes caeruleus | reverse complement strand
AAATTCTGCATGTATCCACTTGCCTGTGTGATCACTGTTCATTGTCTTGTTCAAAATGCTGGATGCCACAGTCCAGCAGGACATACCAAACTTCTGCCTTCTGGCTTGTCTAAAGAATTATTTTTTTTTTAATTTAATGAAAGAGGTGGTGGTGGGTTTCTTTCATGATCAAGAATAACATTAGAAAGATGAGCTCTTCTATTGAAGAGCTTAGTAGTGAATCATAGAATAGTTTGGGTTGGAGGGGAATTTTAAAGGGTGTCTAGTTCCAATCCCCCTGCCGTAAGCAGGGACATCTTCCACTAGATCACATTGCTCAGAATAATTTAGTATCTCATATCTAAATTCTCAGAACAGCACTTGTGTGTTGACGTAAGAGAAATAAGTGCAAAAACTTGCCCCTAAATAAAAAAAATTAAAAAACACAAACAAACAAATGTACATTATACATGGCTCAATGTATTTACAGCAATTGTATCTTTATGCTAGGAAATATTTACCTTCAGTATTTATAAAAGGCAAAAAAATAGACATATCCTAACCATGATGCAAATTATTAAGAAGCTGAATAGTGCTGTTCATGGACCAAATGGAGACAATGTCAAAGCATATGGAAGGTTCTCAGTCCTAATGGATGTGTCCAGTTGTAGGTTCATGCATTCATTTAAAATACATCCTTTTTGCTTCTTTGTTTTTTTATTTATAAAGTGTATATATATGTATGTACATATATATGTGTGAGTGTGTGTATTTCAGAGACTGAATGTTACATACAAACCTGCATTTGCAAACAGCCGCTAACAAGCATGTGGGAAGGAAATGAAATTTGGGCCTCTCTATGTTTTAACAATCTGGTGAGAATCACTGTGTAGTAGGCAGACAGAGGATACAGCATTACAGACCTGTCTCTCAGATCCTTCCAATCTTTAGTTGAATCTCCAGCCTTGTCATACAGTCCTGAGGAAAAAGCTATTTTCTCTCACTGGATGGAAATAAAATTTTCTTTGGCAGTTGTTTCATATTCTCCTAAAGATTTATATAATGGAAGATGGTAATTTTTCTGAATTCTGGGCCTGCCTTAGTGGCAAACTGGGCCTGAGATTTCTTACAGATTTATAATGTTTATGGGTCAGAAGAGTCAGGGGGAATCAATGGAAAATTGGTCACATGTCCCATTAGAAGAATGAAAGATACCCAAGGGACTTATTCGAGCTCCTAAATCCTTTCACAGTTGAAGAAAAAGACCCTAGAATCAACAGCTACTCTGGTTCAAACTTTAATTTTACTTATAATTGGTGTGCATAAATAACAAGAATATGGTGACCTTAGATGAATGTCAGGCTGTTTCAGTCATTTGCCCTCTATACAACCATGTGTATGAACAATGTTATTTAGGTGTCCCCAAGCAGACTATCAAAAGTAATTTACAACCTGTTTCTTAAAAGATGCATTTTAACTTTACTTACATATCTGAGACATTATGGAGTATAAAATTATTGATGTGTAAATGTTAAAACTCTGACAATCAAGAGAAGCAAAAACTCATGCACTGAAATTGAAGAACACAAACGAACAAAAATGAATGCAGAAAGAGCTGTATATGCTAGTCAGATACTGCCAAAAACCTTTCCAGTATTTCTTCTAAGCAGAGTAAAGACTGGGCCAGGAAACAACAAGCCAGACAATCCCAATAATTCCTAATAATACTTACAATCCTAATAAAATAAATTAAAATATTTTATTGCAAGTTTTATAATTTCTGTTTAAAGCTATTGAAGACTGAATGAATCAGAAGTAAAAAGTCAGAGTGAAAAATTTGTATTGATCGGGAAAGTTGGGGAGAGGAAAAGCTGCTAGTCAGAAAAAAATGTTAAAACTTTTAAGAGTTATAATAAGGTTTTTTTTGTCCATTGTGTAGTCAAGCAGTAATGAAAGGGGATGCATTTATTGTTACAGTCCAATTTAACACTCTATGCCTGAAACATCAGTAAAATCTGTGGAAAGTATTCATACAGATCAAAAGCACACAGTGGCTATAAATTATTTCAGTGAATACTCTTTATTTAGGTAAAATTTTTGAAGATTCCTGAAGGCAAAAAACCTTGAGTATGTAGGCAAATAAACTAATATGTCAACTAATATATCAAAGGGAAGTTTGTCTCTCATGGCATAGACATAGTCTGGGGGTAAATGATAGAAAGTATCTTAGAACAGAATGAGGAAATCAAATGGTAATAATATTTCTGTGAGAAAATAAGGACAAAATGCTACTAAAGGTTAAGAACATTTTTAAGTTGCTGTATCAAAGTCTAATGTTCTCATTAGATTCTCTCCACCTGTGTCATATCAAAGCTTAAGCACAAATAAAAGCTAAAGGTAAGTTTTTATTTTCTTTTTTGTGTTATGGATTGTGTCATGACCAGTTTTTCATCAGGTTCTCATGGCTTCTGAACTGTCTGAGGTCTAGAACAGCTACTACAGGCAACTGAGGATGGGTGCTATGTACCAAAGTCTGCAACATCGATGTATTTTTCACATTCCTACAGCAAATGTCACACAAAAAGATAAAGTCATGCTATAATGTTTTATTTGCTTTTTATTTTTAACAGAAATCAACTCATATTTTCTGCATAAACATTGTCATGTTATCTCATTTTTCCCCAGTCCCTATCAAACTGAGATTATATTTTTAATACAGTGAACATTAATAACTGTATCTATAAATACGTATGTATATTAGTATATAAGTAGCTTTGCAGTAACTTACGTTGAGTCGAAACAAGATGGAGCAACACTGCCTAGCTTTACACTTCATTTTGGTTTTCAGTAGCATCTTTCCTATCTTCAAAGAAATGTCTTACTGTAAAAGGAAAAATAGATTAATATTTTCAAGGTCTTTCTGTTGCTTCCTTTGTCATATTTGTTGTCTCCTGTACAATGAATAGTTAGATCCAGTACGGTGTAATGGGGAAACCTGTAATTCATGAAACAGACAGATCTATGGACTTTATTTCAGGATTGTTAATTTTATTATACAAGGATATAGGCCAGGCAATGAAATCAAATATTTGTGTCATAAGTACTTTTTGTCCCATTTTTGTTTTCTGATGCCAGGAATAACCCAAGTATTACATTGCCATATCACCTTTATGCCTGAGTCCACAACTTGTAACTTCTGGGTTAACATCATATCCAGCAGAACCACATGGTAATTAATAAGACTCAACAGAGGCTGGAGTCCATCTGTGGGTATTTATTTATGACCACTAATTGCAGGACTTCCCTCTGGACAATCTGGAGTACTGGAGCCATGGTAGAGGTTCTCCAGCTACCTGTTACATTTTACATTTAGAGCATCATTACATCAGGTCATCATTCCTCTACAGGTTTGCTTTCTGTGGAAAACTCCTTTCATTTTTTTCTGCCATCTTGTTTATTTAAATAGTTCCTTTAATGGGAAAAAGGCCAGCATATTTTCTATATTAGATAAAAAGCAACTCCTGAAATTTGGTAGGACTCTTACCTCAAGACTTGTTCTGGCAACTTGTTCAAGTTTTCCATCTTTATGTAACTTAAGAAGCCACTCCAATTTCCACTGTTAGATAATTCTTATGTTTGACAGCCAGTTAATGTAATTTTACTTGTTCATAAGTGAATACACCTTAGTTAAAACATGTAGTAATCCTTTCAAAATTTACTTCAACTTTCATGTCCTATAAGGAAATAAATATTTTAATAATATTTTATTGATTACTGGAATGTGTAACAAACACATCCCAAGATGTGTTGATTCCTCGTAATTATTGTAGAACTTTGTGCCTAGTTGCAGCACTGATTCCAAATGGAAGTGAACCAGCGTATCTCTCCTCCTGCTTCCATGAGGTGGGATATTTGTTAAATTAATCAGATGGGAAGAGACAGCAAATTGAATCATTTCAAATAGTAGAATAAAGCCATAAAGTCCAGTTTCTCACATTGCTGAGAGCAAGCAGGGACCATGGGATTGAAAAATCAGAAGTGGCATTTGAAGATTAGTAAAGTCAGTAGGAGCAATTAATTAAGACAATGAACCAGAAGAAATTTCATTTACCTGAGAATCTAAAAAGAAAAAAAATTCTAATCACATTGTGGGATTTTGCACGGCTCCTTCTTCAGATGATATGATCATATTAATGGAAATGTTTCAGGAAAGAAATACTGGAATCTCTAAATAAAAAATAAAATATATTTTCCTTATGCCTTTTTTCTTCAGGTGTCTGGTAAGTGCAATGCATTCCAAAAACTAGAGAGAGCATAAAGCAATTTATTAAACCAAACTAACCAATATCTCTTAAAACTTGTTGGGTGCTGTCAAGGATCTGGGAGGTGGCAGCATTTCACCCTGACCCATCACCTGTCATACAAACACTAACTTAGCCCAGACATAGGTGGGTGCTACAGAAAGATTTTATTTTTTACCTCCCTGGCCATACAGTAAAAGTTAGAACAGAAAATGCAGGTGTTGATAATACATTACACATTTGCAGGAATACTGGTTCAATGCGGGCAATATTTTCTACTTTCCCATGCAACCAAGCTTTTGAAACTACATTTATTCGGTGAGTTTGATTTCCTCATGTTCACCATCACGACCAAAAGCTAAAGCTTTACAAATACAGAGGTGCTATGAAAGATTAAAGTTGTCTATCCTGGCATTTTTGAACTACTGAATGTTCTAATTTGTGTGCTGTGACTCTGCATGAGCAGTTCTGTATTATTTTTTTATGCTTCTCACTCTGTACTTGTAAATTCATACATAAAGATGAATCTGCAGCACATTGTCAAATGAAATTATCCACCAACAACAGCAATAACAGGATCTTCAACACAGCATAAACAAGCATGCAGAACCACACATTTCATCTGAAATACCCATTACCAGCACAGTTGCCTACTTAAGCTCATGAAGAGGAATTCCTTCCCTCAGCTTCTCCAGCTGACTCTCAGATTTGCCTCTGAAAAGCCTTTCCCTGCAATTACAGAAACAAACTCGGCTTGGGCAGGCACAAAGTGAGGATGAAGTAGAGCTGAGATGGCAATTTCACTTTCATGCAAAACAAAGAGAACTGTCTCAAAAGTCCACCTTTATCAAATACTTTCTGAATGTGAGTGGCATTCCTTTTTCCTCAGCAACCCAATTATTATTTCCTTGAATTATTTTGATGTGTCTCCTCCCTGGCTCTTCCAGAGAAATTAATCGCTCAGGCTGTTCCTGGCTGCTGAGAAAAATCACCATTTGCTGAGCTGTTACCCCAGTGGGTTGAGGAAGACCTGAGCAGTCTGCTTATTGCAAAGGTGCTTATTTTAATAGGAAGCAAAATATGTACTGTGCTGATCAGCAGGCAGGTGGGTGGCAGGGCTGGGCTGAGGGGAGAAGGGTGTGATCCCAAACTCATCTGCCCTGTCCAGCAAGGCTATGAGATGTTCTGTTAGTTTTACTTTAAGCAAACTACTGACTTTTTCACTTTTATTAAGAAATGCATAAATGAGGGAAGTTCTACTTTCTTACAAGTTTTGTTATGAAAGGTTCACACATCTTTGTGTGAAATGAAAGTATGATGCTAATCAACACCTTCTAGTCATTAAGATGCACATTCTATATATAACTTCTTTTCCTCTGTGCAGTAAGATCGTAACATCTCTTTTCCTTTTCATTCAAACTGAAATTCTATCACTAAAATATTTACTGCTTAAAAACTGCAATAAAAAAAAAAAAGATTGTTTGTTTTTTGTTTTTTTTAATCCAATGCTTATGAGTTAATAAGGCGAAATGACAGCAAAGCAGTAGAGAATAGCAGGAAAAGCAAAATTAAGCCCAGTGGAGTGAGTAGGCAAGGGCTGTCATTTTTCTCCTCCAAGCACTATTTTCTACAGGACTTACATCCAATGTAATTGGGACACTATCTTTCCACACAGGAAATGCCTAGTGATTAGAGAATTAGGAAGACCTTAATCTAGATTCACCAGTTGGAATACATCAATGTCATGCAATTGCAGATGTTGAAAACAAATTCACCTAAGTGGGAGAAGTCTATATCAGGAGATAAAATTATGAAGTGGTGATAAGGTAGAAGTTTGCTTGGGGTTTTTTTTCTAGTTTTGATTGATTTTCTTCGGGTTACACAGCTTTTTCTTTTATTTATTTTATGATTATTATTTTCTTGGGATTTTACCTTTTCACTGTGTTTTTCATAACAATGGTATGATGGCCACATTTTTAACTTGACAGTGGCTTAACATTAATATTGTCCATTAACTTTCTTAGAAAAGAAAGTTAAAAGTAAAAAGGAACACTAAAACAGTAAACTGTGTTTCTTCATTAAATGTGCAGGATGTGGAGAATGACACCCTACAGATAAGTATTTTGGGGGGACCCAACCTGCTGTTCCATGAGGCTTAAAACATGTGTTGTGCCAACACAGATGTTCTCAGTGTGGGTCTGGACACTTCTTCTCACAGTCATACTGTTGTTTTGCTTTAATGGTGCAAGACAGAGCCTTGTTGGTGAGATTAAAGCAGTACATCTGAAAACACTGTGGTGCATCTCTTTGGGGTTTAGGGCTACAGGATTATGTGGTTTGGTTTTTTATTGCTGTTGTTAAGATGATTTACCCAGAGAAACAAGGATCACCTATTGGTAGTGTAAATGGGCTCTCACATGTATACAAGAAACTTAATGAGATAGCAAATCCCTAAGTCTGAGCATCAAAACATGCAGCTATGAAATGAGTGTGAAAAACATAAAGCTTCATGCTGATGGCAAAACCCAGAATACACCCCTGCTCATTAGTGAGATATAAAATGGTGAACCACTGGAACCACACTGTTTTTCATTCTTCCAAACGAATCTTGTTTCACTTCAGCTGGAAGAAACAGTTTAGAATCAACAAGCTGGTCTATAAACACAGGAAGAAGAGGGAAGAACGAATGTTACATGTTTTTGAGTGCATTTTAAAGGGTACCATGTAGAATTCATGTGCTGAAAATAGGATGTTAACTAGCCCAGCTAGTTCACTAGCCTAGCTGATCATATAGTCATCAGAGTTTCATTTTTCTTTAAAAAGTGCTTGTAGACTATCTGTCTGATCATCACCTGAGACCTACTAATGCAAAAATTATTCTTTCACATATCCTGACTGCTTCTAGCCTCTCCTAGGCTACTTCTACTGTTAAATAACAGAGATAAATTCAGACTACTAAACTGTTTCTCAGCAGAGAATTTAAAAGTTGCTGCTGGCTGATAAATTCCAGATCATTTTTTTAACCAGATAGCACATAAATCCCTTTTTCTTCTCTATTAATAAGTCAGGACCAAAATGATCTTTTGTCCTATTGTAGTGACAAGTCAACAGAAGAAGCTATAAATATGGGGGAAAGCCTTTGGGAAAGCACTGCTTGCAGTCTGGTTTTCATTCCTTTGGCTTGCTCTCCCTGAACACTTATGATAGTGCATAGGAAAACACTTCATGCACTGATAAATGAAAAGTCTGGATGCACTTCTCCTCCTCATCCACTAACCCTCCAAAAGAGAAGATAAAAGAAAGAAATGGGGTATGTTGACCTAGCAAAAGCCTCCTTATCTGTTGCTAAAATTAAAATTAAATTTTAAAATGAAAATTAAACCCTTTGAAAGTGGTGTGGTTTAATCTCAGTCTGGCTCTGCCAGGCTGAGCTGCCACCCCATGGGAATTTTGCATGGCAGTGCCCATGCAGGGTTGAGAGTTATGTACTGGAGAACAGGAGGCCTGCCCAAGGGGGACAGCCCCAGAGTTAGAATGGCACACATCTCAAAGGCATGGGTGCCTGGGAGAGCTTGTTCCCTGGAAAACAGATGAAGAACATGTTGAAATGTACCAGCCATCGGTCTGGCCTGGGCACCTTACAGTGGAAAGAAGACTGCTCTCTAGTTGAGGTTTCCCTCCTCCACAGTAGGACAGAATGGACTGCACAATGGACTTACTGTACATGTGGAGACAATGCCTCCATCATCTTCGGTGGAATTGCCCCTTAAGGCTTGCAGAGTGCTAATTTCAACACTGATCAAATGGTTGGCCACACTGAATAATAAAAAATGATGAAGAGAATAAGGGATGTAAGAAGGGTCCAGACAGCTTGGAAGAGGACTAACACATGATTTATTTTTGCTGATGCTTGGATATAGAGTCCTCTGAACCAAGTGTTTAGCAGAAGAGTCCACATATCTGAAGATGGACTGCTTCTGTTTAGGTAGAATACTAAATATTCCTCAATTAAGAATCAAGAATATCACGGTTTTTAGTAGCACTAGAGACCTACCATTCAGTATTTGGGAAAATCCAATGAAAATGTGTAACTGCCACAAATTAATTGTTTCAAGGACATGGAAACATGCTGAGCAAATAAATCAAATTTTGAATCAGATTAGGAGCTATTTCAGTGTGAGGAAACAATATATTTGAAAGTCCTTTAGTTTAAAATTACCTGATCTTCAAATCCCATTGATTTTCTCCCTTTCTGTGTCATGGTCCTTCTGCTGCTTGCATGATTTTATGGTATTTAAACACTCCCCAGAGAAGATCACAGGCTCATTCTGCTGCAGACTGTACAAACACAGTAAGTAAGCCATTCTTCAGAAGAATCTAAAGGCTTGCAATCAACATATATAGGCATGTTAATAGAACAAGATATAACAATACTCAGTACATGAAACATTTACAAAAGGAAGTGATCTGGCCAAGGTCATCACAAAGATCAGTTGCAGAGCCAGCAATACCATCCCAGGCTCTGGACTGGGAGTCTAGGGCTCTAGTCAGCTCTCAGTGGTTGCTAGATCTCTTTATGTAGAATTTGACTTATAGCCACAAATGCAAATGTATCAAAATCATTTCCACTCAACTGTATTCTCCTCTGTAAATCAGGAACTGGGAGCTATTGCCATGCACTCAACAGCATCGTATTAATTGGTCCCATTTCATATTCTTTTGTCTGACCAATGCAGCTTGACAGCCTCTAATGGGATTTTCAGATGCACACCATGGATTCTTAAGTGATCACCTTTTCTCCCCAAATACATGGGTTTGCTCTTTTTCAAACCTACTTCTACACCCTTCTGATACCTAATTCCCAAGCACACAATGAAATTCTAATTCTTCTTAATCTTCTTTGTTTTCAATAGCAGTAATTGCAGAAACATCTAAATATATGAGTTAATCTTTTTTCTCTGAATGCAATGCTATCTGATTCTCTCTTTAAAAATTATTTTTGAGGTAAACATTTTCTATGTAATGATGGTAGTAAAATTTTCCAAATTTATTACTAAATTAAATTTATTCTCTCCACACCAGAGGTCATACTCAGTCCCTGTAGCTTGATCATACTAGCAGATACATACAGCAGATAGATGAGACTAATTTTCAGGGATCTAGCATGTACAGAGAATGTAACTTGCTTGCTGAAAAGGCAGTGTTGAAACTACTTATTGAATGCTCCTTATCCTTTGGACTGACATTGTATTTCTAGGATTACATACCTATGTCCTTCACGCATATTCTCCATAGAGTGAAGTCTACCACTGCTCCCAAGTCTAGACATATTCAAAAAGTGTGGATTAAAAGCCTGCTATGTGTAACAATTGCTTTTCTAAGTGGTGTAGACAATAATCTGGACCAATCAATATGAAAGTTTTTATATTAGTGAACATCTCAGTTGTTGTCATGCATGAAACCAGGAGTACATTTAGTGAATAAAATTACCTTTCATGCCTTGTAAAGGAGCAGTGTGGTAGTTTTGTTTTTTTTTAGTGTTGACTCAATGCCACAGGATATTTTCAACTAAACCTATATTCATAGGTAATGTTTTTGCAGTAATCCATTGTCTGCTCCTTAGTTTAAAAAAAGGATCAGCTTATTATTTTATAGGGAGCTGATATGATGACATTACACAAATATCATAAAGACTGTCTGCTTAACTCCCCTCTATGTTTATGCAACATTTGCTGTCTTATTGTTCTTTATCCCAAAGCCAAATTCAACTGTGAGTTTAGATAGATATATCAGGCCACACAAGTTTTAAAAAGACTTTCAAGGGGTGTTATAAAAATGTTGTTATTCTTCAAGAAGTATCTGTATAATTTAGTCTCTATTTTAAGTCACTTAAATCCATTTTATCATTGCTCTTACTGTATGTATTTCTTACTATTGACCAAACCAACAAATCTGAATGACAATGCCGTTACTTTGTAGTGATAGGAGTTCAAATATCCTCTTCTAAGTATTGTCTTCAAAGCTGTTATACCTATTGCATACAAATACTCTGCCAGACTTTGCTGAGGGTCTGTCTCAATTTTAATTCTTTTCCCTAGCTTATGGATCTTGTTTCTCTAACCTTTCTGAATAACTAAGATCATTGTATTGCTGTGGCACTCTGCTTGCCCTTAGCTGCTCCTTCTCCATTTCTGTAATATCCTGTTTTATAATAGGGTGACCTGCACTGTGCCATTTTCTTAATATGGACTCATTAGTCTCTTGGACTGTGCTAGGATAATTTCCTCAAATTTCTATTGAATAATTATATCTATACTTTTCCAGCATATTGTTGGCTTTTACCTCTTTTTTGACTAATAAACATTACTCAAATTAATTCACAGTTTTCCCCAGCATTGCAAAAACCTTTCTTTTCTCTAGCATTTTGGTTTAAGTCAGCAGCAGTGAAGGCCTTCAGACTGATATTAGTGGTGTCTTTGTCCAACTAGGAGCCAAGCATCCCTCCCTCTGTCTCCTGTCTTTTCCCAAACTGCCTCTTCATTCATGCTTTCTCCCTGCTCCCTGGAAGTTCCTCTTGTGCTGCCACTAAGGACTCCAGTGAGCACTGAAAGGCAAGGATTGCCTTGCTTGGAGGGTACATGAATATGTGATCAGCACAAAAGGTGCAGAAGGGTGTGAGGGCTGTGGTGGGAGGAGAGGAGCTCTTCATAAGGAAGCAGAGAGGCAGCTGTTGAGGATGACTATACTGGGAGAGGAAGAATGTGTTTGGGGATGGGTTTTACAGCATTTAAATTCTCCCTAAAGAAGATAGCAGGCAAGGACAGAAAAGAGAGCAAAATGAGGTCACTTTGTCAATGTTTATATACAGCTGGGCAAAAGAAAGAGCCTCACAAATCTCAGCCAGTTTAATTTAGGTGTGACCAACAAAATACACGCTCATCTTCACAATGCTTAAATTTTGAGCTGTACACCTGCTTATTCAGACAGTTACTAAGTCACCAAACCATTATTCAAACCATGCCTATTCATATGACTTCTTGAAATGAGCTAAAAGGGAGGAAAAGACCCAAATCTCTTTTCACTTAACATTATTTTTTAACTGTATTTGAGTCCTACAAGGTGACACATTCTAAGTGTATCAACAGATGTTTTACCAGATCAGGTTCTCCACAGGTAATTATGACACTGAGACCAAAAGAAGCCTGGTAAACTACAAGTTGAAAAAAAGTTTGACATATAAACTCCAAAAATGAGATCTGAGCATCCATATGAACATGCATAAAATGTCTGATAGAAAAGCAGTGTCTTTTGATATCAGAATTTATTTATGTTTTTTAAGTCTCATATTTAAGATTTTAAACCAACATGAAAAAAAATAACCCATCCATTATAGTTCCACTGTCCTAAAATTAGTATTACTTCTACTACAAAGACCATTTTTACCCTTTACCCCTCTTCTGTGAGGGAATTCCAAATTTCTAAGATGGAAATTGGTTGGGTTTTCTTCAAGAAAAGCCCAATAAAAATGCCACAGAGATTTTAATTTCACACGCTGTCTTTTAATTTACCACAATTAGAGCAGGGGAACTTAAAAAAACTCAGATCTGAAACATGAGGAGAAGGAAAATGAGTAATTTGAAGCAATTTTTACTTCTTGCCCACAGTACCCTCTTACAGGGTGAAGTGGGAAAAAGCAGGCTTTTCCCCATGTCTACAGGAAGATCTGTGCATTGAAACCCCAGGTATCAATGTTGGCTGTCCAAGAAATCTCCCACCCCATGCAGCTCTGTGTCTGCTGAAAGTAAAGTTCTGCTTCAGCCATTCCAGTCTGGGAAAGCAGAGAGGCTGGACAGCACAAGTACCACAAACATTTAATCTTCAGTACCCCTGAGGGCTCCACTATATATCTACTTCAAAAACTCTGTTGTGCTCTGACAGGGACATTTAGAGTTAGATTTGAATCCCTGCTTAAACATTATAAATTCAAGTTTTTAAAGAAAAAAACAGCAACATTTCTTAGGGTTGATATTTTAGATGTTTATGACACAAAACTTGTTACATATTTTTGACTTGCTGTTTTCAGCTGCTAATTTTTCATGCTGCTTTAAATTTACATTTTATTACATGTTCCTCAAGATGCATATTGCTCAATATCAAAATATTCTTATGTAACTCACAGCAGATAAGAATATCTGTAGTGTCAAGGAGATTATTCTTTATAGCATGTTGATATCAAATATGAGGAAATGTCATCATGAGAGAGATTGAATCTGGGATATAAATTTGTAATTACAAATTATATTTCATTTTAAAAAATTATAACATATTAGATATACCATTATTTTCTGTAATGTTCAGGATCACAAGAAAAATATGTTAGTGCATTATGCCATCTTATCTTCATATGGAGTAATTTGTGTAACAGCACTCAGCATAAATTAAGGGAAAGCAGGAGAATCTCTACAACCATAAGGGAATTCACAAGGAAGAATGATAGGGATTCCCTTCATTTCCAACCCCAGGATTCTATCCATAAAGAAAATTGTGTCCATGCTTTTTATTTTTGACCAACAACAAAGTTGCAGTGTATGTGTTTAAGCAAGTGAACTTGTGAATTAAAACCCCAAATTTATATTCCTGCTCATTAATAACAAGAGGAGTTGTAATTTATTTTTTGTCAAAAATGTTTGACCTTTTTTTAAGCTTTTTCATGATTAGAACTTTTAGGTTTATAGTTTAAAAAAGAGATTTTTTGCTAGAAAATTAGATGCACTTCTGTTTTCTTATGTTGAAGTAATTTCATTGTGAGAAAAGAAGTTACACCTAATATAGATTAAAACTTTACAACAGAGAAATATCAAGAAAGAAACAAGGACAGAGAAAACTAAGAGGCTTGTATGATGTACATCCCATATTTTTCGTACTTATAAAATTGGAGCTGTTAGCATCCAAACAAATTTCTGGCCTAATGGTTCTTCTTGAGGTACTCATATTCTTGTTTTTACTGCTTCTCCCCAATGCCTTGTTGTTTTCTGAAGCTGCTGGAGCATTTTTAGCTCTTGTACAGCTTGATCACATCTTCAGAGACAAACCCCATCTGAATTTGTCCAAATCTGCCCTGCAGGAGACCACCAGTAAATCCATGTACATTCACTCACTCAGTTTGTGTTGCACCCAGATGGAGAGCTGTACACAAAACTGATAACAGGCCTGCTATTTCTGCTGTGTGATAGTCAATGAGCCACTAAGAAGTTTTGTGATAATAAAGGCCAATTAAACATGTGTAGAGAAAAATGCTGTACTAAGTCTCTAGCTTAATATCTGGGATGTTTGCTGCATCTCACTATTCTGGGAAGGCAAAACTGCTTATTTGGAAGAGTCCTTGGATTTGCTCATGAATAACTATGACCTCCATTTTTAAGAAATTAACCTCAATACAGCTTTTATTGCTAATGGCTTTCCTGGAAAGATGACCACCTCATCATTCCGTTCACTTCATCTTCTTGCTGAACTGGCTTCATTTTTCACCACTATTCATAAAAATTGCTTAACCTTAAAAAACAGAAAAGAAAAGAAAAACTCTTTGACAGTGCCAGAGTTCATTTATGTCTATGTCTTTTATAGCTACAATCTAGCTTTTACAGAACAAGCCCCTTGAAGGCCTTCAGAGGTTAAATATCTGTATTTAGATCCTTATCTTCTTATTACTCAATATCCCCGATCCATTGCACTTTGAGCACTGGTTATGATTTGTCCTCATGTAAGATCCTTGGCACCTTATTCATTTTTGCCTAATGTAGTTTTCTTCATTGTTCTGACTACACATTTTCCACTTCTTAATATAACTCAGACATCCATCCATACAGAGTGAATTTGACAATTCTCATCTAAGATTTTATCTTTTTTTTTTCCTCTGGAGAAATATCAGATTGAGTTGGACTTTCTTACCTGATAATGATGTGCAATGAATCAGCCAAGTGAAAAGTACCTTACCTCATCTCTTCTGGCTGTCCTGGTTGGCCTCAAAGCTAAGAGGAAAGGCTGTGGAACAACATGAGCCCAGGAAGAAACCCCTGCATGAGAGCAAGGCACCATTAGAAGAGTTTGTAGAAGCTGAGTATGGGAATCAGATGTGTTAATATGCAGACACCAAATAACAGGCTAGGACCAACAGACACTACAGATTGATTTATTAGTAGTGGTGGGGAAGAGACTACAAGGTCTCTCATGGGGACAGACATCCAAGGGATAGCCTGTATTCACTGGAAGCAGGTACATCAACATACTCTACACAGGTAGACTAATCTGGGTTTATTTAGTAGGCTGTCTGTGTAGTAAAAGGTACACAGGGTATGGATGTGATCTGGGAAATGTGAAATCACTTTCATCTTTAATAAGAGAATGGACTGGCCAGAAAACTATAGGCATTTGAGGTGCATAAACTCTTCACTGCACTCCTTAGAGAAGCTGTGGCCATGATGAAAGGAGGCCAGTGCCTCAAAGGGGTTTCTGTACACTACATAAGAGACAATGAACATTTGTTGTTTCCTTACAAATCCCATCCCTGTCTCTCCTTACTCTGACTGTTCTCAGTCAGTCATGTTAACTTTGCTCAGGGCTTTTTCTGGATGTATGCGGCTGTATGCGGCTCCTCAAGGGTCATTTTGCATATGGTCTCTTTGTAAGAACTTTGATAAATATAATCTCTTTTCACCCCACTTCCTAAGCCTTCCATACCTCTTCTTGGAGCCACTTTGAGTACTAGTCTGACATCAAAATGCCACCGGTAGAATCTATTTTTCCGGTATGTATGTTAAATATTCCTAGTGCAGAGAGATTGGTCTTGACTTGGATCTTCTAAGCTGTACTGTACAACAACAAACAAACCACAACTTTCAAAAGAAATAAAGCACTGACCCAAAAAAGCAATGCCTATTTGTGATAAAGAAATACAGACAGTTTTGTAACACGTAAAATAACTTATCTGTCTCACCTATTTCTTTCAGTAGATTTTACATTAAATGTAAAAGGGCTGTAAATCAAAATTTTAATCAATGCTATTGGTTCAGTTATGTACCAATGTTAACTATTTACTGACACAATGATTATTGAAGAAATTTTGGGGGTTTTTTATTCGCTCTTGCATGAAGTGGCATTTCTGTGAATAAGAGAGTTACACATCTTGGAAATGTTATGTTATTTTTATAAAACTTTTTAATAATAAGAAAAAAATATTTTCTCCTCAAAAACTCCACAGCTGAGTCTAAAACATTGTTGGATAAAGAACTCTTTTTGAAACGGGGAGGAAATGGAAACAATAAGTGTATTGTTCAAAGACAGCCCAGCAAAACTCTTTTCTCAACATTTATTTCTTGGAAAATAAATGCCATTCATTAAGGTTGTTAAGTATGGACCGTTGTTTATGAGTATGTCATAGATTCATACAAATTATGTATCCATAAACTGTTCATATTCATCAACCTGTCTAAAATGCATGAAGCAGTCTTAGGCCAGCTTTTGACAGGTAAAATTTCCCTGTGTTCATGACACTCATTTTAGGTGTACTCTATAAGTGTGTATATGGACAGATACAGACAACAGTTTCTTTTAAATTAAAAATACACTATGGAGGGTTCAAGCTGTCAAGCTGCCAAACTACACATTAATGTCATCAAGGATCAAATGTGTTGGAGGAAGGGGAATACTGGTTTCAGCCATGCCTGCTTTTTGAAGAATCAGCCTTGAACCTGCTGAACAACTAACAGGTTTCACTAAGACCTGTCCTCACACCAACAAGTATTTAAAGGTCTGAGGGGTGAAACTCAGAGCTTATTTAAATTAGTGGCTGAACTGCATTTGAAGCTAAGTGAGGGAAAATTCTGCTTGATCTTTTGTTCTCCTTTCTGCAAAAGTCTACATGAGCTCCTCCTCTGCTGCAGTCACATTGGACTCACTGGACACTGAAGAATCCCATTGTTCCAACATTTTATAAAACAAGAAGTAAATGGCAGTTTACATTTATAAGGAAATGTGTTGAGGAGGGAATGTCTGAGAAATGAAGGACCACATGCATATACCCCATAGATGTTTGAGCATGATTTTTGAATTAGAGGTGATGCTCTCTCATGGTGAACTCATGCTGGAGTTAAGAGTGGCACATGTCACAGCCCTCCCACTTCCTGCCTATCTAATTGATTTGCAGCCATCCTGACAACTGCCACTGGCTTGGTTAATGATACACCAAGTTTGCCCCAGGAAATGAAAATCCCATTTCAGAGCTCTCATTTCAGCTCTGCCACACCAACAGTTGTACAAATCTGGTCTAAGCAATGGCCATAGAACAGTGTGGGAACCAAAGTAGTATCATAGATCTTGAGAGCATCTGATCTTCATCTAGTGAATATCAGAAGCTGATCCACTGTGAACAAATATTTTTGCTTTTTTAAATACAACTTTAAAGTAATCACACTGATGGAACTCCTGGAAACTAATTAATTTATGCTATTTTAAATGCTTGTCATTACCAACAAAAAATTAAAAATCAAGCTTAGTGCTTTCCTGATTAAAATACTATAGCTGAATATTAAAATAGAAAACAGATAAACAAAATGGTGGTCATACTTCAAAAATTTAAAAGAAAGAATAGAGCCTAATTCTCCTCCAAGCACATTAGTGAAAAATGCAAAAATTAAAGAAAATAAAAAAATATAATGTGTCTTTTGATAGAAAGAAAATGCTGAGTGGTCAGCTAACAGGAAGAACTGAGCTCATCAATGTAACAGAGGCATTCCAGGATCCTGGGGAATGTCCTTCAGACAGAGGCTCATTCTGTTAAGCAGAAGAAAAGTCCTGTTGTGAAGACAGCCCTCTGAGAAGACTCTGCTATGGGCACTTCCAAAGACACATTTTGGTTATGGAAGGATTAGAAAGACCCATTGTAAGCATCAAAATGGATGAAAGTATACAAATGTAGCCCAGAGGAGGAAATTAGCTTTTTCCATGGAAGATTTTGGAGGAAAAGCTGTAATTTTCTAATTGAACATTTGAAGAGGTGTGCAGGTTCCAGATTACATTTTTATATTAACATTTTGCATATTTTTCTTCTTAACAGTGTCAGCTATGGACTTGTTTTTTAATCAGAGAAACTCAGTAGTTTTATTACATTCCATTTGATACTTTCTTTTTCCTTAAGAAACTTTGTTGTTGTTGGAGTTCCTCATCAAGACTACCATTTTATCCATTTTTGGCATTACGATTTCTGCCTGAGTAAAACACAAAATGTCAGAGGAAAGGAAGGGAAAATGTGTTTTATCTCAGTCACAGCCAACCAATGCCAGCATTTTCAGATATTTGAGGCCATTTGGAAAAAAAGAGTAAAATTTCAAAACCCAGCAGAGTCTCACTCCTGAGCTGCCTTGCAAATGATGGTTTAAGAAGATATCTGTGCTGATGGGTGCATACAAACCTGAACCTCTCCTCTCGTGCTCCAAGCTGTGTGTCAGCCAGCTGCAGGCTGGCAGCTGCAGGCTGGCTTTGCCCTGCTCTGTATTTGATGTAACATGTTCTGTCTCCCAGCATATGGAGGGGGCCTGATCAGCCCCCCAGCAGGGCACCTTACCTTGCACACACTGCCTTGCTGACTCAGGCACCAATTTCTAGACTAGAGTAGTTTTGCCTTTGAGGCTTCTCTCTATTAACAAACTGGCAAACTAAGTGTGAAATATTTGGAGAGGCTGGCTTTGTGTATTTTAGTCTGCTTATCCTCATCTTCTTGGAAAGTCTGTCACAATGCAACAGTAACTCAGGTTCTGTATCATGATTTGGTATGAATACAGCTTTGGCACCATGTTTGCTTGTCCAAACTATTTGCATGTCTTCAGATCCTGAAGTCTGAAGTGACACAGCAGAGAAAGGAACTCTTGTGGAGCCCCCAGCGTTCTTCAGCTAAAAGGCTTGGGCAGGCACTGCACTCACTTCTGCCTCACAAGTGATCAGAACACAAGTGGTTTGTGCCTTCACAGCTGTGGCACAGCCAAGCATGTTTGCACATTTCACAGGACACCAGAGAAGTGCTAAGGGATGAGCAGTAACTGCTTCTGCTGGAGCACTTTATGCTAACAGCACCTAGTTTCAAGACATGGGGAATAGTAAGCAATGTGTTCTCAACAATAATTTATTGGACCCTTAATTCACTTCCCTGCTGATCTCCTGACCACCTTCACTTACATTCAGGTCACATTATAAGGCTTACTGATTTGGTTTGTTAGGAATTTTGCTAAGGGGAAATGGTTGGGTGCAATACCTGGGTATTTCTTCAAGTTCTTTAGGGTGAGATACTTCCCACATAAAGATCACTCTTTATACTGGAAGTTACTGACACAAACCACAGCAATACCGCCTTACTTTCTAAGCTGATTAACAGGTGACACATTTCCCTCTTTTCTACCCTTACCTGTTGTGGACAAAGGTTCTTTCCTCATCTTTGGAAAAAAGATATTAAACCAAAGTAGTTCAAAAATGTCTCTGCATAATGAAGTAGTAAGTCCATGACAAAAAGGAGGTTCTTTATTAGTTTCTACATAAAGTATTACAAAGAATATTGAAAAAAAATCTTAAAATCCTATAGAAGTAACTTCCTCATGCATCAGTTCTGAAAGGAAATTGCAAAAATCTGTTGTATCACTGATACTGAATTGTAATCCAATACTTTTATGTCAGAAACATATGTGTCTATAGACATATAAAATCCTGATCTATTTTTTTGAGTTAATGATGCAACTATACTATATTTAGCAATCAACAGATTTATTATTCTAAGAATAATAAATACAAAGTCTGAAGTCACTAAGTGGGCTTATTTCTCATTTGAAGTCCTACTGGCTGTAGAGGTAAAGCAGATTATGCTCCTCCCTGTCAAAATAAAGTACAAAGACATTTTCTACTTTCTCTTTGCAGTTTTTCCTTATGCAGTCTCATTACTTTAATAATTAAGCACTTTTTATAGCAGCAAACTAGCAACACCTTCATTTTTATGTTTCATGAGGAGTAATAAATATTTCCTTCATGTAGGTACATGCAGCCCTTCTTTCACAAGAAATATTGTTTACCTTTCTCATAATGACACAGTAAGGGCCAGCCTTTCCCAGAATGGCATCTTTTATAAAGTGCATGCAACACAGACAAACAGCCAGGGAATGCTGCACACTCAGAATTGAAATACATGGCTGTCATGGAGTGAGGCCACTGCGCTCCAGCCTTTTCCTGTAAGGCATAATTGCTTTTCATAAAGGTTCTATGGAAAAAGTAAGCCAACCTCTCCAAAAAAACTCTGCATGACATATTTCTTGTAACCTTTCAATCTCTCTGTGTGTAATTTATAGCTGTCACAGAGAAACACTATTTTTAGGGTATTGTGGTAGTATGATTGGTACTGATTTTCTGATTCATTGTCCCATTCTCTAGGGCTCCTGATTCACAGTGGTCTTCAGAAGTTCATATTTTATATATATATATATATTCTTTTTTTTTAGAGGCCAGTACAGTTTTTGATCCTTTCCCATGCCATATTCTAAGAGAGGTCTGGCAAGTTGCCACCAGTCTCTAAAAGGTCACTGCTATAGGCAGCACATGTACAGCTATAATGTGATTGTAAGGGGCTGCGAAGGTAAAACTAAACTTGCTTAGGAAGTAAGAACCAGCTCAGGCTCTGAGAGTTTTCTTGATTCATGTATTATGAGCCATCCACTATGAATATGCATAAGGTTACCTCTTTTGAACTTCCATGAAACAAATTCTCATAAATAAACAAGGAATGCACAGTACCAGCTGACAGAGTCACTTAGACTAGATGTATTGTGCTAATGGAGTGAAAAGAATAAAAATTTTCAAGGGCTTCAGCCCTCAATTTTAATAAATTTCATGGAAATCGGATCAAGCCCTAATTGCTAATTCATCTGAAATTATTAAAAAGAGATTTCAATTACATACTACCATTGAATTTTGATGTACCAAATTAAATTAGGACACTAGATTGTATCTTTTTCTTAAATCCAGACCTATTTAAAAGCCCTTTCTGTAAATTCTGAAAAGGAACTTTGTGTTCAGTTATGTTGTAAAAATCCAGCATTAGTATGAAATAGTAGGTTAAATCTCTTACTGAAGATTTTTAATGACATTTCAGTGTTCCTCTTATAATTACTCTTCATCTAAGATATCCCATAATGATGTTGGACATTCTTGGTTCAGGCTCACTGGCTTGCTTCATTAGCATGTCATTCCCATTCCACATCATAAGATTTAATTGTAATGCCGAATATGCACAGCTCTCTACAGAAGTCTAATCAAAGTGGATTCACTTGTATTATTAATATCAAAAATCAGTCCACTTGCTATTTTTATAAATAAAAGAATCCAGATACATAAATCAGCTGTCATTTATTAGCATGTTACTGGCATATCTGCCAGACATACGAGCAGCCCTATCACAGTTCCTTAGGATTATTTTCATCAAGATTAAAACCTTTCTACATTAAATATACATACTAATTCCTCCATAAAGTAATCAGATTACAGTGCAGGTGACATTGTGTGCTGGAATTCAAATGATTTGCAGTAATGAGCTGGAAAGGTGTACTTGGAGACAGAGTGAGGAAAAAAGAGAGAAAAAGCTTTGGTTTGAAAATTGTTATATCCCTGGTTTATTGTTATTTTTTACCTCTTTTTTCTTTCTTGAGAGATAACAGGTCTCACGGCTGTCAGCAGGTACTTGGCAAATGCAGTTGGCAACAGAGTACTCTGTTGCTAGTTTTAAAGGGCAAATATTGTCCTTCTCCTCAGGTGAACAGAGCAAGGCATAGGTGGGAGCATGGAAGCCATTTCTCCATCCTTTTAATGTAATGCCTACACGTGCAGACATAGCCACCTGCTTGAGCTTTGTTTCAGCCACCCTCCTCCTCTTTTTCTTATGTTTCACATTTATGAAAATTTTTATTTGTTTCTGAAGCCTGTATTCTGCAAAAGTTCTAAACCATTTTTTTTTTCATTGTCCAGAGGCACCAAAAAGCATCACTGAGCATCCTCCCCTATGCCTGCCCATGGGCCAACACCCCAGCTCAGCTCAGCCTAGGGCCATTAGTCCCTGCTCAAGAGATGCTGTGGGGAATCCTGCCCCATTCCCTGCTACTCATGAATTGCTGTTTGGCCCTCCTTGGCTGACTTGAGACCTGGCTTTTCACCTTGCCAGATTGCTGAGCTGTCACCCTCCCCACCTCTGCTTGCCCTGCCTGGATGCTGAGGCACGGCATCCCAGTGCAGCAGCCACTGGTGTCTGACGCGGTTTCTGTGTGCGTGTTGTGCTGGCTCCTGGCTCCCCAGTGTCTGCTGAGCAGCCCTGCTCCTGCCAACCCCTGCCCCTCTGATTTCACACACACCTTGTCACTTTTTCATTTGTTTTTTTCTTCTCTCGATTCTGCTGCACTTCTTCTGTACTTTTTCTCACTCCTGGATTCCTCAGTCCCCTTTGGGCTGAGCCCCCTTGGGATACTCTCTCAGGGGGAGACCCACTTATCTCAGTTCTCTGGGTTTGAAGAAAACTCCAAAGCTCGTTAGGATCTTTTTTCTTGTGTTTATGAGGATGTTATTACAAAACTTAGCAGGTCTCTCTAGACTATCTGCACAAGTTCAATTCCTGCAACCTGGCTCATTTTGCTCTGATGGTACAAAATGGCCCTGAACCATGTGGCCACCTCATCTTTATATCTATTTTTACCCTATTAACTATGGACACGTGTATTGTTTTTATATTTTAACAAATAAGCTTTCTATATCTACTTACGTAACTAAAACTGTGACTAGCTTTCAACCAATCACTCTTTGTGCTTTTAAAACCTGCAAAATCATGGAGGAGAAGGAAGAAGAGCTAAAAAACACTCCTTTTTTCATCCATCTTTACTCTGTGTATTAAACCCTCTAAAATCTATACTTTTCACCTCAGTGGCATACTAAACATTCTACTACTTTCTACTTAATTTTTTATAAATCCTGGTTTACCCAGGGATGTTTGGAAGCCTTTCTGTCAGTGGAAAATAGGATTAATACTCTTTTGGAGAATAGGACAAACAGAGAAATGTCTCTCCATTTCTGGATTCCTACACACCTCATCCCTGCCTGCCTACACAGCTCCATCCCAACCACAGCAGCACAGAAAAGCTCTTGTGACTGTCTGGGGGCCACATCTAGTGACTGAGCTGCTGATGCCCTTGGTAAACTTCTTGGTCTCAGAAGGTACAGCTGCCTCTCCAAATCTCTTCCATAAGTCAACAGAGAATTCAGAAACCATTGCCACACTCTTTGTAGGATGCATCCCTCTGCTCCCAGTGTGGAGGAGTGGTATATTAAATCTACATAAAAGAGAACAGTGACCAATGAAGATTTCACATAGACTAGGGATTTATGCTTTCAAGATGTACTGTGCTTGAAATTGAATTTTATATTGCAAATACAGATATGATTATTAAAGCTGATACTGAAATATTGATAGGCATTGAAGTCTGCTAAAAATGTATTTAAGGGGTGTTTTTAAACACAAAATCTCTTAAAAATTGATGATGATAACTAGATGAATAATAGAAATGTTTCCTATGTTAGGGAGCTAACTCCCTATGTTGATGCTGCAGACTAACTGAAAAAGACATGGCTGAATGGGCCTGAGCAAGAACTGCCATCATTTTCTTCTCAGACTGAAAATAGATAGTCTGGGGGGGTGGGGGTCTTTTATTTTATTTTTTGTACAAGACCTTCACAGAGAATCTTTATTTACAGTCTTTATGTATTCATAGTTTTCTGTGCATGAAAAAAGAAGATGTTTGTAATGTTTGCAGTATTTACCCTGCAACTGACCTAAAACGTACTGAGTTAATCCAGGTAACATAATCTGCTCACATAATTCTTTCCACATTTCTACCAGAAAATGTCATCTCAAGATGGGAATTCAATTGTACCAAAACCATGTGCGAAAACCAGCAGAATGGTAAAATAAAGCACTGTATCATTCGAAATCCTGTTAACATCTCCTTATACCTTCTTCTGTGGTTACAGAATTTTGGACACGTGTGGGATAATTAGAGCATTGGCTTTTGCACCACAAGTTGTATAACTGAGCTGTAATAATTTTTCAATCATCTTATTTTTTTTACTAGTTAAAAACATAAACTGGGAATAACCTGCAGTCTACTAAATTTAAACATCAGTCACCTTTATTTGACATGCAAATAGCGTAGCTCTAAAAGAATCAGCTGTCCACAGCTTATCCTAGTTCATAGCTTATCCATGAATGGTGACATGAAACATGCCTATGAATATTGCTCTTACAGCTGTTTTTAAGCCAGCTTTTGGTTAACTGTACAATGTTTATATTGCTTTAGTGCAAACGTCTTCCTCATATATTTGTAAGAGGCATATATATATATATATATATATATATATGTGTGTGTGTGTGTGTGTGTGTGTACCAGAAGTATTGTAATGGTAACTAATTCATTTCACTAAGAAAATGTAACTACGGCAAAAATATTTGATGGATCTGTGGGTTAGATGCTTAACACTTAAAGACATTTTTGCTATGGATATTTCTCAGATCATATCCTCTTTGTATTTTTTGGAAAGTCACAAATTTATTTTGCTTGTTTTCCAAACTGGACAAGCACAAACCAGCTCCAAGGTGAAAGCTGAATTTAGCTCATTGCTCAGCCCAAGGCAATGATACACGTGGACAGCCTTGACTTCATGCAGATACATCTGCATCACTTTTAGCTGAACCAGAGAAACCTTATAAAAAATTTTACCAGGTGCTTGTCTTTGGACAGCAAAATCAAACACTAAATATCTGCCTTGGGATGAGCTAGTCTTGATCCCCGTAGATATTCAGTGCCACTGGAAATTCCACAAAGTATCCAAAACCTATACTTAGGACTACAAGACAATCTATGTTCAGAGGAATTACTGAGAATATTTTTTGAGATAACTAAGCAGGACTTGTGTGAACTACTGATCATTCAATAATGATCAATACAGATGCATTCAGATGCATAAAGTTATAAAATAAACTTTATTTTTTAAATTACGTATATGAATACAAAGGAAGATTCCATTCTGACTGGAATAGAAGCGTCAGAGATCGCTACCAGTAATTTTTGTGTCCACTGCTTTGAATAGTATTACTTGCCCCTTTTTTTGCAGAGAAGACAAATGCTTCCTACCTCACAAAAAATCCTTTCTCTTCCAGATATGCTATTAAGCATGCAGAAACAGGTGGGGGCAAAATTACATGATCTTCTTAGATAGGAAGAGATATTATAATTTTGGGCCTTTTTTTTGCTTCTTTCAGGTACAAACTTTCTTCTTGTTATCCTTATAACAGTAGTTGGTTGAGGGTTTTTAAATTCCAGCAAAGCATTAAGGAAAAACTGCAATTACTTTTGGTATGATGTAACAGAATTGCCCCCAAACTTTCAAATGGATGTGAGGGTTGGCTAATTTTTTAGAATTCTTTTTGATAGGCTAAAAAATGTGATAATGTAAAATAAATGAGGTTTCTTTTTTCCTCTTTCATTTTGGCCAGTGAATGAGAAATCACTCACATCTCTTCGTGTCACCATATCAGTATGATGATTTCAGTGTATGTGACCAATGATATGGAGCTCTAGTGCAGAGATAGGTGCACATGCTTGACACAAGAATCACTCTCTGGATTCAGTGGGTGGTTGTCTTTCAGCACTAGATGTTTTGGGTTCAAAAATATTACAAGAACAATACTGGAACTTACACAAAGAAACTTTGGATGGGATCCCAGTTGGCATATGATGGTATAACATCATGAGCATCTGTGGATCTACATTGATTCATTTCCTCAAACACGACATTTTAATTGCTGTTTGTTTGGTTTCTTTGGTTTGGTTTTGGTTTGGGTGTGTTTTCTATTTTTTTTTCTTCTTTTTTTTTTTTTTGCCAGAACATGTCAGTTTTAATGTTTCTGAGCTTATAAAAAGTGACCATCATTATTATTAGTTTATAGGAGGTCTAAGTATATAAAGTTCAGCTGCTTGGAATTTCTCAGCACTCCACAAGGGTTTGAAGTGAAATATGCCAAATATGAGGGAATTCAAGAAAAACCATAATGCTGCTCATGGGCAAGGTTTTCAAGGGATGTGGAGTATAAACCCGTGAGCAGTGAGGACTGAAGCCCTGAGCTGACAGCACTGACTGCACTCCCTGCCTGAGGAGGGATTAGCAGCACAGACAGCTGATGCATCAGTGTAACCAGTGTCCAGGTTTCAAGGCCCCAGGGAAAAGGGAATTTTAAGGAGTTACTGGAATGTGCTAATGGGGTGGAATTATGACCTGTTAATGTTTTGTATACATCTATGGTTATAGTTCCTCACAGAGCAACTACTTTCATGAAACCTGCAAAACAGTTAACTGGAAGGGCCAGATAAATAATTCTCTACCATAAGAATATTTCTTCCCTTTGAGGTGATGAAATATGTGACTTGTGTGTCAGCATGCCTTATGATGTGCTCAGCATGCCCAGTGTGCCAACACACAGAACTTTGACAAAGCAACCAAAACATTTTCTCTCTTTGTTCTTTTCCTGAATCCCTTTGTGCTAAGTCTCCATGACTTTGTTTCATTGTAGAACAGGGAAATTAAATCTGTTACACTATGCTCATTACTCACCTCTCAAATCCATTCCAGTCAAACACATTTTCCTTTCTTTCTTTTTTATTTATTGCTAATTGAGCTAAAAATATGTACAGATGATTGTGAAATAACTACAAGATGCTTTCAGTGACATGCTCAATAAAACAGAGCTGAAATTCAGCCCAGTGTTCTGCTTTGGGCTATAGACAGCACACAGCAAAACAAATAGTACAATGTCAAAACAAACTAGAAAAGCTCACCGTTCAGTTAGTTTTATGGATGATGTGCTGGCCAAAAAAATATGCAAATTCCCCTCAGAAATGAGGGTTACCCCCAAGTCTGAGGATTTTTTCTAAGTCCATTTGGACCTTCTCCAGCCAAAATCAAAATGCTCTGATGCATTTCCAGACTCGAGAGCCTTTTGAGAACTCATTATCTTCAAATAGGATTACACTCAGTTAATATGAGAACATGTACATTACAATATCACATAAAATCAAAAGTTCCAATTTGCTCACTACATGTAAATCCAATTCAAAATATTTCCATAACATATATCCGCTGGATGTTACACTATTTGTATGTCACTCTAGAATGGATTAACTCCATGACAGGCTAGTCTCAGTTTTTCTGCATTTGGTGTTTTTAAACAGTTTATATTTGTTATCATATCAAAGACAGGCTTGCAGTTTTCAAAAGGAAGAAGAGAACACAGCGCCCAAGGCTCTTCTAGCATTACATTTCTTATTCCATTTTATCTTTCTTGGTTTTGACTAATGTCAGTAACAGCTACTGGTAATAAACTGCTTGTTACAGCTTGCTCTTGCCTTCAAGCACTGGCTTTGATACATTGTCAGCCAATTGGAAGCATTTCCTGATTACATTTCCAAATTGCTTGTTTATTGATCGAAAGTTAATAAAGCAAAAGACAACTTTTCGGCTTAAATTAAATGAAAGGTTCCTTTGATGTTCAAATTATCCAATCAACCAACGTGCAATGAAATGTAAGCATTTGAAAGTTTTATCTGGAAAGCAAAATGTACTAGATAATGGTTTCTGGCACAGCCGCTGTATCTAACAGCTAATGAAAAACACCCATAACTTCAGATTTCATTTATTTTCTGTTGAAAAGTAAACGGCACTGAATTTTGTTATTTTTAAATGGCTGAAAACATGAAAGGGCAGATATTGTATATCTTTTTGACAAACTGTAATTCCTACTGCAAGCGTATTTGGTTAGCTGCAATAAACAAAGTAATATACATTATTATTTCCTCAGTCTGGCCTTGGCTCGTGAATTTGTTTGCTTCTGGTGCTGTATTAAAACTGCTCTGCTCTGTCAACTATTACCCTTCTGTCCAAGAGTACCTACCTGACCTATCTGGAGTATTTAGACATGTCTTGTCTCCAAAAATTACCATAGGTCTCATTATTACACTGCTTCTTTAAGTGCTTCTTTAAGAGCTTTTACTCACATAGTGAAATTTATTTAAACCTTCTTGGTTTAACATCATTGTGTTTTTCAGAGAGCCAGATGCTTCTAAAAAATTTTCAGGCAATGATTTTCAGTGTAGTTTCAACTGAAAAAGCTGGAGTGGCTATAGTACGTGGTATATACAGAAAGAACAAAATAACCAATAAAAACAAGTCTTAGCTAGCAAGAGTGACACTATAAAGGTACAACCACATTGTGATCAGACCTCACTAGGGGATTCAGGTGTTTTATGGCAGAATAATATTTTATTGGGCACTTTCTACAAAAAAAGTATAATTGTGCTAAAACACAGGTAATATTTCTATGCTTCATCCTACAGTCCTGTAAGAAGGTTTGGGTATTTTAAACTGAGACCTTTATTTGTACACCACATTGTAAGTGATTGAATACTGCGCAACTAGGAACAAACTCCTTTTATCTGCAATAAAGCGATAAATGTGATGTGTCAAATGATAAATAACCCCTCTCTATTTTGCTGTAGTAGTAGTTGTTTAGAAGTTTATCATTACACTGCGATCATAAGAGCTTTGCAGTAATAAATGCAAGTGTAAATGTACTGATTCATGAGGTCTCTACATGTCAGAATTAAAATCTGTTCCTCGAAATGAAAATCCTAATTGAAATGGATTTGTAAAGTCTGGAAGTCATTCCGCCAAAGACAGTATGTTTAATGTTTCTTTGTCCTTTTGACACAACCCCACATAACATCTCTGAAGATCTTAATGTCAAAAAAAGCTTTTAAGCACAGCCATAAGCAAACAAATTTTTCATGTGATGATGATCAGATCATCAGGTGAGAAAGGGAAATATAGAGTTTATCGTATTAATATGGATATTAAAGATGCTACTATTGTTGTAGAAGACCAGCTTCATTAGGTCTGTTGTTTGCTGGGTTTTCTTGCTCTTTTCTATTTCTCTGTAGATGGAGAGATATACATTTGGAGTAGTCAGTGTAAAGCAGAAATTGATTTATGTTAGAGTCCACTGCTGTGAATGCCAAACAAAATGGCAGTGGTCCAGATTCAAGATTTATCCATTTTTAAATCTTTTTTGAGATGTGAACAACATGCAATACAAGGAGGACAGGCAAAGTAGCACTGAAGTGCAGGAGGGAATTAAGAGTGACAAGCAGTCACTGATTCCTTGCAGACACCAGTGGAGAAGAGGGTGGTACCCACGAACTTCTGGATGACTCTTATTCTGCTCATGTGCTCACACTTCCTTAGCCTCTGCCAGCTCCATCAATTTGTGAGCATTTCTGTACCTCAGCCTTTATGATTCCTTTTCTACCATCAGCAAACATCAGGCTCAACAAGGCACAGCCTGCACAGCAATTGCATCTGGCAGTTCCCATGAATATAACATCTCTTGGACCTGTGAGGTGCTGCAGACATGCAGTAAACTTCTTCATAGGGTTATCAGCATCTGCACCCAGAGAACTGAGCCAACAGGTACAACTGTAAAAATTCTGGGATAATTTTTGGATTGTTTCTCCACCACAGAAAAGAGGTGGAACAGCAGTAACAGTAGTCCCAAATCAGGAATGGGCTATTTCTTTTTATTTAGTACTTTTTTCTAATATAAGGGTATTTTATTTGCAGTCAGTTCACCAGGCTTTGTAGCTTCTCTTTTCCAGATTGTTCTTCAAAGAAAAGAAGGAATAGAATATAGAAAATTATAAGTGCAAATTAATACAGGTGTAGTATGATGTCTGAAGCATAGGTCTTAAAAAAAGGGGTAAATACCACAAGATTTGGGAATAACTGAAAAAACTGAAAACGCTGCAAGTAGCAAGACATATTTTGTGGATTTCCCTTAGAATATTTTTTGTGTGGGTTGAGTTCTTCAGATGATGCAGTACTGAAGTCTGCCCAGTGGGAGCTCTAGGAAACATTCTGAGACTGATAACCTCATTTGGAAAACTATGCCTGATTAAGGGGGTTGTTCCTTTCATAACAACTTGGGATTTCCATTAATTTCTCCCTTTGTTGGAAGTAAAATGTATTAGAAAAAAAACTTAGAATTAAAATTACTAATTACTAAAAGTAGAATGAAGTAGAAGTTTCAGGTTTTGCTTGTGATTTTATCCTGTTTTAGACAATGGACAGAGCCTCTTCATCCAGGAGCTCCTTTTCATGTCAAAAGATCTACTTACTGGTAAGAATGAGTGATTTTTAGTTAACTGAGTCCTGTGCATCCATACAATTTTTTTTAAGGTAAATAACCCTGTTTATATTTGACTAACAAATACTTTTATTGTTAATAACTTTACAGTGACAGCTATGTAATTAATGAAGAAATGTAGGTTTTTCTACTTGAAACTGTAGTTATATTTTGCACACTATTTTCCCCTTACAGCACATTTTGCACTGTCCAGTCTCCATCTGTTTGGTGCAAGAACGTAACCAAAAGCATGAGTCCTCAAGCACTTTCTAAATTCACTAATCTAGCACAGCACTTTAAGAGTGAGGTGTTTTTTTTAATGACCTAAGAGTTCAGGAAAATATTATATAATATTGACATATTTCCTTATTCTGGTCTTCTGAATTTTAGAAGCCTGCATTTCTTCAGGATCTTTGTATTTCATGTCTGCAATTTGATACTTAAAGCTCTAAATAATTTTGAGGAGATATTGTATTTTTAAGAATAAACCATCTGCATGTTGCAACTTAATCTTAAACAACCTTCCAGCAAATCATTTCTCTCTGAACCATAGATCAATGATGTGTCAGATTTAACAGTGCAGTTAGATTTAATTCTTAAGCAAAATACCAGAGGCCATCTGAAACCCTGGCCGTTAATTGGATGCTGATTTTGTTTAATTTTAGTGAGAGTAAAATGCTAAGTACTGACAGAAGACAGAACTGCATGCAACATTAACCTTTTTCCTGCCACACGCATGTGCCCTGGGGTAGCCACTTTAAGGTATTAGAATGTTGTCATTAGGAAGTTTCAGGGGCAAAGTCCAACACACTCTGTGTGCACAAAGCCACAGGCTTGTCCTTTTATTTGATCTCTAGTGTCTGGGAATCTTACATCACTCAAAGAGTTAACCTGCTTAGACACATTTGGGAATTTTAGCCATGAGGGACTTTTGTTTGCATGTAGGCAATTCTTTTAAAAACTGATGTCTCTGAAAAGGATTCAGCTGTGCTGACTTGCAACCTGTCCAACACTATAACCCACATATCACTCACTTCAATTCCTCCTATCTGTATAAATGGGAGTGTAAGCAATATTTTTATTTAAAGACTGGGATTCATGTGTGATTCTGTACTACTTAGCTATTTAGCTACTACACAGTACCAGGCAAAGGTTTTTCTCTTGTCTAATTTGTCACATGATCACCACAGAGGACTGAATCCTTCAGAGAGCTGAAGGAGTCTGAGGCATCTAATAAATTCACCCTTTGCATGGAGAAAATGTTTCATGATGAAATAATAAAATGGGATTTCAGTTAGGAAAAAATGAGATAAACTAGTGTAGCAAATAAGTAAAGATTATACACATAGGCAACCCACTGATCAAATATTTCTTAGGGCTATCGAGGATCTATCAAGGATACTGAGCCAGATAGATAAAGAAACTACTGAAGAGTGATTTACTGAGTTGTTTAAGAGTCACGTTAGAAAGATTAGTTTGCTCACAGCAATGTGCTAGCTCTGTTTTATTTAATGATTAGTTAAAAGCTGTGGTAGAAAATTGCATAAACAAGCTTCAGTTGTTTATTTAACTATTGCCTATGCTTAGCCTTACGCTGTCAAACCAAAAATATTCATTATGTTATCAAAACCTTAGCTTCATGAATACTTCTCTACTCAGAGTCAGCATTAAAGCATAGCTCTGCAGTAAAGAAAACACCAGCATTTTTCAGAACATTTCTATTTGGGAAGAAGACTTCTGCCTTTTGGACATTTGAATCACTGGACTACTGGCCAGAATGGATCTGAAGGGGTTGTCTGTGTTTTGAGACCCAGCAATCAATAAAAAAGAATAATTATGATGTTGATTGGTTTATTTTGTTGATCAGACGGGGGACAGTGTTCTTCAGAGAATAATCCCTATGCTGACACTGTCCCCATTCTGCAGATCATTCATCCCCTGAACCCTGCAGATTCAGAGACACAAGGAATGCCATTCTCAAGAGCCAGCCTTTTGCTCCTCAGCACTTCCCCATCTCAAGTCAACTCCCTCTTTACTGCTAGACACAGAGAGGAGCCTTTGGCCCAGATTAGCTTCTATGAATTCAGAATTCTGAGAAGTATCTCTTTTTCCCCCCATAGTTACTTGTGCTTCATTCTTCACTTCTACGTTTCATCATGCAAAAAAGAAAATCGGGAATTCTCATCTGTGTCTATTTTTTAATGGACATCAGAGGTTATTTTTTTCTCTTTCTGCTGCAAAACCTTAACATATTTATTTATTTATTTATTTATTTATTTATTTATTGTTTCTAAATTCACACTGGTTTCCTGAAGTAAGAAAATGTAAAACCATAAATTTTGGGTTTCAGTTTTCAATTTTAATTTCAGCATAAGTTGAGATCTAAACTGATTTGAGACCCTGTTAAAAAACTTTTAAAAAGACATATTTTAAACAAAAAAAAAATAGAGAAAATTAAATTTCCAGTCTTCAGCTGGAACTCATCATTAACAATCAAGTATTAGCACGTTTGTTTCCCACAAAGCCCTCAAGTAAAAATACTCCATTGCCCAAGACTCCTAATGATTTTTGATAAGATTAGCAAAATTCTGAATGCTTCTGAATGCATGTTGTTGTAAATTTCGTGGTGTGTGCTCCTGGATTTTTAGGGGTGAGGAAACTCCAACTTAGGAGCCATTTTTCTTCTAGTTTTCCTTCTTTTGGCTCAGACTCTAAGCTATGATGAAGCACAGGGGCAACTTTCACACTTGCCCGCATATGCGATATTGCGATGTAGTTTGTTAACTTTATACAGGTGAACATGCTCAGTAAAATCATAGGAAGGGATTTCAGAAACTAATTGACACCACCATTGCAGCAGATCAACTTAAATAGCAAGCATACACAGTGTAAGCTCTGGAATGAATGCACTCTAATAACAGATATTTCCAGACTCTGGATTATGATGGATGTACCCAGCAGGGATAAATTACTTCTCTCCACAGCATGACTGTGCCTAGGAGACACATGCTCTGCCTTGTGTACTTTTATCTTTCATTATACTTCACAGAATCAGAGCAGCACCAACACATAAATGTTCTTGTTTGCTTGCCCTACATAAAAGACAACGTGCCACTACCCTGTTCTTTGCAACAGAGGGCTATACCCACTGAACTGTGTGCCCATCTTCACAGGCAAGTTCATAAGTGCATTTCATTTTGCTGTTAGGTTTGCTCTGCTGTGTTTTAGCTATTCCCTTGGGGCTGGTATCTAACATAGAGGAGTCTGACAGTTAATGGATGGTGTACATTCCCAGTTCCCAAGTCTGATCCAGCAAACACATATGCGTAGTGGCTGAACCATTTAAAAGCTAGTGAAGAGGAAGGGAATTTTGTGAGGTGATGTCTTTCTGTTATTACCATTGTTACATAGGGATGTCCATGAGGGCTCAAGCCGTGTTTTCTTGCCCATGGTTGGAAGGCTGAGGCTAAGTTAAGAAAATAAAAATGTTGCTAAAGGCCAGTAAAAATCTTGGACTTGCTGAAGCCTTCTAAGTTATGGAGTAGCCTCCTAAGAGAAACAACAAAGGTGCCTTTGCTTGCAATATGTAGGTTTAGAAAGCAGAGAACATGTAAGAATGAATCATTCTGAACTCTTAGGAAGACCTATGAGAAATAATGAACCTTCCCCATCTTCTATCTTTTTGATGTTAGTGCCTATTTGTGTATCTCTAGATTTAAGAATCTTGTAAGCAATCAGCTCTTGAGGTGATGACATACTTTCTCGGATTATCAGGTGGAATGGCAAGTCAGCAGTAATAATTACATTTCAGTTCCAAAAACTACACTACTTTGGTGAAAACTTCCACTTTGGACAGGCTTCTAGTACAATCCCACAGTGACTTGAGTCATAAGACAATGAATGTCATAGGTTAGGAAGAAATTTCCCTGACTACAGAGTCAACTACAGAAGAATTTGAACTGTCCTTTAAAGCAAAGGGTAAAACCTGTCTTTGAAGATAAAACTGAATTAATAACAACATCAGTCATGACCAAGGTAATACAGCTGGCTAAAATGTTATCAGTAATACTGACAGAGTCCTCCTCCATCCAGGCAACAAATAATTTAGCTGTATCTTGTGTTTTTGCAATGGGGGCACAAAGAAATGGCTGGTAGAAAATAACTTAGTATCAAATGATCATCAATTTATTCAGCTTAATTAAGCAGAAGAGCAGTAGCTTGGGGGTGGGGGGCTGCATCCTTTCCCATTAGACCAACAGGTTGAGACATGGCCACCAACCAACGTGTCAGAGCAGCAGCTGCCCTGCAATGCAGCTGCCACCCCCACCAGCACAGCTGCCACCCAGCTTGTAAAGGATCTCAATTTCAAAAAGATAAACTTTGAAAAATTAAGGAAACTAGTTAATGAGGTCAACTGGATTAAAGAGCTTAGGGATTTTAATGTGGAGAAGGCGTGAAATTTCTTTAAATCAAAGGTGTGAAAGCTGTCTGGAACTTGCATCTTAATCAAGGGGAAAATCTTGTAGGGAATGGCTGCAGAGCTGACTGGATAAATAACCACTTCTGAAAGGGCAGAGGAAATAAGCAGTTTGTCTGAAGGGATAGGGAGTATTCTATGTCTGAGAAGCCAGGAAACAGAGAAGTGGAGAGAAGTGCTTAAAGTAAAGTTGAATTAGACCTTGTAAATTGAGGCAAACAGCAAGAAGTTGAGGGTTTTGGGTTTTTTTTCCCAGCCATATATGTATAAATATAAAAGAGAACACAGAGGGAGACACTCAACCACAGCGCAATGAAAAGGAGGTCAAGAATAAAATGGTTCATCTGTGACATCAAATTTAAATCAAATATATTACTTTCTGTAATGACAGAAGTGCTGACTATGGGAAGTGAGGAAGGGCTGTAAATTAGAACACCCAGGCTAAAATTAAGACTAAAAGACCGGTGCAATTACATCACATAGGCCTAATCATTTCCATCCCAAAAATAACCAACTAAGTAAGTGTATGAAAGTGTAGGTACAGTGGCAGTGATCTGAGTGCATCTGTCAAGTGGAATGACCAAGCTCCTGACAGGGATCAGAAAATAGAGTCCTTTATATTTTAGATGATGGTGAGGACATAGGGTAACTTAAACTCTGGAGGAAAAATTATTCCGACTCCAGTATTATACAAGGCTACGGGGGAAGTCTTGAAAGAGAAAATAAGTAAGAAAGGGTAATGCATAAAATGCACTGCAGACTTTCCAAAGGGATGTTTTCCCAGACTAAACTTGTTGTCTCTTTGATAACTGATTTCTTAGATGAGGGAAATGAAGTAGGTCTGATCTATCTGGAGCTCAGTAACGGTTTTGTTTTATTGCCACTTGCAAAGTGGTTTAATGAAGTTTAGCAACATACGCGTAATGAGGCTCCTAAAAATAAGAAATAATAAATACAATAAGTCTGACTCAGAAGCAACCTGCTCTCCTTTCCCCCAATAGTATCTTTTCTTTCATACTATTGGAAAATGCAAAAGTCAGCTGAATCCACAATGCTTTAACTTTGTTTTGTGCTGTAATATAGAGCTAAGTGATATTGAGAGATATGTATGTTGCATTAACCAATTTCATCTTATATTTATTAATGCTCTAGCTGGACAAAATATTGCTTGTTTTTCAGTAGGACTAATGAAAGAAAATGGAATTACATCATTAGAAAAATATGCTCATTTTAAATGCATCATATGGAAAAAGGGCGAAAAATAGTTATGCACCCCTTTGCCCAAATTAATCAGGCATAGTAATAGGTTCCAGAGAATCTACATTTTTGTTTAAATGTACTAACTGGAGAGGCCAGCTGAGATTAGTAGAGGCAAGTCATCCCTGGACACTGTCTCATTTACAGCACTACCTTGGAGAATAACGTGCTGGCGCATATTTCTGTGCTGTTGACTATGGGTTCTGCTCACTCTCCAGCTGGGAACATCTACTCAGTTTTTTATTGCTAATCAGTGTTTTCATGCTTCCACTTCCTCTGTTTACCTGAGTGTTTGCATGAAGTCTGCTAATTTCTGGATGGATGATAGATTGTGCTCAGACATTTTGGTGAATCAGTCATGTTCCTTGGTTTAAAAAAAAAACCCTAAAAGAAAAAAACAAAACAAAACAAGATTTAAAGAAAAAAGAAAACAGAAAAAAGATTCTATGTGTGTAATGTAACTTTTCACAAAGATCCCTTTTTCTCTTTTTCAAACGTTATTTAATACTGCTTGGTATATCTGCATTTTTAAAAGCATGGATTTGGGGAAATAGTCAGAGATATTATGAAATTCACCTTCCTTACCAACAATTACAGAAGACCGATGCCTAAAGAGTTTTTCTGAGATATATATATATATATATATATATATATATATATATACACATACATACATACATACATACATACATATATATATGTGTGTGTGTGTGTGTGTGTATATATATATATATGTATATATATATATATGTATATATATATATGTGTGTATATATATATGTGTATATATATATATACTCCCGAATATGGATATGGGAACTGAAAATATGATGGGGAATGACAACTATTTTTACAGTACTTGAAGCTTACTAAAACACTTCATAATGCACTTGCTTGCTGGAGATGCTCTGATGCAGATTATGTTTTAACAGATAGTGACTTGCCAATAAATACTTGGCAAACAGTTGAGAGGCAGAGATGTGGAACAATCCCTTGCATTAGCCACATTTTAATGATTTTTTTTTTTTTTCAGAGGGAAGCTCAGCAAAATTTTAATTTCTTTAATAAATAATTAACAGTATATTATTTCAATAAATAAATTAGTGTTTATATAGTAAAGAATACAAATGTTTTGTGCATACATTCTGACCTACTTCTCCAGTCCTTCTTGGCTGTTTCCCAAAGAATTATTTTTAAAAATTAATGATGAACATCAAAATATTTCTGTTTATAACATCATATCAATAGTAGTTAAATCTATAAAATAATTCAATCGTTTATCCTTCTTATCTTGGGAATGTTTAATCAAGCTTGATATTTGCTTTAAATTAGCACTGTCAAATGTACATTAGTATAAAATCTCCCAAATCATGAAAGATTTATAATTTGAAATGTGTTTGGATTATTCTCTAGTTAATCAGCTAGATAAAAAATTAGTGGTACTGTAACTAGAACAATTAATTGGATTTAAAAATTAAAAAATAACCAGCTCATGCTACTTCATGCACTGCTTCACTTTGGAAACACAATATCTTAACTACATCACAGATGTTTTTTGTAGTCTGCACTAAATCACAAATCCCGTGTTTAAACCTTAACACGAAAAATTTGTATTTTTCTAGGGGAGCCTCAAACAAAAAAAAGGAGGAAGGCATTATTTTGGCAATGATTCTATAAAAATTTATGTACAGCAACTCAGTAAAACATCATCACAGCTGAAACTTTAAAAGAAGAAAATGAATGATGTATTTAGTTTAAGAGGTTCCTTTATTCATCATTGTTGCAGAGGTTTTTAGGAGGAAAAGGCCATGGACAGAATATGGTAACTTTGCTCTGTACATTATTTTAGTTAGAAATCCTTATGTGCTTAGCATCATTAATGATCAAAATGAGCTTGTAAGTAAAGCACCAGTGGGCAGACTGCTGTACATCCCTGGGTAATTACTTCACTAATGTCTTGCAGAGAGTGTCTGATGATCAGGATAGCCAATTTCTGTGAGGGCTGGGCTGGGCTGGTAGGAAAACAGCAGCATGGAAAGCTTCAAAGGTAGAACTACCCATCTATGAGCTGTTCAGAAGAGTGAGTTGTGGAGTGAGGAGTTTGGTGTCTGCAGAATCAAGGAGGAAAAGGTGGTTTAGAAGGGAGGTTCATGGCTGTTCTTCCTTGGGAGAAACCAAGGAGCTGGAAAGTACAGGCCTGTTCCAGGAGAAGCATAAAAATATTCTCTGCTTTTTATTCTGAAGGAACAGCAGAATTTATAGTTTATGGAGGTTTTGGGAATGATAATGGAGAGAAGTACTAAGACAAGAGATAGTAAATAGTCTTATATTTGTAGCCTGATTCTTCATAGAATCATAAAATAAGCTGGGTTGGAATGGACCCACAAGGATCATTGAGTCCATCTCCTGGCCCTGCAAAACACCATCTCCAAGAGTCACACCACGTGCCTGAGAGAATTGCTCAAATGTTTCTTGAACTCTGGCAGGCTGGTGTTGTGACCACTTCCCTGGGGAGCCTGTTCTAGTGACCAAACACACTCTGTGTGAAATAACTTTTTCTTATATCCAGCCTAAATCTCCCCTGGCACAACTTCAGGTCACTCCCTCGGGTCCTGTCACTGGGCACCACAGAGAAGAGATCAGTGTTTGTAGCTTCTCTTCCCCTCATGAGGAAATTTTAGACAGCAATGAGGTGTCCCCTCAGTCTCCTCCAAGTTGGACAGAACAAGCGACCTCTGCAGCTCCTCAAAAGGCTTCCCCTCAAGGCCCTTCACCTTCCTTGTGGCTCTCTTTTGGATGCTCTCTAATAGTTTAATATCCTTCTTTCATTGTGGCTCCCAGAACTGCCCCCAGCACTGGAGGTGAGGCTGCCCCAGCTCAGAGCAGAGCAGGACAATCCCCTCCCTTGCCCAGCTGGCCATGCTGTGCCTGATGCCCCCCAGGACAGGGCTGGCCCTCCTGGCTGCCAGGGCACTGCTGGCTCACATTCAACTATCCATTGACCAGTCCCTTTCTGCAGCACTGCTTTTCAGCATCTCGCTCCCCAGTCTGTCCATATACCCAGGGTTTCCCCATCCCAGGTGCAGAATCTGGTGCTATTCCGTGTTGAAATTCACATGGTGGGTGGTTGCCCAGCCCTCTAATTTACTGAGGTCTCTCTACAGGACAGAGCCTCTCTTCTTTCAAGAGAGTCAAGAGCTCTTCCCAGTTTGTACTGTCTTGTCCAAGATACGTGTGTCTCACGCCAGTGTGTCACAGGGTGGTGAATATACCTCTATCTGTCTCACAATGCATTTGGTAAAAGGAAATCACAGTGGGAGATACCATTTGGGTCAGTAGGACTTCAGCTTTGGTAAGAGTTTCAGGAGACCACAGTGACAGAAATAATGACTGGTGTGCCACAACTTTTGAGTACTGCAGAATGGCATCTGTTTCTTGCTACTATGAGCAAGTATTAACTTATTATCCTTGCACTCCTCTGAACCCCCCAATATATTTTTGTGTAGCCCAAAATGTTAAACTGAGAAAATGTAGGTCCTATTCACAGCAGGATGTGCTTTACTCATTTTATCAAGTTAGCTATGTATGCTTTGTGCTTTTAAATTATTTAGACCTTCCAGATAAGTCAGAATCTGTTTTATCTGGGCCTTGTCTTGTACACTATTTTTCCATCTCACAATACTGCCATTAGTCATAATAGGCTAGCTTACAGGCTAATACAGACCTTTGTTCACCTTCTAGCACTGGAAATACTGCCTTGGGACTTCTAGAGCACTAGAAATTCCTTAGAGACCTTTTCCAGTCCTCCAAAGTTGTTCAGAAAATTCTCTGGAGATCTGAGGAAATTAACAAGAAAAGACCATGTAAGATAGATGGAATTTCCTATTATTATTACATATACTAAGCATGCTCTCTGTAGTCAGACATAGATTTCTTCATGTGAAAATGACTATGGATTTTCATTTGTGAAAGTATATTAAATATTCACAATGCAAAATAAAATTGATTTTTCTAGACCCCAAAATAAAATAAACACCAATAATAATAATAATAATAATAATAATAATAATAATAATAATGGTGTCCTTCTACTGAGATTCTAGAATTGTGAATCTGGCTGCCCTGAAAGAGCAATGAGAAGCCTGTCTTATTGCATTTGATACCATCTTAGAGCCACAGCAAACTACAGTAAGGCAAGTGTTCAGTCAGGGTCCCTTTGCCCTGCCCCAGTAGTGTACAGGAACCATAAAGCTGTCCTAAGAAGGCAAGAGAGCATTTTTGATTGAACAGTCTGGCCTGGTAGTGGGAGGTATATTGCCATGCTGCTCTCTTCTAGTTGGTGAAATGGGTCCTCAGTTCACTTGTGAAGTCTTGAATATTGAGTGTGCAATTTAGGTCACTGTTTTCCTCCATGAAAAATTGAATTATGTATGTGCATTTACAGTTAATGCCAATGCCTTTTCCTGGCTCTGTAATCTCATGTGTTATCAAAAGTTTCTGGACACATAAAAGATGCCCTGCTAGGTGCCATGTCCACGACTACAGCCTAGCACACATATCTCTGCCTTCCCTGTGGAACATGTGCAGTTTTAGCTCAGTCTTCAGAGTCAACCAGCTTGCATAAGTCTATCAAATGCTGCAGTATGAGCTGAAATTGTCTCTAAGCAGCACAAATCCCTGGAAAATTCCAGAGGACACAAAATAATTTTCGGTTTAAGGGCAGCAGCTACAAAATGAAAAGCTGCAAACTGGCCAACCTGAAGTATGAATGTCTTGCCTTCAGAGTATTGTGATATTGGAAATGATGGTGCCTGCTGAAGGCACACGCTTCCAAGGAAGGCAGAATAGAAGGGACAATGTTTGGCCTCAGCAATCTGGTCTGCTCTAAAGGAAATCATATCCTCAGCAGGAAAATATCTTGGAAATAATTATAAGATGCCTCTGGAAGGTGCCTTATTAGTTTTGTGAAAAGCTGTTTTATACTTGGATCTGCATGAGACTTCAAAATCAATTAAACAGGGAAAGCCTAGTGCTCCCACTCTAGGCAAGGGCTGCCACATCCTCAGGTGTGCTTCTCCTGCCCTTCATTTCCCTGAGTACAGACAGGCTGACCTTCAACCCCTTCCATTCTGGAGGGCCCCTGCCAGCCTCCCTGTCCTTCCCCAGGGCTCAGGAGCACCTTGCATGCAGGGAGTTTTCTGGTGTCTGGCCTTGTGGGCTGGAAGGCACAATGTAAATAAAATAAAGCGCTCTGGCTCTTTTATACTTCAGGGAATGTGCAAATATCCATGGGTATCCTCTACTGCTGGAAAAGAAAGGAAAAGTCTCAGAGTATCCAACTGGTAAAGTGTGGTCTGGGATCTGATAGTAAGCTGTACTTTTCAGTGAGTTCTCATGCATTTTATCAATTTAACAATAAAACATGCTGGAGTTGGTTTGAGGTATTTTCTTTAACCTGAGTTAGCCTCAGCCCCAGCCCCCCTCATCTTTTTCCTTGTTTTGGCATCCTAAAAATACAATTAATTTTTTCAAAGGAAAGGTAGCAGTTTATGTTTCTGAGATCAATGTCAAGATACAACAGTTCAGTTTTCTTCTGTTGTGTATTTTCTCAGTTGTACGGAAACCCCTGCACCCAAACTGCTTCCCAGCACTACCGCTCCCCAAAATTGTCTTATTCCTGGCCATCTCTTATTAAAATATTTAATCTTAGTAGGCCCCCAAAAATGAAAACATTCCAGTTGTTTGGTTTTATTCATGTAACTGCAGAAGAGAGGGCTGAACAGCCGCAGCAAGAGGCTGCAGTACTAGTGCTCAGAAAATACCTCAAGGCAGAAATATCCAACTGTGTAACAGACATTGGTTCTCTGTCTTCATCGAAGAGCTTGGACCACAGACCAGGAAATGGCACACATTCTTTCTCTTCTCAGTGGTATTAAGGTCAGAAAGTAAAATACGAGTTTGAAAATTAACCTTTGGAAAGAGGGGCTGAAAAGTGACTTATCATCTCCTGTCCCTATCCTCTCCACAGTCTGAGTACCCAGACCTGCCACTGTCTGCTGGAGGAAGGACCTTGCAGACCAGGGAGTTTCTACCACTCTGGTATATTTCAGACACTGTGCAAAGTTCTCAGCTTTAAGTGAGCAGTTATTAATGCTGTGACATTTGTGCTGCAGCCATCGATAAACTATGGTGTGATTTTCTTAGTGATTTCCCAGGCAAGCAATCCCTAGATAACGTAAGAAAACAGGACACAGTTGTGCTTCTTTTTACTGCTTATGTGACATGATTATTTTATTCAAGGATAAGATCAACACCAAAACATACCCACAGTTCTTCCAAGTTTTTTGTTGTTCTTTTTTTACTTCACCAATAAGTCTCTAAAGGCAGGTTTTGTTCCCTACATGCTTTACATGTTATCTCTCTGTCAGAGCAGCAGGTATGTTAGATCTGTAGGTTCAGATATCAATCCATATTTTAAATCTCACTAAAATTCAGGGTCTCTGGGAATACTTGGCTTTGGGTTTTTTGGTGACCATGCCAGTTTCCCTTTTTAGAGAAAGAAAAGCTCAAAATCTATATACAATTAAAGTTCCCAGTGTGAATCATATCTTTCTTTCCAGTCACTATGATGGCGGCACTTTTGTATTGGATTCTGCTCTGTTGTAATAAATCACAGCTTGGACAATATATGTCATCCACCAGTTATCTTTATTTATTTTTACTTTGTTCTTGTTTAATTGGACCTCTTTGCATTTGAGGGAGAAAGTAAGTTAGATTTCAAGCAGCAGCCAGGCTTTACCGTTGTTATCCACCTTCACATTTGATCTGGCACTTTTGGCTTCCATCAAGGGAAGACATATAATGTAGGTAGAGACATATATGAAAAAAAAAAAAAAATCAAAAAGTGTATCAGTGGTAACCTGTACTCTGAAAATACTTTTGGGAAGTGATGTCCAAGGCAGTGAGCATTTACCTGGAGTGTTTGTAGCAGTGGGCAGAGCTGTGTGGTGGCTGGGAATAGACCAGACAGCCTGCAGAAGCTATTGGTACTCACATATGCTGGAAGAGCAAGTGGGATGAGGAACATGAGCCAAAAACCTGCAGGGCAGATATCCCTGATGCAATTGTACAGCAAACTCATAAATCAAACTTATCTCAAAGCTCATAAAAAGCGTACTTAATTCACAGTTTTTGAGATAAATTATTTCAACTGTTTAATTTGGGGTTTTGTTATTCTAAATTAAGCAAAGAATTTCATCTGAGGAGCATGCACTGTTAATCGAAAGCCAAACTTTACATAGGTAGTTCCAGAGGAGATTTAATGTTTTCCATTTTATAAAACTACGGTGCTAAAAATATTTATTCCTTAATACTCTGTTGCCCATAAAGTAAGAAACACATCTATAGTATTTCAGAGTTTATTGGGCTGGGTAGACTTGGATAAAAGGCCATATGTTTCTAGTGGGGTCTCTTCAGACCAATAAATGTAATGTTGCTTTGCTCATTCAGAGCAGCAAGATTCAACTGCACAAACATTTAAGTTTACTACAGAAGCTTTTCCACAGAAGCTTTTACTATAGAAACACACTTTTATCCATTGGGTACTTGCTTTGTTTCCATAATGCTAATAATGTCTTTCTCCTTTCTGGGAGTGTTTAAGATGATTATTATAGCTGGCTGGCACAGCCTCTGAATGCCAAAGCCTTCTCAGCCCTCTTAAAAAATCTGCATTGGGTATTATTCATTTAGTTTTTAATTATTAGCATTTATATCTGTTTTTACATCTTTTGCATATCATTCAGCTGTTCAAAGGGAGTATTCCCATGCTGCCAGTCTGAAGTGCTTCTGTTTGAAGGCACCAGCAGCCCGGGGAATCCTCTCATGCGCTGTCTGTGGCCAATCCAAAGAGCTGCCAATTGGGTTCTGCCAGTGCACATTAAACTGATACCATTTTGGACTCACTTAATCTGTGATCTTAAAATAACGAGCTCAAAAAGATTATTTCAGTGTCTTCCTAACATGTTATGCTTGCTTTGGTCTCTCTGATAATTCTTTTACTCATATATGCTGCATTTCCATTACATATTTGCCCTTTACAGCTTGATCCTCTAGTTCCCAAGTAAGCTGCAGGCTGTTGTGATGCTATGGCCTGAAACCTCCTCCAGAGGTTGCTAGAGAAATAAAGTGCAATTACCAGCATTAGCTGAATAATATAAAAAAACTGTGTTAGATGATATCTATATCTCTTTTCAAATAAATTAGTCAGTATTTCCACTACTCCCTCCCCCAGTTTCTTTGTACTCAGAGAAATGTAATTTCATCTGTAGCTTAAATGGAATGTAAACAAAGGTTTTGTGACTTTCTCCCTTGGTTTCTTGCTTGACTCCCTTGGGTCAAATATAAGTTCCATTCTTTAAGAATGATCTTCGGATATACACCTATGCATTTTTAATTCTCCAAGGATAATCTCTCTGCCAAGTCTTTATTTCCACTGTTCTAACTTATGCTAGTGTCTTTTGTTCTCATTTTCATCTTGTTTTCTATAGACTCTGCTCACACTGTTTGTATGACATGTATGGGTGATCCAAGAACTATAAAACCTGCTGAACTGATTGTCTGCAAATGCTTACCACCTTCATCAAGAGGGATACTGGTAAATTCTCCAGTGCAGAAACAGCTGCAGTTGCAAAAACTTATTTTGTATTGGACACCAGAGAATCAACAGTTAAGTTGTGGAAAAGAAGGAAAAAACGTTTTCTAAAAGTTAAGGACTTTTCAAAACTGACATATACACCATATTAAAAATCAAACAATCCTATCTTCGTCTGTGTTTATCTGTTCTGTGTAGTCTTTATTTCCTATTGGAGATCATATCTTGACATACATTTTTGCTATGATTAGGTCACTGAGCTATTTTCCTCCCATCTGGATTATTTGATATCTAGCCTTGGCTTACACTGCAGCCTTATTATAATTAAGTAAAAAATGTCAACAAACACAACTCCTTTTGAAAGCAGTCTGCCTTAGTTGCACAGTTCACACAACTTCTTAGCTCCTTCTATTAGGTTTCCAGTTTCTTCTAGTCCTTGAATCCTCTAGTTTAGGCTTATATCACATTACCATGTACAAAATACAAAGCCTTTTCTGTATGATAACTATTTTATTCTCGACATTTCATTTTACTTGAAAATTTGGATAGCTTGTCTGTTGTTTAACACAAAGTAAGTCTCTGCATGCTTATTATTTCAAATGAGTTAGAGAATCACAAACGTGCACACCTGTAGACCGAACACCCATGTGAATAGAGACCTCTCCATAATTAAATATATTCAAAGCATAATGCTAAATGTTTTTGGTTTTGTTTTCTCAATGTCTTTGTTTCATCTGGTTGAAAATACTTGATCAGCTACAATTAGTGACTGAACTTGCAGAATGGCATACATGCCTGTGTTTTGCTTCTTGGTTTGTGATATCTTTTTACCTAATGACATTGTTCTGTGGGATAAAATAGTCCTCTGTGGTTTCAGAATTTTTTTTGTGGGTGTTACTGCATGCTGCAGTTGCTGTGCCTGCATAATGAACTGCAAAAGCCCTGCTGTGTGCGTGCAGCATAGGTCAGCAGAATTAGATTTTCTCTTGATGAAGTTCCACCAGTTTCCTGAAAATATGTTGAACTCACTTCAAATAGTGAAGCTCTGTCAACTGTGGGGTTCCATTTTTAGGATTTTGTTCCCAAAGCACCCTTGTAGTCATAGCATATTCATGCAGCCTTTCTCTTTTTATTTGCTGTCCTTTAAGTATATCTATTCATAAAAACTAAACCCAGCTGGAGTAAACATCAGCCATGGCCAGTCTTTGGTGCATTCATTTATACTCACAAAGGAAACATTGTTAGAAATGCTTTTATGATCATTGTTGCATTATGTTAAAGATATCTCTGGTGGTTTCATGTTGCTAAGGAAGCCCACTGGACTGTTGTGTGGACATGATCCACTTAATGGTTTGCAATGAAAGAAGTTTGAGTATCTGGCATGTTCCAATGAAATGGAATAGAACCCCATTCTTTCTTTCTTGAGCCACTAAGTGCTGTATTTTTCTTCACAACAGGTAGTTCTGCATTTTTTTTTTATGTTTTCGGAGATAATTTTTAGAAAAAAAAGATCCTAATCAGAAGCTAATATCATTATTTTCACTATTACTTTTTTCACCCTATGACATTTCAATATCAATTTGAAATGTTTCGTAACACTGAGACAAGTGACACCATGTAGCATCTTTCAGAAGAGATAAATTGAAAGTTAAGCATTAAGTACTAATTTGGAAAAAAATTACTTGAAATGTTATTTTAACAATTTTGGGTACACGCTGTTGCTTTTGCCTGACTGCTTCCAGGGACTAATGCTAAAGAGGGAATAAATGTTGAAGACTTTCTTTCCTGAATTTTTAGCAGTCATGCTAAATCGGGTTATGTAGGGGAAAAAAAAAATCATGTGTATCTTACCAAATTCTGTCTCTGGTACATATGTGCATGTAGACATAATAGAGCAGAAAGGGTACCTCAGGTCAATATAGCAATTACTGGAATAAATGGTACCTGCAGAAGCATATTGTACTTCCCCATTTCATCCTAAGTCTAATTCCATTGTGGATGCTGATAGAGAGGAAGATGAGGAAAGACAAATATATATATATCACTTGAGACATGAATTGAGATATGAAGAATATTGGTAAGCTGAAGCTTAAGAAACTGTTTGAGTTTAGTATACTTTAACAGGAAAAAGTAAGAAATGTGAAGCAAAGCTGGTATAAGGGTGAAAGCCAAAAACATGCAGAAAGGAAAAAAATATCTCAAAGTGGAACTGGTTCAGAAATGTCATTTACTGTGCCTGGTTAACTTACTAGTGCTTTGAAAATCTGAAATGTATGATGCACACCATCAAATAGGGGATTTCTTAAATTACAGTTGTATGCTAATTACTCACTTTAGTCAGTGGTTTATCTGAAGCAGTAAATGATCCCAGACTTCTCTTAGCAAGAAAAAAAATCTTACCACTGAAATGTTGGGGACTGTTAGTCACCAGTGCAGGAATTGCCACTTTTCTAAATCTTGAATATAAATGAATTCAATAAAATGAGACATAATGACAGATTTATAAAAGCAACCTTCCTTTACATAATGGATTTTATATTCTAATGTTTCTTTACCATAATCCTTTAAAATTATGCAAAAATTTATTATTTAAGTGATAGTAAAGAATTCATTAAAAGATTAATAGTTCTGGTTTACCAATTCACTTACCAGGTCACTTAATTATTTAGTTCATTAATTCTGCAAATGTCAGGCTTACCATGAACTCTAGTGATTTGCATAAGTAAGGTTATAGTTCTGTGAGCAATAGTTATCTAACAAGTTCAAACAAGAACTTGGCATTATTTTTACACATGTGTACATATAGAGATGGGAAACCAATCTAACTAATTGATTTATCAAGAAGATACCCTCCAAATTAGACTAACATGAATGGAACCTTTTTTAGGAGCCACACTTCTCATGAAAGGAAGATCAGTCATTTAAGAAAATCTGAAGCCTTCTAAAGCTTCATTTATTTATTTATTTTTTATTTATTTATTTGAAATTTTATTCATTGGAATATTGAGATGATGGCTCACTGTAATTATGAAGAGGATTCTTTTTCTGAGGTGACAGTTAAAATATTTACACTATTCTAATGTCATCCAGCCACTAGAACTTACATGTATGGATTTGTATGTATAGAGACACACGTGTATATGTGTGTCTAACATATCTAGAGTACAAAAGAAACTCTTGTAAGGACATTGGAAATATTCTGAGTAGCCATTAGGTGTTATTTAATCTTTAGCAGTAGCCTTCAAAGGAAGACACTGTACATGATGGCAGGATGAACCTTCTTTGAGCATAGGTGAAGTTTTCCATTCACTTAGTAAGCCTGAGTGGAGAACATCAATAGCTGGTCATTATGCATCATGTAAAATAATTTGAAGTCCTGTGATGCATACAGACTAAGTAAGGCCATCTTAAATAATTTTTATTGTGGAATGATTTCTTCCATTACAGGTTCTATGCACTGTAAAATAGCATGGGGCTGTAACAGTCACAAGCCAGTGTGTACCCATGTATCTTGCTGCAGTGAATGGTTAAATGTGAAAATGAATTCTTTCTGGCAGGCTAAACCCACGGCCCTCTGTATTAGTGGCATCTGCTATGGCATGTGAATCAGCCTTGCTCTTAGTGGGTGTCTGCCAAGCAAGTACAGGTTTCTAGGGGGTAATACATAATCTGTTCAAACCCACTTCTACAGCCCCCATGAGTGGATCTATTAAGTACAATTAGTCTTGTAATTAAGGGCCACAGTATTAAACACTTCAAGCATTATTTTTTTCTCTTTTTGACAACACAGAATCAATCTTGTGACAGCTTCCCTGCCATACAGTCTTAGATCTTGATAAACAAATTGCAAGGATTATAGTTAAAATAATGTGAAAGTCGGCAAAGCATGAGATGCTTTTAAACAAAATACACTCATTCAAATCTGTGGAGTAAATAGGAAAGTAAATCACTGGTATATATACACAAAGGAGGTATAAAAGTGTAAAAAATGCAAGTTTTAAAGACATGAATATTTGGATAGTGTCACCTAAGGTACTTACATGTATTGGATATATCCTGACAGAATAAATTGCATGTTTTGCAGTGCCAGTAGTTTTGGGAGCAGTAGTGTGAGTTCTTTCATGGTCATGGGAAACATTCTATAGTTACAGTACAAAGAAATGTAGATTGGAAGTCTTGCGGATTGATCAGCTACTGTGTGATTTCCTGGGATTACCTGTGTGTGTTTACAGGTAGAGAAGTAGGGACTAGACTGTTCTCAGTGGCTTTGAAAGATAAATAGGCCATAAAACTCCTATGTCCTTGAAAAAGTTTTACTATGTTAAAAGGGAGGCTTAAAGGGAAAATAGTTGAAGAGAAAAAAAGAAAATCAGTGCAATATCATTTAAAGTGAGTCATCACAGATTTGACTGTGAACAGGATCCAGAGTTTATGGATAGTCAAGAATGTTTGGGGACAAACTGAAGTGATTCTTAAAAAATGGCAGATGTTCTATAATCTGCCCCTGCTTTTCTTCCAGCTAAAAGGTCAAGGTTTCATCTATTTCGTGGTAGATAGTAGTCAAATATTTTTATTAGCTCTGAGACTTTTTGGAGAGAAGAACACAAACCCAGCCATACCAAAAAGTATTTAAAAGGGTTCAAACATGTTTACTTATAAAATACCGTAGCCAAAACAGTTTAAAATTTACTTCTATATTTTAAACTTCAATCAATGCCCTTACAGACTAATTGAGCACTCACCCAACTAATCCCAGAAATCTGAGGGTCCAATCCAACCTTAACTCATAATGTAACAAATCTGAAGATCCTTTAAAAATCAACCGCAACAGCAGATTTTTAAAATCAGCACAAAACCAGATACAGTTGACAGGTTTAGCGGCCTTGTTTGTGCTTCTGGTGCTTCAGTTCTTTGTATGTGTTGACCCTGTGTTATCAAGGAGGTTCTTTATGGAATGGTATGAACAGTGAAGCATTTGGTAAACAGGAATGAGTTTTTTCAATGTCTGATTTAAAATTAAATCAGCTGCCTTTTCTCATTGTCTCAGTCATCGGGGAATAGGCAGGTAGAAGGACAGACTGTAAACAACCTCACCCATTAGATGGGAGGAAACAAGTTAGGCTGGATTTTTGCCTTACTCTACAAATCATACTGGCCTGTTAATCCCCCAATGAGTTTACTGATGAGTAGAGAGCAGTTAAGACTTTTTGTCATTTTCATTTGTCATTTTCCTACGTGCTTTGAGCAATGACTTTGACACTGCAGAGAATGGCATAACACAATACCAAATCCTCTGCAGCTCAGTCTGGTTACTGTGATGTCCTATGGCTAATAAGTACTAATTTTTTGACTTCACAGAGCTTGGACATGCAGAAATCCCCTAAATTTTCCTGACATGTAGGAACTGCCTTGTACTTTAAATTGTAATTGTGGTATATTGGTTCCAAGCAATATACAGGGACAGAGGTGATACTGCACATTCAAGACTATCAATTGAATCTGGTCTAGAACTGAGTCTAATCTCTTTGTGAGGCAGCCTCCCAGCTGCTTAAGGATGCAGCTGGTTTGAGTTGGAGGCTGCAGCTGAAAATGAAGTGTGGCTGGAAGCAGTTTCTAATACCAGGCCAGGAGCCCAGCTGATGTTTACTGGCATGGCTCTGCTGAAGTAGCTGTGGTAGCTTATGCCAGTTAGGTTCTTGCTCCACAGATTTTCTCATGCACTAACTTGTGTTGCTGGAATCATCTCTCTTCTGAATTAAATAAGGCAACCCTAATTTCTTAAAAATGCACCATTGGCCTTCTAAATGGAGAGACTATTTGTATGTGACTATTTATCAAGTAAAAAACAAGCTGTTAAAACAAAACTGGTACTTCAGGGAAGCAGAACCCTCACGCAGTCACTTTAGATTTAATTATCCAGAGTTGTGCAAAATATAGTAGTGTTTGGATTAAGTGTGCTGTAATTTGTAGGGTGTATTTTGAAATACAGTCTATTTTTAAGTCAATGGACATAGACACATCATCAGCTTTCTGTTACTGAAAAATTTGAGGACCTCCTAAAGACTTTTAACAGCCAATGAGCATATATTCTTCACTAACTACTGGTCATTAGATTATTTTGCAAGTATGCTTCCATCTAATTCGGGAACATAGACTGGGTGCAAGCTCTGTCTTCTCCATTATTATGGTCATCATTAGGCATTTCTGAAGAACAGCTACTCGTGCTTTCTGATTCTAATAAAGCTTTGAAGTGTGAAGATTTATAAATTATGTTGTACACAAACCTCAATGTGTTAAATTTTAAAAATTGAGACCATTTGTAGTTTTATAAATGTCTGCATTCTAACACTATGCATTGTGTTCTATATTGTGTAAAATACATCTTTCCTCAACACATATTTCCTGTTGTTGCTACAAAAGCTTTAAATTTCTTTTACTATGAAAACTGAAACTTGAAGCAAAAATATTTGTTCTGAATAAGTGGAAATACATAATATATTCAATTCCATTTGGAATGATAGAGTACTACAAAATAATTGTAGGATTAGTATTCAGTCTGTGACTAAACAGACTATTGCTCAGATAAAATGACAAAAACAAATGTGAAAGTTCTATGAAAAGATATTCAAGGCTGTGAAAGCCTAAGTACAGGGGACATATTCTATAGTATCTGTTCCCCATCTTTCTATGGTTTAATCAAATACCATGTTAATAACTTTGATACCGTAAGACCTTTTACTAGCTTGCTCTGATGTTTTTCTGTCAAGGGCTAACTAATAGTTTTAGCTCTCCAAAGAACAACATAACAAAGATAAGGCAAATGCCAGGAAATGTATTCATTAAATAGTCAAGAGAATGCCAAGGACAAGCTCACTGTATAATGTGTTAGGAGAACATCAATATTTGAGAAAAGGAAGATGCTGCTTTGGTATAACATATTTGTGGAAACTGGAATAAGCATGTTTTAAGCAAGGCTTCTCTTTAATTATTGTCTGAGTTTCACATAAAGTCTGCTTCATCAACTGGATAAATATTTGACTGCTGTTCAGTAAATTGCATTAGTTTACTTTAACTGTATGCTCAGCCTTATTCAGGCATCCTACATTAGGCAATGTAGTGTGTAATGCATCTCTGCAGGTGACCAGAGCTATTCTCTGTATGAGGTAAATTAAAACTCATATTTTAAAAATTAAACATTCTTGCACTTCATGATTTCAATATTTAATTATAACCTGTGTCAGGGCCTAATCTCTGACTGAGTCAGGCATGAAATTAATCAAAAACGAGGCACAAGCTTAGCAGTTCCACTGCACTGTAAAAATAATTTTTTCAGTATTTCTGTGATTCTTTGAGAAATTTTATGATGCTGGTGAACATGTAGTTAGGGCAACACTTAAAAGGTTAGTAAGTAGCCAAAATAATGATGATTTTTGTTAGTTACATTGGAAAAAAACTGGCAGAACACTTTAATCCTGAGGTGTGAGTGCACTGAGGACACTGTAACATCAGAGAGGTGATCAGGCAAGAAAAGAAATCTTTGACTCTTCTAAATCTATTCCAGGGAGAAAACCCAACAGCTTTTAAAAAACAGCACTTTGACATACAGAATAATACACTTATGTGTATTATATGTGTATGTGTACAGGAGTAGGTTACTTTATGTGAAGCTAGGCACACTGCAGCTATATAGAGTACAGATATATTTTACTTTGCAAAATCCTTGTGCAAAATAATTTCCTGCAGATAAATTATTTGTAGTTATATTTTTTTGGCTGATGGAAAAAGATGGTGCAGAGCAATGAGTTTCTTTTTCATGGTGCATAACCTTATCTTTCTTTTAATCCAATTAGTTCAGATCCAAACTCTGTAGCTGAGAAACAAAGGAAATGGTGAGGTACTGAAAAAGGTTTAAAACCATTCTTGAAGTTTCACAAAATTAAAGCTTTTTCTCCAGAGTAATGAGATTTTGGGTTGGTTTTACATGAAAAGCAAAGGTTCAGTTGGTTTTGGTTTATTTTGATGGATTCGTGTATTTTTTTTTCAGAATTGGCACTTCCAGAAAAAAATCATCCATAAAAACAGGAAGTGCAAATGTGGCCAACAACAGTGGAAAATTTTCCAAACAGGCCCCTAAAAACTGACTGAACTGCTTTTGGCATAATATTATACAGGATATAAATATGTAAACAGCAACTTTCTCCCATCCTGACATAAAGATGACTGGCTTTGAAGGCAGTCAGGTAGCAGGACCCGTAATTATTTTATTTAACTCAGCTCTCTATTCTGCTCTGACAGAGACTGCCTTTGTGGTTTTAGGCTAATCATGTGTAACCTCCTTAGTTTTACCTGTTGTAAAACAGCTCACATTGCTAATGATATGTCTGAAAATTAGGAGGGTGTCTGGTGTATGAAAAATTTCTTATTATTGCTGGGAAAAAGATTTGGCAGGCAGTAGCTGAGCACAAACTTAACTGCTGGTTTGTTAATTTAGGAGAAGGAGCCATTCTAGCAGGCACAGATACCAAAGTGCTGCATTTTAAACAGAAAAAAAATTGCAGAGTTTATTCACAAGAGTTTGCTGCCCAAGATGACCAAGAATAAGACTAGTCCTTGGTGATAGTTTAAGAGACACCAGCTTGCATCCAGTTTGACTTTTTATTAAGATTGTCCCTTAACACTGAATCCCACTGGAATGGCTCACCAACAGTATTTTACACCCACTAAACTACCTAGTTGCAATTAGAAACCTGGCCAAGCCAGTGTTCTCAGGGGAACTCCAGCTCCCCAGAAATACACAGTATGAAATAGCTGGTGCTGGTATCATGCTGCTATCATTGCTTTAAATGCAGATAGGATCACTGCTTTCATTCCCACAAAATAAAACAAATAGATGTAGACTAAATATTTCCATCCTGTATTTAAAAGCCAATTCAGTGGTCCTTGGGAAGCCAAAACTTGTGAGGGCTGGGATGACTTACCAGGTGGGAACTACCAGACCTAACTGGTTTCCTGGCCTTAAATGAACCACACCACCTACACAGGATTTGCAGTAATTAACATATTTTCAGGTGAATCTACCAATAATTTTAATGCCATGTATTCATCCTTTAGAAGTGATTTAATTTTATTATAACATTTCAAAAAAATATACAGAAATACCACATTAAAAACAAGCTATGTGATCTAATGCACTGGAAAAATAAATTAATACAAAGTTTTGTTTTTTTTAATTATGTTGGACAGCTTCCATTATGTGCACAAATATTACATGTAGTTGTTGAGCTGAATCTGATAGGAAGGATTTAGCAGACATGCTGAATATATATTTTCAATAAACTGGAGTACAGAACTTCAGAACAATGCTTTCAGTTAAGAGCATTTTGGTCATGTTAATATGTTCTTCTGACATCCTTTGGGAATTTTTTGTGTGTTTTGAGATCTGGAGTTTCTGTTGTACTTTTGGTTACAGGATAAAATCTGTTTTTATAGGTTTCTAATACATAGTGAGTGCAAATTATTTCAATCACTTGGGTGGGATTATATTAGCCAATGAAACTTTTACTGTCACTCAAAGCTCCCCAGATTTTCCTTGGTGATGCCTCAGCTATTGATCAAGCAGAGTTACACAAACTCCTCAAAATCAGAATCACAACTCTCATGCTCGCTGTTACTTTTTACATGCGGGGGAGGAAAAAACTTTGACCCAGATTTCATCTCAGAGAAAAGATATTTCTCCAGTAGGTTGAATAAATATACCAGCTTAAAACAAGCCCAGCCTTTAAGTGAACTCAAATAATTTATTCTTTTTTAAATAATGAACATTATGATTTGTCTTTAAATTTTTTGGAGTTGAGATGTTCAAAGTTATTGCAGTGAATGTGTGGCTGCATTTGGTGACCCTTACACATTTATATTTTTTAAAGCTTACTCTAAAGGGTTTTTTCCTGATTTTGAATTATATAAAGTACACTGTATTCCGAATGACAGCTGCTTTGCTTATAAAGCAATATTTATGACAAAAGCAATATTGTAATATATATAGTTATTGTTAAGTAGTAGAGAAAGATAGCTGAAAAAGTGTCCTCTCTATTTAATGCAATTAAAAATGGCTTTTCTTAGCACCCTCAGGGTTTTTTTTTTTGGTGTAACACACTATTTTGAGGAAAGTTCAATAATTTTGAAATATTTTCATTACTAATAATGGCTTAAAACAATTATAGTTTTAGGAATTCTATAGTCCTCACTGCTCTAGAGGTTTTCTAAATATTTTCATTATCTGATATAAAATGTCTTTCTGCTCAGTATACCATATAAATCTGACCATGAAGTTACTTACTAGGGTAAGTGAAAGGTGTTGGTCTGTGCTTTTATTGCCCTATTTATGGAGTGATTGCTAAACCCAACAGTACCTTATAACCTCATGAATAAATCATGGAATCAGTCACTGTATTTATAAAAAATGTCTGATACTTCTTTCCAGTTTCCAGCATTTGAACATCTTTCAGTGACTGAAATATATATTTACTAAATGGTGAGCAAATGAAGTTATCGGGGGTGGCTTTTGTCACTAGAAATAACTGCAAGCAAGGGCCCTGAATTAAGGAACTCTGAATGTCAAAGCCACTTCCTCTGTGTTTACACGCATACACACTGGCTGTATTTTCTTTTATTTTTGTGCCTGTCTGACTAGGAAGTTTATGGGGGGGTTTTTTGAACCGCAAAGGCAGCCTTGTACTGAGCAGAAAAATCTCTCATTTGAAGCTGTGTCCAGAGCTGTGCCTCCTACTTAGGCCTCACCTTCCTGCACAGTCTTTTGGACCAGAGGAACGAAGCCTATTCGCATGAGCAGCGCAGGGAGCTCCTCAGACCGGCTGTTGGAGCAGCAAAGCAATTCCATCACAGAGCAAAGACAGCACTGCTGACTGCACCCCTGGTCTCACTTCATGCCAGCTGTGATGTGGTCCCCAGCTCCATCCTGCCTTGTTTTGGTAGGGGACAGGAACTATCAGGGACAGCAGTAGGGCTGCTGCATGACAGAGCTGCTCTGAGTTCATGTTTCTCTTGCCCTGTTGAACCTGACTCTGTCTGAGGCTTGGGTGGGCAGCAAGATCCTCTTGCTAACATGTAGAGGCAGAATCAGAAGCATGGCATATGTGTTGGGAAATCCTAATGCCAGGCCCTGAATGCTTTATCGTGCCCCCCACAACACTTGTGTTGCTGTTGTCAGCTATTTACTGTTTTATGTCTGAGTACATCAAGAACATGGATACAGCCATTTTGTCAGATGTCATACAAATGTCCCAGAGACCCATGCACTTGGCCTAATCTATTTTCTACCTTTTATCTAAAACTCTATTACTCCTCTTGATGAATTTAATAATATGCTCCAGACAACTGTGGCCATGACAGACAATGTCTCAAGGCAAACCAGTAGTGCTACCTCTTCCTAGAAGACAGGCCCTAAACATACAGCACTCATGACTCTCCCTGAGTCTGGACTTGCCAGTGAGTCCTGCAGATGGTTGAAAAGAGTCTGAGAGTGGTGTCATTTGTACTTCAACTCACCACAGCTAACCCTGTGGTCATTATCACAAAGCTGTGACCAAGGCTGTTTCGGTGAGAGTCACCGCTTACGCTCTCTTGGACATCAAAGGATAAGAATGCTGCTCCCAATTCAGCACCTTTACACAATTGGCCAAAATCCTGTTAACTCTCCTGTGTTAAGTGATAGTTCAAAAAGCTGATTTTGTTTGAAAGCAAGCTAAAAATCTCATGACAGGGACTGTGTCGACAGGTTGCTTTTAATATAAAAGTTTTGAGCAGGTTAAGTCTTTGTTGTATTTTTGTGTGGTACGTATTTTGCTGTAAATAGTCCAGTACTGTAAACTGGGAAATGATAAATTAGTTTTCTTTTTAGTGCAATAAAAATAGGTTTAGATTAATTACCTTGAAGGTAAAGGAAGTGTAAACATTTCTGTGCAAATTGGGTCGACCTGAGACTCATTTGGAAAGGATATAGGAACATTTATTTATTTGAATGTCAAAGGTATCTAACCTTACAAAATGTAGATTCAGTGCTTCTGACAGGCACAGGCTGTTCCTTGGAGATCTTGTAAACAGTTGCTCTCTGTGTTTGACTTGCCAAATTCTTTATCTCCAGCACTTAATTAATTGTTTTACTCCTCAAGAAACACTTGCTCTTGTCCCATTTTGAGTATTTTTATATCTACTGTATTATTTTATTGCCTAATTCAGGTGCCTGAAATTAAATCTCCAGGATGCATATTTTAATATATGAAAGTCTGGACTATATATATATATATATATATATATATATATACACAGAGGGAGAGAGAAATAGTACTAGAATTAGATACTCAGGTAACTGAAACTTGGACTTTCACACCATGATATTTTTGTGCGCTACTGTCATGTTTTCAGTTCTTTTCAGACATGATTTTCTGTCTTTGTAACTAATACAAGTTGAAATTCAGTGGAAAAGTCCACATTTTCCATCTTTCCCACCCCACACCACTCTAGTAGCATATGTGTACACTCTAATATTAAACCTAATGACTGATTGGTTTTGGAAGCATTGACAGTATTCATCCTTCACCTGATGGTATCTTTTCAGTGACAGTTTCTGTGCTATAGGCATTTTTAAATAGTTCCTCATACATGAGAACAGAATGGACTCCAAATATAGACAGTTTAAAATGTATGAAGAGAGTTGATTTCATATGTAACATTCACTTATCAAAACATCAGGAATTTATAAAAGACACTTCTCAAATAACTGTGGTAGTATATATAGGTAAATGTATAATTTTCCATGTAAAAGAGGAGAAAACTTCTTTTAGTGTCAAGTTTATTCTCAGAGAACCAGAAGTCCACTTCCATTTACATAATTCTAATTACTTGTTAATGTTCTGTTAATATTTGGTGGGCAGAACCAGACGAGGGACAAACACATTTCTCTCTTCATTATAACTTCCTTTCATCTCATATGCAACATCTATTGACAAAGGAAAAGGGAGTCTCAGAAACCAAGAATGATTTATATTTCATTTATCTTAAAAGAAAGAATCATTGCATGATTATATGAATATTTGTTATTAGTTTCTTCCTATGCTAGTGACCATTCATATCATGAATGGCGATGGAGAGAGGGACAACTGAGTGGTGATCAGAATCTGATTTTACTGTGGGTTACATATGCTGATATACCACTTTAGGAAGGCTGGTAATATTTCACTACAATGATTGGGTTAAACGTCATGACAACACACAAACATACAAACTTACACATTTTTGCAACATCTCTTCTGCTTTATTCAATCTTCTTCTCTGTCACCAGACTGAACTGCTCTTCTTCCCATCTTCAAAGCTCTGTTTTTTGCCAAGGTATCCTGATTATCAAATCTCTTATGTTAATCAGGCCCAAAGTACTTTCTGACTTTGCCATACATGTGGGCAGCCTATTACTGCTTTTTTGGCTGATGGCCACTTGTATCTACAGCGTCAGATATTGGAGATTATCTCAGCTGGTCAGAGCATGGTGCTAAAAATGCTGGGGTTGTGGGTTTGATAGTTACGGGCCATTCACTTTGGAGTTGGACTTGATGATCCTTGTGGTGGTCCCTTCCAATCCAATATTCTGTGATTCTGTGAATAAATTTAGGGGCTAAATGAGTCTGTCTCCAGATTTAAAGGCATATTGGCAAGGTAATGTGGGTGAACTCCCAGAGGCAAGCAAAGAGTATGTCCCTCACATGAGGAAAAAAATGCCAGAAGATCTGATTTTCAGAGCTACAATTCTGACATTATTTGTATGCTTAGGCATAAAATTTCAGGGGAACTTTTTTCCACATGAGAATACAGATATGTAATCAGGTTCTCTTACCTGCAATGTGTGTGATTTATTCTTCTCTGAATGTGGATGTGTTTGCATCAGGCTATTAGTACTCTCCAAAACCTCTCAACCTTTCTGATGCTACCAGATCTTTAGAATACTGGATGAAACAAGATGAATCTGGCCCAAGCCCAATTTATAGTAGGAAAATTATCAAGACTAGAGAAATCCAGACATACAGTAGTCTTAATAAAGTTATTTTTTTCCTTCGGAATGTTTTTGGTCAGATACTCTAGTAAGAAAAAAACAAAACCTCAACATTTATAATTCACATTCATATTAAATAGCAAAACCTAAAGAAATATACCTTCATGTGACTTAAAGAACATTAAAGCTTCCACTACCCATAATTTCTGGGAGAAATGGCAATCTAGAAAACAAAGTTACTGTGATGTGATGTGGTAGTTCATTTTACATATTGAGAATGTTCAATGAATAACTTCATAGAGAAGCATTTTTTACATTTTTTAGCTGTTCTCTTGCAATGAGTCTTGGTTAATATTTCTGTGGTTACTGCAACAAACAATGTTTTGCTGTTGGCTTTGGATTTATCTTTTTAATATGTACTGGCATGAAGCATGCTAGAAGACTTTACTGCTTGCCAGACTGGGAATTTCTATCTAATGGTTATAATAGAAATTTCAGAAGCAGGCCATCTGTTGCTTCCTCCTACTACTTTCACTGGCTTTCTATATGACCTTAAGTAGGCAATTTTCCTCCTCTCTGTCTTAATTAACTCATCATCTATATTACAGACATAATAATTCCTACCCATCTTGGCCTAAATATAAATTATTATTATGCTGGTTTTTTTTAAATGAGTGTGCATTTAATTAGTAAGGGATATTTCAAAAATAAAACTATTTTAATGACTTTGTTTTGTGCTATGTCAGATAGATGCTCCCTTCAAATCTGAACATGGTGGATTGTCTCCTATATCTTAAATGATTCCTCTGACTTAATCAAAAAGAGTTTCTTCAATGATGATTAGAACCCCTTCACTTATCTCTAATAGGACCATTTTTAAAACTGGAAAAGCTGTTAGCTCCTCTTTCATGCAATCAAACAACCCTTATATGCCATTTGGTATCAAAAGAAGCAGTTTTCTTTATGCTGAGAATACATCCAGTATCTTTTAGTATGAGAAAGGAAGTTTTAGCCTTTTCTTCCATTTTCTCTGCTTCATTTTCACTGAAGGGGTTGGTGGGATATGCCCATGTTCTCAAAGATCCCATAATGCCTGAACTTGTTGTCCCTTGTGTTTAAAAGTGATTAGGTAATTTCTTCAAGTAAAATTGAACAGTGCACTCAGGTTTTCATAACACCATGATATAGACAGGCAAATAGACCAAAGGATGCTTATTTTTTTTTCTTATTTCAAAATGATCAGATCATGAGAAACTCAGTTAATAGACTTTGCAAGGGGGTTTAAGAACCCCTTATTTATCAGACCACTTCTTCAGGAATATAGAAGGTAACACCCATTTTTTTCTTTGGCTGTGAGTGGCCAGTTATGAAGATCTGCTCTGGGTGAAAGAAATATGGAGAGAGAGGGACGTGCCTACTTGAATCCACTTCGTGCAGAAATATTTTGCACTGTGGATCCTTGGCTCAGGTAGCTGTTTGTTAGCTGTGTGAGTAGCTGTTTCAGCTGGTGAGCAGGATGGGATATTGATGCTCCTGAGTCCAGACACTTAACACTTGTCTAAACACCCACAAAATTCTCTGTCTTGAATCCAAGACACAGGTTCAAACTTCTTAACTGTTCTTAGACCTTACAGGAATTGAGCATTGTAACAGAAAATATCTGGCAAGAGACACTGACTTGGCACGAGTCTCAATATACAGGGCAAGACCTCCTTAAGATGCTGCAAATTATGTAATTTGAAACAGGAACCTGAAGCCAAATCTTCCACATCTAGTGTGTCTAATGTTTTTACCATCAGGCATCTTGAAAAGAAGGCAAAGTTCCCTCAATATTTCCTGTTAAGGCTATTAAATATTGCTTTAAATAACTAAATGTGCACTAGGAGAAAGGTTAAAGGGATAGGAAGCAAGGCCGTTCTCCCAGGACATAGCAAACTTATACTCATGTACCTGTTCCAAAGAATGCATAATTTCTCGTATGAAATGCAGATCACTTGGTAGAGAGACTAATTTTCACCTAATAATTTTTAGATATGCATACTGAGAATGGGAAGACTGAACAAGAGACAAATACATTGCTGTTGTCACTTCAGACCCTGTGATATTTCATCTGCTTGTTTGGTAGGTAATTTCCCTTTTGATTAAATGGTGAAAAATGAGTCTTTTAATGTTACTCATTTAGGATGGAAATTATTTCTCTCTACCCCTTTTAGAAAAAAAGTAGACTGTCATCCTGGTATTGCATGGAGGGGCAGCAGGAGCTGCGAGCTGGTAAACTAATTTCATTCCTCTCATTTAGATTTAGTTGCAGCCCTTTCCCATGGAACCGCACTCCCAGTGAGTAATCAAGGAAAGATGGTGTACCTTTGAGTTTATACCAGTATGGCTTAGGCTGAATAAATGCTAGGTGTGCAGGGTATCATCTAATTGTCTAGTTTTCCCTACAGGGGTCTATCCCTGTTAGGCAAACGCTGTGCCAGCCCAGCAATGGCTTGAACCTAACCTGGGTAATAAGTGCACATGAAATTTAGTAGCTCAGCAGAACCCAAAGCTTTTGACAATCAAATGGTTAACCCTTTCACAGATCTGTTTCTTGGGAATTGAATAAATGAGGGTATTGTAATGTAAAGAACATTTGTTGGCTGAAGGCCACCATGAGGGAGATTAGTGGGGGGTATTAAAGATGAAATTATAAAGTCTCAGTGAAAGAGATTCAGTTGAATTCAATGATAAATGACAGTGAAAGGAAGAGAGGGATATTTCTGAGATGAGCTGTATTTCCCTAAAGAAAAATACTTGTGAGATCAGATTTTTAAAGAAGGAGTATTCTTTTTTTATTATTGAAAAGGTTAGATTATATCATTTTTGAGAGCTCTGTTCTACTGAATGTAATAAAAATTGACATGAAGTGTTTTAAGTTTGTTGATAATTCCATACTATTCTGACCCACTTTATCTGAATATCTTAAAATTCAATTTCACTTGTAGAAGGTATTCTCATATTATCCTGCTATATAGGCTACAAAAGGCTGGTAAATCCATAGATGTTCACGACCACTCATGCAGAAATGAAATATTTAACTACAAGGGTATCTTGTATTTCAGAAGTTATTTGCTGACACTTCATTCTCTGATCCTTGTAGTCCATACAAAATGATTTGCACATAGGAAATATAAGTAAATGCTTTACAAATTGACTTTTTGAATATTCTCTCACTACTTCTAATAGATTTTATTAAGTGCTTTCTACTCTAAAATATTTCAAATGTTGTGGGGTTTTTTATAATTTAAAAGCACATTGCATGTATTTATCTTCTTAAAGGATTCTTCAGTTTTCCTCAACAAAAACAATTAGATAATAGGGTTGCACAATCTCATAAAAAGACATATTAAAGCTGATGTGTATCTATTACACTTATTAATTTAACTTTGTTAAAAGAAAGATTTATTATAATGCTTTTTTTATAGGAAAAAAAATCCGTACATATTTTACCTATGTCTAAACAGGTAGATATCACTGATTTTTTTGTCTAGTTTGAGTGGTTATGGATATAGAAATCTAACTAATCTTCCTTCTTTAACATTTAGAACAAATTACAGTGCACATTTCATCCAGTAGAAGTACAGCCTCATGTCATTCTAAATCACATTAAAAATCAGTTGAAGTTGGGGAGGTGGATGTTGAACTGTCAAATTTTAGAAAGAGTGGAGAAACTTGAGATCAGGTTTTCAGCCTACAAATTCAGATGGAAGAATTTAATCAGCCACTTTCCGTGTGCTTCACTGCCTATCAGAAGTTCTGTCTGTCACATACAGATGTGGATGTGAATGTCTGATGTGTGTTCCCCACCTTTACCTAATTGGATAACTACAGAACTGGTATTAGAATAGACAATTAGTAGTCAGTACTGTACACTGGACAACAGCCACATTTGGAAGGGAGAAGATAAATATTTTCACTGTACCTTTTATGTCAATAAACTAGAAAAAAATACTTAGCAGTGAGTCAGCCTTTACACATAGGATTTTAGCATATGGTTTATATTATAGAAAATAGGCTTCATCATTTGTTTGAAAGCATAACTCTGCAATTTCCATGTGTATTAGATAGCCTTTATTTTTATTTTTTGCTTCCTGAAATGGAAAGAGAATAGGATGACCCTTAGCAAATGCTAAGAAATGTCTATGAACCACCTCACTCCGAAGATTTTCATTTTAAGTCACTTGCCCTGATAACCCACAGGAAGTCCCAAAGTGTTAGTAGTTACTGCCATGGATGGAAATGTGAATATTACAAATTTTACCACTATAAATCACTTTCTGAGCCTGCCTCTTGTGCTATGCAAAGGCCATTACCCCATCCAACTCTGCAAACAGACTGTCCTTTATTATGTGTGTGATAGCATTAGCATCACAGACAGTGTTCATTTTCTTACCAATCCCCACTACAGGACATGAAGAAAAAAGCTTCTGTATTGAGGCAGACGCTGTTCAGCAGGGTTCCAGCACTGACAGAGCAGGTTGAATAGTAGCATACGTTTCAAACATTATATTATAAAATTCCTGTAACACATCTGGTCAGTGCTGTTGCTAGAAGTCATAGCCTGACTCCACCAGGCACACTGTTTTGCCTCAGTTCAGTTACTTGCATTTAAATACAGCCTAGGCAGAACGGAAAAGCAATGAGATTTTTGAATAATTTGCTGGAGGGCTTAAAATATCTTAGTAGAACAAGATGACTATCTAAAAAAAATAATTCTCCTGGGTGGCACATTCTTGGCTTCATGACTAATTTGAGATGGCATAATTTTAGAGATACTATGACGAGGACAGAGCTGCTGCATCCTAAGACTTCAACCTGCTGTCATAATGTGAAGGTATAAGGACTCCTGAAAGGACACAATACTTGTCATTTAAATTAAAAGTGCCAGGATGGTTGTCCATGTTGTTGAGTTTCTGAAATGACAACATCTCTTGTTTTTCTTCAGATGTTACCAAAACCAATACTTTCATTATTTCAGCTATGGAGCATTTCGGAGTCACTCTGGAAATTTACTTTAAATAAAGTCACTTTTAATCAAATTGTTAAATAAAGCAGGAGGTTAATTGGTTTCTGGTTTCTATTTGGTTTTGGGTAGAATTTAAAATTTTTGGTTATGCAACCCTAAAGCTTGAAAACAAGTTACTTGTGAGGATATTATCTCAGTGAGATGCATTGTCAAAACTGCAGTTGGAGGGATGTGCAAAGTTTGCCCATATGAGCAGGGGCTCTGCTAGGTGTTCTCCAAAGCAGTTCTTCAAACAGATTCGCTGCCTCAGTCTGAAATAGTCCAAACAGATGGTCCAAACAGGTTTACAGGTAACACAGAAAACAAGATCTTAGTAATGTACCGAGAAAGACAAATGATGATGTGGAACAGGACTTTAAGGTATGATAGAAAACTGGTGGGATTTTTTCCTGTTTTTTTCTAAGTATAGTAGATCTTAGTGACTTCCTTATACCTGTTGTGGAAAAAGCACCTAAAGATTTTTTCTTTCTTTTCAAAAATTATAAAAAGAAAATGAAAGAAAAAAAAAGATGTGTACGTTATGCGAGACCTTCAAGTTAATTTTTTGAGAAGTTACTTTATTAAGGGGAAAGGGAATAAGGGGACTGTAGACCTTCTCCTCACATTTAGTGCTCTGAGGTATTATATGTATGGTGTCAAGGCTTCTTTGCTGCAGCATTGCACACTCCTTGCCAAGCTCACTCTGCCTGCTTCTTGAACCTACTCATGTTTTACTGGGTGCAAAACTAAATAAAAAAGGAACAAGTCTTTTTAGAAATTTCCTGGAAATCCAAAGTGTTCCAGATTTTTGACTTTGATATCATTTGAGAATAAGCTGCATGTTATTAAACTACTGATACTAGAGTGCATCTGAAATCTTTCTACCTTCCAAAGGTAGAAAACTTCCAAGTTTTCTTGGAAAACTTCCAAACTTCACCTATATTTACGCTACATGATAATAATAAATTAAAAATAATAGTAAGTAGAATTGAAATGTTACTTCTCTTGCAAAATATACTGTATTTCTTTTGTATTATCACAGTTCTAGGAGTAAAGTGGGTTGAATGTACTGTTTTACTGTCTTACAAACCACCAGGACACAGCAATGTCAGATGGCTGTGGTTTATAGCCAGAAATTTATTCACATTAAAAAATATTTAATGACACCCTAATAATGCTTATGAGAAGCCTCAATTTAGAAATATCTCAGATACCAATCACCTGCAAACAATGAACAATCCCTGAGAAAGAGGGATAGAAAAAACAAGAGATTGCATATACCTTCTTGGAATCACAAACAGATTTCTAGCTTGATGGAAATTCAAGCAGTGTCAAAAGTTTTGCAAAGGAAAGGTATAAATGCCATATATGTAATAACCCAGAGAAACATAGATATGCTATGCTATGCTATGCTATGCTATGCTATGCTATGCTATGCTATGATATGATATGATATGATATGATATGATATGATATTTAAGTTTGGCATGACAAGAAGTGTGAAGAAATTGCATTGAAATCTAGTTAAATATGGACTTCATGTCTCATTGAAATTTTTCACCTCCTCTCTGGAAAAGTTCTTTAGGAAGTTTAAATAAGAAGAAAATGACACAAATAATATAGATGTTGGGTCATGCCAGATTTGAGGATGACATTTTCATGTCTTCTGAAAGCATTAGAGATTTTGAAATTATAAGTAAGGAGATGAGTGCAGACAAGTAAAATCAGCAGAATAAAGGTAAGTACGTGGGATGTAAAAAATTAGGCAAAGATTTTTTTTTTTAAATAAGCTATTTGTGTACAACCTGTTTACACTCAAATAGAGAGATCTCATCAATCATTAAAGCTGATTCATGATTCCCAAAATAAGAGTCTGTTTTCTTTACTTGTAATTTTGCCAAACCTGAAACATCTGTTCTAGAATTTCCCATACAGTCTAAATTTTTGGAAAATTTCAATTCCAACAGGTATGTTTCTTCCAAGAATGAGATTAGACTGAAAACCATGATGATTTATCCAGGGCCACAGTGGCAAATTAAAAAAGATGCACTTAGCTTGCACCTTTAATGTTGTAGCACATTGGCTCAATCACAAGTTCTTTACAAACCAACAGGATGCGTGTCTCAAAATTCAATGTCATTTACTAAAAAATCTGTGCCCCTGGAGACAAGGACTGGAGAGAAGTAGGTTTTTTTTGGTTTATTTTTTGTTTGGGTTTTTTTTGCTTTTTTTTTGTTTGTTTGTTTTGGTTGTTTTTTTTATATTAACCCCTCCCCACTTTTAACACAGTCATGTAAAATTGCAAGAGCAAAACTAGTAGTGGTATCTCTTGGCTGCAATGTGTTTCTAGTTAAAAGGACATGGCAATGTGTTAAGCTAGACAGGAGAGAATTGATCCTGAAGGGCTTTTTTTTACATGTATTTCTCATTACAATTAATTACCATAAATAATACAAACACATTTTTAGTTGTACTGTGTTAGAAAATGAGAAACTGTGTCAGAATATGATGGTGCTGCAGAATTACTCTTGTGGTAAGGTTTTATTTTTCTCAAAAGCATGTTAGTTACATAAAGAGATTTCAGTCCACTTTTGAAAAGAGCCACCTAGAGCTCACTGTTAATGGAATTAGAGAGGAGCCTTATATAAACCCCAAATTTAGCCCCTTCTCTAAGAAGGAGGCCTGGATCCTGAGCCTGGCTTCCTACTTTGGGCCAATTTCCATAAAATTCAGAGGGGTTTAGTTCAACATACACTGTTTAAGATGCATCTAATTCAAATAGCCTTCTGTAGAGAATCTTCAGTGCATTCATCCTTCCACAAAGTGGTTCTCCGTAAAAGCTCTCTCTTTCAAGCCAGATAGCTCCTGTACATGAATAACTTTCACCATAGGAACTCACTGAGGCAGCAAACCCTGATCTTAGTGTCTTTTCAGAAATAACAGGCTCTTGGAACAATATTCTCTAAGTCCCCTTCAGAAGCAATTAACTGCTTCCAGTACACCTGGAGTGTATGAAGCCTGGGAGAGGCCTTAAAGCTACAGTTCACATTTCACTTCAGTCTGGTAAGAAATCAAATAAAAGGAGGGATTTAAGAAGCCAGCTAATGCTCATTCCATATTTCTGGCAAGCAAAATATTCATAGAAGGCGCTTGCTTCCTTTGGCAAGAGAAACCTTATTTCCAACTTGGGAAGCTTCATATTGCATGAATATTTAATTTCCCTTCACTTTAACTAGAGAGAATGTATAGTAAAACATTTTAAAGACTTTTCTCAGTTTCCAGCTTTGTGATCTATGCATCAACATAGAGATCTGTGGCATATGCTAAGACTACCTGCTTTCAGAAATGACACAAGTGTAGCTATGGTCACCAGATTGTCACATATCCAATTATTAAGTGCTAATGATATTTGATGATATATATTTATTAAAATCACCAAATCAATGACAGCTGTGTTTCTCTCAGCAATGGATGATTTGGAGAAAAAGAAAATAAAATTACTTAGTAACCTCTGTAAAGTTCAGGTATATTCTCTGCTGAAGTTTGTGTCCCTCGAACTATTCCAATTCATAAAGAGAGATCATTACTGGGTATGAATTTTCCCTTCTCTGAGAAGGTGGGAAAAATCAAATAAAAAGAATATTTTTTTGAGAATTGACAAGCAATTAAAGAACACTGAAAGCTCTAGTTTTCTTTTAAAACTGGGATAAAACCAGGAAAGGTCTAGGGTCCTGGCAGTCAGAGGACAAGAAATGTCAGGAGTAAGCACATCTGAGTATGCGGCATTGAGCCGACAGTTTTCATATGCTGTGATCCTACCAATGATATCCCTGTCACATTTGATCATGTTCTAGGTAAAATCACCAGGATGTGGTTGGGACAAACCTGAAATAAACTTTTTACTTTTGTAAAACTGCAGGAATCTGAGTCAGCTAGTATTCATTTAATTGGGATCTACCAGAATGAGTAAAATACTTATTCCCAATATTAAACAGCCATGACCTACAAGCAAGCACAATACACTTCAGAATGAATCTGCCAGTTCAATGTGGTTGGCATTATTAGCTAATAGAGACTATGGACAGCAGATCAACCTCTTCATGGTGAGTGGATGAGAACTGACCTGCATTTCGTTCTTGTTCCATAGCTTGCCTTGCAACAGGCAAGGAACATTTATACCTGTTCAAGAACTAGTATGGTTTAAAAGCTCAACATTAGGATCAAATTATATTCTGTAATGCAGAAAATAATGCATGATTGAGGAGTCAATGGCACTAAAGGAAGAAAACTAAATTAGGAGGAGCTGTCAACTCCCTCAAGGACAGAGAGGTCCTACAGAGGGATCTTGACCAAATAGAAAGATGGGCAATAACTGACCATATGATATGAAGTTGGACAAGGGAAAGTGCTGAATTTTGCACCTGGGATGGGGCAACCTTGGATGTACTGGCAGACTGGGGAACAAGAAACTGGAAATCAGCACACGGGAAAGGGACCTGGGGGTCCTGGTTGATGGCCAGTTGAATGTGAGCCAGCAGTGCCCTGGCACCAGGAGGGCCAGGCCTGTCCTGGGGGGCATCAGGCACAGCATGGCCAGCTGGGCAAGGGAGGGGATTGTCCCCTCTGCTCTGAGCTGGGGCAGCCTCACCTCCAGTGCTGGGGGCAGTTCTGGGTGCCACAATAAAAGAAAGATACAAAGCTGTGAGAGAGTGTCCATAGGAGGGCAGCACAGATGGTGAAGGGCCTTGAGGGGAAGCCGTATCCTCAAATGGCTGTGGTCACTTGGTCTGTTCAGCTTAGAGAGGAGGAGACTGAGGGGACACCTCATTGCTGGTACAACTTCCTTGTGAAGAAGAAGGGACAGGCACTGAGCTCCTCACTCACAGGACCCGAGGGAATGGCCTGAAGTTGTGCCAGGAGAGGTTTAGGTTGGATATCAGGAAAAAGTTATTTCACACAGAGTGTGTTTGGTCACTGGAATGGGCTCCCCAGGGTAGTGGCTATAGCACCAAGCCTGACAGAGAAGATTTTGGACAATGCTCTGAGGAACATGGTGTGACTTTTGGGGTATACTGTGCAGGGCCAGAGATGGACTCGATTATGCTGATGGGTCCCCTTCAACTCAGCATATTTTATGACTCTGTGATACAGATAGATACAAAATTTGGGTAGATAAACTTCCACATGGCATTCCTTAATAGGTAACTGTCTGAAATGCTGGCTATTCAACTTTAATGTTCTTTGAACATATTTTAAATAGGCACAATATAAATGATATTCCCTTCAATTGGCATTTCTCCTGGGACATGCATGCCTTAGAGCATTTTTAATAACTTACTGACATTATATGAATGTAATGGAAAACTGTCTATTGTTCTTCCACTGGACAAGGAACACTTTATAAGAGTACCACAATATTTTGTGACTCCTTCTCGTAAAAAGCAGTTCCAGAATACTGAGAGCAGAAAGAAAGATTAAGGTCACCATGGCTTTTTTTTTTTTAATCTTAAGCAACCTGTCAGACTGGGAAAAAGCAAAGGGACATACCACAATATGCACATATGTGTCAACTGAATGGAAATATCAATTTAGCTCAAAATCTCTTCCTCTTATCAGTAACTCTTCTGAGGCTGGCAAGGGATTGCTCTGTATGATCTCAGCACACTCAGGAGAAAGCAGAGTCAGTTTGGAAACATGGGTGAGTGAGGACATGGGTCTCAAGGGTAAAACTGGAAGGTTATTCTCTGAACATGACCAGCAGCTTGAAGAGTAGCATCAGTCTGGTATTGAAATGATTTCTGTTCTCATCTCTTTCTCTGGTGTTTCAGCAGGGTATGCAGTTGAGCACTGCCATAATGAAAGTGTTCTGAAAGTACTGCTATGCTGACTCTTCAACTATATCTTCTCAATTGATATTGTGTCCTAAATTTAGAAAGGATTTCTCTTTTTAATCAAGTAAATAAAAACGGGTAACAATTTCATAGTTTTTTGTTCCTGATAATTGGGTAAATAATTTTAGAGACCTACTGTAATCCTTTAGAAGTTTATCATTATGATGAAACAGGAATAGAGCCAAATACTTAGAAATAGGATTTGAAAAGAGAAGCTGTATAGGAAAAGGAATGATATATGGACAGCACAAGGCAAACAAAAGAAAAAAAAAGATGGAAAATATTTTAGAGGCCTGCAAATTTAGAGACCACTATGACTTTGGGAAAAATTTATATTTTTGCAGGATTCTGTATTTTAAACTTGAGAGAGAAAGAGAGAGCCTACATATTTGACAACTAAATTTATCAACTGTAAATGTTTGCATTATAACTTTGAAGAGAGCTTTTCCCTTTGGAAGTGTTCATCTACAGTAATCATCTAGAAAGAAGTTACAGAATATTTTTATATTCACCTATACTAATAATTTCACATTTCCCATATAATATATTCTTTTCTTTTTTTTTTTTTTTGTCTTTTTGTATTAGGTTTGCTGGACTCCTTTCCCAATCCCTCAAATTAGTTTATTTCTTTACTTTTTAAAGAGACTTTAGAAGAGATGAAATTAGTTTAGATCTTGTCTCTGTGAAAGTTACATTCAGCAAGAAGTTATCTTCTTTCAACTTGCATTTTTATGCAAGGAGGCAAAAGAATGGGGTGCTAGGCTCTGGAGATTACTGCTTTCATTTTTTCTGCTTCATGCAATGCTTTGTAGAATTTTTGAAAAATCATATACAAACTGAAATTGTTTTAGCACTTATTCTGTGCACTGGTTTTATGCCTTAAGAGTGCCTAGCAGACATTTTTTCAGTACCAATGGACTTTTCACCAGTTTTAAGCTTCAATGCTTTTGGAAGGGTCTCTTCAGGTAAGTCTTCAGGCCTTGTTTCCGCAATTAGATGCACTTGGGTGAAATCATGCCAAGGCCTGCTCACTTCAAATAACTTGCAGATGGCTAATATTTCTGGGTAGCTCCTCAAAGTTATCACTCTACTGCTTTTGTATACATTCCAGGCGGTGTGTATAAAGTACTTGACATACATTTCTGTGTATCACAACCAAACAAGGTTGAACACCAGACTTCACAAATTTATCTTTTTGATTATTACATGTTGATAAACTTGAATTGCACTTACCATATAATTCCTTGCAAGGAAAAAGACCTACAAAGAGGTTGTTTTTAGTTCTCAGTTGCTCTGACTAAGCATTCCCTATCTTAGGGAATGCTCTCCAAAGACCTGAGAGACTGAAGAGTTCCTACCTCAGAGGTAGGATTTGAGTGTGGGTCTTGGGCAGCTGAATGCTCTCATTGGGTTTACTGCTTTATTTATACTCACTAACTTACCACTGCTGGCTCTCTGCTGTGGTCATGGGCCTTAACCTGTGTTAGGCACCTAAACCTGAAGGCAGTTCACATCTGAGAACCTCAGGAGAGAAAAGAGGCAATCAATGTCCAGCCAGGAGATAGGTGGCTCCCTTGCCTGGGAGTGCTGACAGGTACCCTTATGAATTTCCTACTTTGTGTCATTTCCCTGCTTTCAGTAGATACTATTCTCACAAGCCTGTTTCTTCAGGAGCTTCAAGATAGCTGAAGCCCAGGTGCCTGTCACAGGGTTACAGATTCCACAGAACAGCAGTGTAATTAGGTTCAACACTGCAACAATTTACTTTGAAATCCATTAGGTGGACATAGCCTTGTAAATTTATCTCTGAAGACTGGAGAATGGCATGCAAGGGTAATTATCGGGAATGGCGGAAAAAGCAGCCCACAAAAATAATGTCAGGAAAATTAGGAGGTCTCAAAATAAAGGAAGTGACCTTGTAGTGTATAAATAATGACAAACACTGGAACAAAGGTTGTGCTTTTATTTTGAGAAATGAGACAAAGATCTGACAATACTCACAGATAAATAGAAGCATAACATCCACAGGGGCCACAGCTGTCAGAGGTCATTCTGGAGTCACATTTTACAAGTCACAAGCTTCAAGCCTTCTTTGGTAATATTTCAGCAAATAAAACAAAACTGAACTTCCAAGATTTCTCACTAACCGTAGCAGCTATTCATCATTCTAAATCTCTACCGGCACTTTCAGAGCTTTTCTGTCACAGTCACTGGAGTGGCAGGAAATTCCTGTATGGAGCTTGTCTTTTCACCCAGCAGTTCCAATTACTTCGGTCCTTGACTGTCGCTTTGACAGCATCACTTCTGAGCCATCCAGCAGTGTGTTAAAAATTAGGAAACAACAAAAACAACACGTGGCTTTTCAACAGAGTATTTCTTAAAAGGTGTTTGAATATGTGTGAGTTAATTACCATGCTCCACGGTCATAAACTGGAAGAGATTTCATCATTTGTATTTCTTTTATCTCTAGTGGAGTGTTTCTTCTTCAAGACCTGTCACAATAACTGATACAATTTCCCCATGTCTTCCTTGTGAGGCAGAGTTGGGATTTTTAAATGTTATTGGAATTATCCTACATATTAATGAGAATAAATTAAATTTTAAAAATAAACAAGTACATTCAGAAATTCCTTGATGTTTTCATTCATCAACGCTCCTACATTTTAAAAGTGAACTACTTCAGGTACATGTATAAAGCTCTTTTTAAAGTATTAAAAAATCTGAAATACAAAATTGTCTATTTTTTATCAGAAAATAATGTTGCTGCTTCTCCACACATGTGCCATTAATTAATAGCCTGCATTTTGAGTGTAGTCATAGCCTTGCTATTTGAAATAATTCAGTGGAAACAGTTTTTACAATAATAAAATTTATTAATGCACTTGTGTCCACTGGGCTTGTAAAGACCAATTTCTAGCAGAGTCTGAATAAAACAATGACAGTCCTGCTGAATTCTGTGAAGCCTTAAGACTGAGCTTCTCTTTGTTAAAAATCAAAATGTGTCAGAAATCTACTGACTCAGAATAAAATTGCAGGTTACAATTTCACCCTTGGGCTTAATCAAACATGTGGTGTAATATCAAATTTATTGTGTACTTTTGCTTTGAGCTTTGCTGACATTTCAATGCCATCAGCAGTAGAAATGTCGAAAAATGTGATTGTCTTTTTCTGCATTTGGATATGGTGCCACAGTTCACCTTGGCTTTAACAAGTTTCATGATATTGTCCATTTTTAGGCTGAGAGAGGCCATTTTAAAGATCATATTTGTGTATATAAAGAATCTCATATCACACTGTGGTTGTTATCATGAACCACTAAAATACTACTTTTCACATTCTGCTATATGGTTGATTTTAAAGTCCACAGTCCTTGATTACCATATTTATGAATGCAAAGATTATGTGGTGGAGTATGATAAATATATAAATAATATACTGGATTATTAAAATACACTTTTTTTCCTTTCAGATATTTAATTGCTACATTTTAGACCCCAAAGCACAATTTTTTTATCTTAATCAAAAAAAAGAAATAAACCTATAAAAAATGTATACACTCACTATCATGTGGCAGACATTTCTTTTAAGCAGATAAAAAGCTTTTTAGTGGCTAGGACATGTGCCCACGGATCTGTGTAATGTGTATATATACTGTTTTAGTGTATGTGTATAAAAATAAAGCAGAGGTTTGATATCTTTTTTTCTTTCTGTATTTATTTAGTGAAAAATGCTGGTCTTCTATATCTGAAATTAGTGTTGTATTTTCTGATACTAATGTCTACCTTTATTCAGGAATCTCAATTTTGTGAAGAAATCTTAATAGTGAATGACATCTTTCTTGCATTTGATGAATAAATAAAAAAGTAATTCTTAACAGCATCCTTTCTTCAAGCGCCTCACATAAACTGGAAGTTTATTTTTGCACTCACTGGTGAGGTAGGCGTTATTACTGTATTTTAAAAGCACAAGAGGTGAGACTCTGTAGGACTGTAGTGTAATGCTACACCAGGTGTAGGTGTCCAGCTGCATGTCTGTGCTGAAAGCCCTGTCAAGGCACACGCTCACAGATGGAGGCAGTGGCATTAGCAGCAAACCTTGCTGCCCCTGGAACAAGAGACATAGGGTGGCCACTCTTTATGGTGGTGGTGGTGTCTCAGGACCCTTTGTCATTAAACCTATCCTGGCAATCCCTCATGTGGCATCAGATCAGGGTGGTGCTTTTAAGTCCCTGAGAAAATTTTCCAGCAGCTAAGATACCTAGATGCCTGTTTTCACATGGGCTTGTCTCTGTGCTGTTGGCCCAATGGAAAATCCGTTGCTGCAACGTTGACGCTGAAAAATGTGTTCAAGCACAGTGTTTGTAAAGACCTGACACAAAATTTGCTTAAGCATGCACCAGATCTTATACCATAACTGAGAAAATACAGCTCTCCTGAAAGACAGTGCTAAAACTTCAGAGCTGTGTTTTCTTCTTATTTTGTTCCTGGTGCTCTTTAGGAAATCAAATTCTTTATTTTCTTTCTGTAACTATGAAGCCCATATGAAATGATACTTATTCAGCTTCGTGTGAATATCAGTGATTACCTTCTAACATAAGTGCAATTCAAAAGATTATTACACTCTGATTAGGTCTTGTTATTATTGTTTGTTTCTAGGATCCTGTTTTTCTGTAGATCCTCATCTGCTGCCTACAGAGAATGCTGGATAGAACATGAAACAGAAATGAGCTTTAAGTGACATTTACACCTCCTAACCTGAGCTATTTGCAATTATTTTATAATCTTACAGGAGAAGCATTAACAGCTGATTGAGACTGCAAATGATGCAGGTAACAGCCACAAGGATGAGTCATCGAGAGCCCACTGTTTCAGATCTGGCTGGGATTCTTCAAATTGTAAACCAAACATTAAACATGCTCCATGACTAAATTCTAAACTTCTCTTTGGCAGTCCTCCTAAATACAGATTGCCACTGTAGCAGTGAATATCGAACGCTATCACATCAGCCAGACATCTACGTCCAAATTCTGGTTTACCTATAAGGCGAGTAAAAGTTAGCACCTGTCAGGTACTAACCATAGTGTAGCACCCCTCAGTTTTATTTAACTTTTCAGAATAAAGGTCAGTGGCCATCTCTCTAGCTACAAAGATGCCAGATGCTTTACTGCGGTGTACAACCTTTTTTTCAAACTTCTTTGCTACCCAGTGAATGAAATTTACATATATGTTGCTGTTCAAAGAAACAAAATTCCAATGAGGATCAGTGAGGATCTACTTTTTCTCATTTGAACTAGGCAATTACAAACAAAATCGAAGAAAGTATTGGACATGGAACAAATATGATATGTTTGAGGGGAATTAGCGTTGTTTTTTTAAAAGAAAAGTCATATCTAAAATTTTGCATGAAATTCACTGGAAGAGTCAGCAACCACACAGACAAGAGCAATCCAGCTGCCAGAGTTGTCTTACAATGCCAAAAGCCTTTTTATAATGTTCCTTGCCCTTTTTAAAATGTTTCTGTACAACAGACTAAGCTGCCACTGAGTAGCAGGGAAAGACTTTGAATAGATGGGTAATTACTGAAAAGTTGGAGACAAAATAAGTTTATACAGTCCATTTTCTCAGTCGAGGGAAGGTACTAGCAGAGAACTATGAATGTGTGTGCTAGATCTGTGCTCTTCAACACAGTAGAAAATGAAGTGGAAAGATGGGTGGAAAGTAAGATAATAAAGTTTGCTAGGATTACAAATTTATTCATAACAAGAAAGATGAGGACCAGCTGAGAAGATTTGAAGAACATAATCCTTGTTAATAAAAAAAACAAGTGAAAGTGAAAAAAACAAAGTGAAATGAAATGTAAATAAATGTTAAGTGATGTTCATGGGAAAAATAACTTCAGCTCTAGCTACATATATAAATCCAAATTTAACATACACAACCTTTCACTCAGGAATGATATCTTCAAGTTACAAAGAGTAGTTAACTGTAGAGAAACAGTTCTAAGAAACTGTCATCTCAAAACAGAAAATATTTTTACACCTCTGTGATTATACAGCATGCGTTTGTCTTGAACACTGTATATACTTTTTTGTTCGGTTTTCTCTCCTCCCTCTCCAATCAGAAGTATACAGAGAAGACAACAAGGATGATTAGAAGTATGAAACAGCTTCAGTATGATTGTAAATTAAGCATCTTATAACTCTTCAGACTAGGAAAAAAACCATACATTATGAATGTAACAAGAGTTTATAAAATCATCAGAATTATGAAGGAGTTAAAAAGGGTATGATTGTGTACTGTCTTTTCTAGAGAGAAAAAGCAGCTATCAGATGAAATTTGAATAAAGCAAGTTTGGAACAACAAAAAATCCTCTTCATGTAATTAAGTTATTACAGGACACTTGTAGTATTAAAAGTTGATACAGGCTTGAAAAAGAATTGGAATGACCAACTCAAAAAAGCTACTGAATAACAATTACTGAGTTTGGCTAAATATGAACTGCCAATATGTATGGCCTGGTAAAGTAGACTTAGGATATATTACTTAATAACTTTTTCCACAGTCTGCTAAGGAAGACGTGGGGGTGATGGTTGATGGAAAAATCAACATGAGCCAGCAGTGTGTAGTTGCAGCGCAGAAAACCAGCCAAATCCTAGGCACCTTCAAAAGCAGCATGGCTGGTAGATCACAGGTGATTCTCCTGCTCTACTCTGCTCTAGTGAGACTCCACCTGCTTACAGTTCTGGTGTCCCCAGCATAAGAACAAGGAACTGTTCGAACAAGTCCATAGGAGGGCCACAAAGTTGTCAAGAGGGCTGGAGCATTTTCTGTCAGAAGACAGGCTGAAAAAGTTGGGACTGTTCAGACTGGAAAATTTTGTGTGGAGACCTCATGGCAACCTTCCAGTATCTGAAGGTGGCTTACAGGGTAGCTGGAGAGAGACATTTGATCAGGAACTTTAGTGATAGAACAAGGAATGATGGGTACAAATCACAGAATCAGAGAATCACAGAATAAGCTGAGCTGAAAAATACCCCAAAGGATTTTTGAGCCTAACTCTCAGTCCAGCCCAAGAGCCACACTAAGTGCCTGAGAGTATTGCCCAAATATATGTAGAACTCCATCAGGCTTGGTGCTGTGACTATTTCCCTGAATAAGTGCCCAATCACCCTCTGTGTGGAGAAACTTTTTCTAATATCCAGCCTAAATCTCCCCTGGCACAACTTCAGGCCATTCTCTTGGGTCCTGTCACTGGGCACCACAGAGAAGAGATGAGTGCCTGCCTCTCCTCTTCTCCTCAGGAGGAAGATGCACTGCAGTGAGGTCTCTCTCAGTCTCCTCTTCTCCAGGCTGAACAGACAAAGTGCCCTCAGCCACTCTTTCTACATCTTCCCCCAAGACCCTACACCATCCATGTGACCCTGCTCTGGACATTCTTCAATAACTTTATACCTTTCTTACACTGTGGTGCCCCAAAGTGCACAAAATATTCAAAGTGAGGCTGCAGGAATTCAGAGTAGGGCTGGGCAATCTCCTCCCTTGCCTGGCTGGCCATGCTGGATGCACCCCAGGACAGGTTTGCCCTCCCGGCTGCCAGGGCACTGCTGGCTCACATTCAACTTTCCACTGACAAGACCCTCTCCACGGTGCTGCTTTCCATCATCTCATTTCCCAGACTGTACCTACATCCAGGGCTCCCAGGTGCAGGATCCATCACTTTTCCTCGTTGAAATTCATGTGGTTGGTGATTGTCCAGTCCTCTAATTTGGATTAGATATTTGGAAGAAATTCTTTACTGTGAGGGTGGTGAGATGCTGGAAGAGACTTCCAAGGGAGTGCAGTGTGTGCCCCAGCCCTAGCAATGTTCAAAGCCAGGTAGGATAAAGCCTTGAGTAACCTGGGCTAGTGGGAGGTGTCCCTGTGCATGACAGTGGGGGGTGGAAATACATGATCTCTAATGTCCATTCCAACATCTTAACATTCTTTGATTTTATGAAATATAATTGTTTTTGCAGAGGCATCTTCTCCAGGCTAATATTAGAGACAAGGTAATGAGGTACTTTGAACTTGGTCTTACCTGATACAGGGATGAGTGGTCTGTTATGTTCTCTCCTTATTTTATATATTTCATTAAAGTAACCATTGGTTTCCTTATATATTCCTATAAACAAGATTAATAAGTGCTTAATTGTGCCTTCATGTTGTATTTGGTATAGTTTTACTTCTAGAAAAGTTTATTTAATTTATTAAGATATGCAAATACACGTCAAGTTTCATGCTTGGAGAGCAGGACATTGTTACTGTAGACAAAAAGAATAGCAACATTTTGGTTTTGAGGTATTCACTGTAATATTGTTATTAATAATCAGCTTCATTTGGTACCAAGATCTGGCTTAAGAGTGCTTATGTTTGATGAGTCAGATATATCTAAGTGTTTCTTTGTTTTAGGGAGTCCAGTAGCCCCACGAATTAGAAATCAATAATAAAGTGAAACAAGATGTATGAGCTACACCTACACAGACAGGCTGATCATCCTCTGTTTTCTTGAGGGTCCAATTTGTCTGGGTAACATCTGTGCATGTACATTAAGATCCAACCTCAGCTAAAAGTACTTTTGACAGAGAAGCCCAGGTGGGAAAGAGAACTTTATGCAAGGCTCAACACCTCAGCTGCTTTAAGGACATGGAAGCAGTTTGCACAAGTGCCCTCTGGCTGAGGGCCACAGGGCATTTCCCACTGAGGATTAGAAAGAGAAGGCTGTCCCTGAGACCCCTTCTTTCTGCCCTGATGTGTTTTCTGAGCAGAGACAGAGCAAGTCATCAAACACTACCAGGTGGCTTCTCCTGCACAATGTGATAGCAGCACCCTAACTTCCACAATTGAAATCTGTTTCCTAGCACATTTCATATTTCATATAGTATGCAAATGATTTAATCTTCAGAGCATTCCTATGCAGTAGGTAAATGTTGATCTTAAATAAAAAAATCCCAACCAGCCAACTCATCAGAAGTTTGCCTGTCAGACAGGCAAAAACAGGCTTCTGAAATAGCCTTGCATCTGGGCTCAGAATTCAGGAAGTCTTTTCATTCCTTCTATTGCATAGAGGTCATCTTGTTCTTTGATGTAGTCTAGAAAATGAAATGAGCTATTAATGTCTGGATACATTGCCCCATTAAATTAGAAACATTTACAAGCCCAGAACTGCACATAAAATGCAGATAGCACTTCTCATGATAAAACTATAAGCAGACATTGTTTCTTCATTTTGGATAGTGTGACCTGTAGTCTCTCTTTTCTATCTGGCTTGTGGTTTACTGCATTATGTATTTTTACATCTCCTTAAAGGCCAGACAAAGTAAAATACTTTGTTGGAAGAAAGATGTAAACAAATGTTTGATCTTGCCCTGACATTTCTCTTAGGCCTTCTGCCAGTATTCATTAAAGGAAATATATTTTAGAATCCATACTGTATTGCTCATAAATATTTCAAGGTACCTGCAAACCTAGGTTAAGAGCTATCTTAGGAAACTAAAAAGACAACTATTGTACACTCACTTACACACTACAACCATGTTCAGGAGTAACTAAGTGGATGCATATGAATATTTATTTACACTGCCAACTTTAACCACTGCTTCTGCATGCTAGCTTGAAAGTGATCAACTAAACGAGGAAAAGAAAACAAGGAATTCTCACAAACCTTGTTGTTCTCTATCTAAAATCTAAATCCCAAATATAAATTATTGAATACTTTGTTATAAGAACCTAAGTATTTTTTTCCCGTATTTTTACTTTAAACAGATACTGTAGATACAGATGTAGTCTTTTTGCATTTACATAAAGCTGGTGTTATTAAGAATATCCACATGAGAGAAGGTTACAAAGATGATCCTTGTAAGAAGGTGAATCAGATAGCATATATTGTAATATAGAGTACGTTTTGCTGTAGCTGAATGACACGTTTAGAAAAGCTGATACTTTGATGAGAAGATCAACTGCACAGTATTCTCCCAGAATCTTCTCCAGAGTCTCAATGCAAACTAACATAAGGACACAACGTATGTGTCAAGAGAAATAAACACACATTAAACCAGACATTCATTTTCCTCAAACTACACTCTGAATCATATGCAACAAAATACTGTGAAAAGATAGGAGTGCCAATTTTACAGCAACAGTCACAGTTCAGATAAAGAAAAGCTTTTGTATGAAGTTGTATCCACAGTCCCCAGCATAAAATATTAATAGTTCCAGCTATACTGCTTTATAACTGAGGAGGAAGTGTTCCTAGGAGAGAATAATTTGATTAAAAATATCCTGCTGTTCAACAAGTATTTAGTATTTGTAATTAAAAATGTATATCTCTTGGCTAATATGTAAGAACATTGGTGAAATATGTTAGATGATTTTATTCAAGTGTGTGATCAGAGCTTAACATAAAGATCCTCATATAAAATTGCAAAGGACTATTGCTGAGCTCATATACTGAGGCAATAAATGATCTTATTTTTAATAACTTGATTGACCTAAAATGCTCTTCCTGTTTTTTGTGAAAGAAGAACTCTAGTTAAATGCTGTATTCACTTGTTCTCTTTTTTTAAAATAGTCTGGGAGGAACTGAACAGCATTGTCCTTCCCCTCGCTATATGCTGGAGGTCAGGTATTTTTGTTTCTCACAGGGCACCTTTGCTTTACTCTGCCTCACCTCCTTACAACGTCCAGAGGAGGTGGCAAGCTGCTTTTGACAACGTGAACCTTACTATGTTCAGTGTGAAAAGGGAGCTGGTTGTGGTCAGATGTGGGCAGCAAGTTGTCATTTAGAAAAGAGCTCCCAACTAATGGATAAAGTATTTTTAAGCATGCTGGAATGGTTCCACAGCCAAGCTGTTATAAATGAATAGGGCTTTTGTTGTGAGCCTTGATCTCTTCCCTCCTTCCTCTCTTTCTCCCTCCCCCCACCTCTTTGTCAGGATGAGTCAATATCCTTCTAATTGGGTGTCCTTTCTGGACTTTTTCCCCAGATTTTAGGCATTAGAAAAGTTCAAATCCTTAAGCACATAGGCCAGGTGCCCAGAAACCATTTTTTTTTTCTTTAAGAGATTTATTGCTTCAAGAGGTATTCATTTCAGAAGGCTCAACAGTATTGTTATGGAGTTTTTTGCTGCACACAGAAGATGTAAAAGGAACTCAGTTGTACTTCATTGAAATGGCATTATCATCCCAAAGAATGAACAAGCTGATTTGTTATGTCTTTAACAAGAAGCCCCATCAACTTCTAAATCATGTTGTGGGATTGTTCTGAAACTGGCCCAGTATGCTTTCAGAGATAACTACCCTGCTATCTTGGTTGTAGCTCTGATTTTGTCATCACATCCTTTCTACCCTGCCTGAGGAAAGCGAAAGTGGGTGAAGCCTTCTCTGTCAATAATATCACAGGTGAGAATGGCCAAACTGGAACACAGATAGTCAGGCAAGAATAAAAATCTGGTAATGGTGCCTCCGAATGGAGACCCCTGATATGGTCCTGGTGAAGATAATTTACAGGTGTGTTCACTGATTTTCCAAACTTTGCCTTGAGAGTCTTAACAAATAATAACTGCTTGGAATTCACTGGTACCTGGCATCCCAGGGTCTCATGTGAATTTAACCTTCCTGGGAAGCAAATACTGCCATTCTTATTTCATAGGCAGTTACAGGAGACATGCAAAGATTAAGTGTTTTGCTTATAGATGCAGCGAAAGTTTGTGGTAGATTTTAGAAGAGTTGAGGTTTCCTGTGTTAAAAAAAAATAAAAATGCGGAAGAAACTATCTTTAAAGAAATGCAGCTGGGACTCAGAATTTTTATAATAAAAATAAATAAATAAAATACTTTTAAAATAAAAGTACTCATGTCTTTTACTGTGCAGTTGTACTACATCTCCTGTCCTTGCCAGGATGCTGTTTAAAAAATACTATTAAGTATGTTCACAAATTCAGATTTCCTCCCTGTTGTCCCTGCAAATCATTTGTGGATATGAAGTGAGAACATCAGAAAGCTGAAGACAGAAAACTGTTGGAGTAAATGAGGCCTCTATTCCTTTTTTTCCATAATGATCAGTGAGAAGGACAAATGCTATATTGCTTTTCTAACTAACACTCAAGGAAGTGCCAGCTTGACAGTGGAGCAAAGTTATCTGCTTTCTGCTTAGAGAGACTCTCCAAACCTGTCGGCCCAACTCTATCATCTTTCACCTTCCTTCTCCATTTCCATTAAATTAAGAGGGTTGAATTTTATATAGATTTAGACTGATGCATATGAGTTTGGAGGAAGAGGGAGAATGATGATCAGAACTGTCATCAGATTAGTTTACTCAGTTCTATAAATCACCAGATTACAAACTAATGTTTTGGGTTTAGTTGTTCAGCTGCAGAAGACATTATCTCCTTTTAACCTGAGTGCCAGTAATGCCTTTGTAAAAATACCCACATTAACCAAACATGGCTGCTTTATGTATAGCAGCCTACTGTGTGGGAATGATTTGAGTTTCTTGGTATTCCCTGCCAAAATAAATATGAAGTAATATCCTTGCATCAGCCTTTTACTTATAACTCACATTAACTAACAAAAAAATCAAAAAAAATAAGAAGTCCTCCAAACTTAACTTCAAATTCCTCTCCAAGCTCTTATGAGATTTTTCCACCAGAACCTCCCTTCTAATTCTGTAATGGTTTCTTCCTAAGGTGTCAATCTGTTCATCTATACTTTTGGGGATATAAATGAAACAGGCTTGTTCCCATGAGACCGGAGAATTGCAGCTGTGCTGGACTTGTTTCCAACATGTGCTAACAGGCCAGTCTGGAAGATGATAATTGTTACCCTCTAACAGTGGCAATATGAAAATGAGTCATAAATCCTAACTCAAATCACATATGTTCACACCTCAGTCTCAGCCCTCAGTTTCTATGCAGGTAACTCCCTTGGGCACTTATTTGTCCTTAGCCCTTCTCTTAGGGAGAGGAGCCTAGCCCTTCCGAATTCTATGCAAACTTTATCTATGCCAGATCTTCATGGGAGATGAGCTGGGGCTCTCAACTCCTTTCAAACCTTCATTTACCCAGAAAAATCTGTCTTTTCAATATTGTTTGTTAAATTTGCTTCTCTTACTGGCTGGTTGGAAAACAGTCATGTGGCTGGAGTATTCCAACACTAAATAGCTCTTGTGATTATCACATGCCTCGGCTCCATTTCAGCATGTAATCACTCAAAAGCCATAAATTGCCCCATATACTCCTCCACTACGAACATTGTCTCCTAATCAAACTGGATTAATAAATTTAAGAGACAATATCCACTTACATGTGAATTTTGGCAGGTTATGGGAATGAGCCAGATGCACAGGAGATGTAAAGAGCAATATAAGTTGCCTTATATAACAACCTACAGCTTACCCAGCCTGCAGAGAGCAGAAATACGTGCTGTTAGCAGAGAAAGCTACCAACAGGTTCATTGTCATTTACATTAAGCATGAAAATGTTTACATTATGTCTTGCCCCTAGCAAGCTTAGACCTGTTGACAAGAGTAGGTTTCAGTGCTGTCTGATACTTGGTACTCCCTGAATTTTCACTTGGAAAGGCCCTTGTATCCCAATACTAATGGTTTGCTCTAGAAACCCTTCATGTATTGACTTTATAGCATTGTGGAAGAAATTTATTAAATGGTTTCATTCTTGTCCTTTCTGAAATTTAAATTTATGTATCAATTATCATCTATACATTATTTACCCACACTTAGAGAAAATAGTCCAAATATTTGTTTATTCTATTCTGTTCAGGTGCTGTAAGCATTCTTTCTGAGAGCTGTCCATAAAAATCTACTGTACACACACCTTACCACTGCTCATTAACTGCATTGGAAATAAAAGTTTTTGACTTCTCACTTATTGCAAAGTACTAAAATTCCACTACATGGGCTATCACAAAGTGCAACATAAGCAATCCTCATCAGCAGCATGGAGCATGTGTGTGCTTGCGTTTTGAACCATAAAGCTGTAATGAAAATATGGGAGGATCCTCTCAGTTCTAGCTCAAGAGTATCAGATCTGAGACCTATGATACAGGCTTTCCTAAGCTACATATAAAGCTGACTTGGTTCAGTAGTTTATGTATTCACAACTGGAAATTAAAAATCTAGGTTATGCTAGGGGATTGCAGGTGTAGCCTGTGGTTTGCAAAGATGAGCGAAATATCATCAACCAAACAAATGTAAATCTTCTGATTTTGCACAGAGTATAGCACAGGTGACAATAGTACTTTCCCAGTTTTAACAGAGCCATGTCTCCTTTAATTGATTCAGTTATATGACCAATATCACAAACCACATGTGGTATACAGAAAACTGATTTTTTTCCCAACAGTAATATGAAATTGACTGTGGGTTTATAAACAGAGAGAATATTTTAAAATGAAAGACAGAAATCCAAAGACAGAAAGACATAAGTGGAAAGAATCTAGTCATCAATTAATGAAACTAAACATCCTTCACACATTAAGAAGTAATTTTTAGTATTGATTAATGCAGTATATCCCATTGATACCATATTGTCACTTCAGCCTGAACTTGCAATTTTCACAGGTTTCAGCATTTGTCTTTGAAACTGTTACCTGTCATGCTTAATGAAACTAAAGAATAATGGTATTTCTTTTAGTACATTATTATAATTAGAGTTTTAAAAATCCCAAATCAGGGTTAAAAGAAATCATAGAACTTCATTAATTATTGCATGATAAGAAGTCCAGTTACTGTTTTTTTTAGTAAAGTAATGTAGGTTTGAGCTACCTTTTACTTTGTCTCCTTTAATAAATATTGATTGAGATTAAATACTTCATAACATATCTTTTTCCATTCATGAGTTCTAGGCATCCACCTTCACAAATGAGGACAAATGTATAATCTCATGGTCTGGTGTAGCATATCCTTTACGCATGCACATTGCCAGTGTAGTTAACTACAGGTGTCTAGACAGATACACAAAAATTACAGGGTGTGTATAGAAATCTGCTATGTATTTTCTTCACTTTGTTTTCCAAAGTCCCAGATTTGTATTTCCCTGCAAATTATTTGTAGAGCAAATTATTTTAGTAGTTTTCAAATTGCTGTATCCATGGGTCAAGAATCTGATTTTCATCAATGTGAGGTCTAAGTCGCTCTATTGTTCCCAAGTTCAACCATTTACATTGAGAAAAAGACAAAATATCTTCTGCTTTATTTGAAGAGGCTCTTCTGTGTCATGACACATTGGTGCTATTTATCAATATTTATTCAATAAAAAAATCTCATACAAGAGAAGAGTTTAATGATGTTAGAAGTTTTAGAAGAAGATGTTTAGTGATGTTAGAAGCTTTGGATGCCATAGAAGAGAGTTGTTGGTATTAAAAGGAGGAAGCCCTTTAGTGTTTCTGCTTACCCTCATGTTTTGTCTTTTCCAACCACAGTTTTATAACCAGAAAATTAAATGGCTGATAAATTCTATGTCTTTGAAGATTAACTTCCATATTTTTCCCATGGTAGTAAATTATTTATTTATTTATTTTTAAATTCTTAGCATAGTTGATCCCGTATACAATGGCAGGCATAAAGAGGTATGTATTGAATATATGCCTTGAGTGCTCTTTCACCTATATTTCCAGCTGTATATTTCTTTTTTTTTCAAGAAAATAAGACCTTGGTAACATTAGGCCATTTTGAGAGAGCACTTCAAGAACCCTTTTCTAAATGTCATATGATTCTCTTCAGCATTAGTCACAAATGGGAATTTGAAGAAGAAATTTATAGTTCTGGTGAGAAGTTTACTTATTGTTTTGGGCTGACAATGTAGGATGGTCATACGAGGATCCTTAGAACTATTTCTAGTTTCAGAACAGACAGATGCTGAGTGAGGAAAAGTGGAGTGGGCAGGAATCTCTGCTGCCACCACTGCAGGAGACAAAATCATGAGAGAAAATGGCACTAGCATTTTTGCTACTCACTTGGTTTAATCCTTAATTATATTTATAGTGCAAACTGATTAAAAATGTACTTTTTATTCTAAAAACAAGGTGTCAAATCTTTTTGAAGACCAGAGTAGAAGTGCTTGGAAGTTTAACTAGCCACTGGAGAGCATTGGATCAGATCAGGATTGGTTACCACTGTTACACAATCAAATCTGACTAAAAAAAAATTGGGCAAAAAAATTAGGGAAGTGTCAGAGATCCAAGATTGGAACACCAGAGATTTGACAGTGAAAGCACTCATGCCACAATTGCTTAAATTGTCCTTGTCTGTTGTTCATGGTTATCAGAATTTTTGAATTTTTTTGACTATAATAAATTTCATTAAGTAAAAAATGCAAATATTTTATTGAGAAAATAAAAAGATAATTTTGGAAAACTACAGAAAAATATTTCATTTGCTTATATTCATCACTGGTTATCAAGGTAATTTAGTCTGCTGGCATATATATCTTGTAACATTCTACAGGAGAACAGCTAGTATGTTAGAAGTATAAAACTGAGTGCAAACTATCTTATTTTATTTACAATAATAAAAGAAAAAGAAAAAAAACCAAAACCACAGCTATGGCCCCAAAATAACTGATTTTATAAGTTTACAGGAGCCTGTTTATAGACCTTATAAATATAAAACAATATGAAATAAAATTACATTAATATTTTGACTTATACAGCATTTTCATTAATACTTTAAATTGTTTGAAACAAACCACAGAAAAAGTAAAAGGGAAATGAAGGAATTTTCGACTGTACTAGGCTCCTACAGTAAAATAAAATGCAATTTGCCTTCTTTTAAAGGCAAAACACTAAAATTCCAGTGATTTTACAAACATACATACATACATTATTCTCTCTCAATGATATGTGGCAGATATTACACATACTAGTGAACAGTATCGTTGTGCCATCATTCACCAGGCAGGACTGCATCTCGTAGATGGGATCCAAAAATACCAGCTATATGGGAATCACTTTAAATCTAGTTTGAGTTTTCTGATTTTATTGGTATTCTAGCTGAGGTATTATGATAATCCTGTGTAAATATTTGGTTCTTACATGGCAGGTGGTTTAGAATTGCCATTAATTGCCAGAAAGTATAACTGAATACCTCTTGGAGTTAATATCTCTGTTGTGATATTAGAACTATAAAGTAACTTTCAGTGTTGCTTATTATTAAAATAATACACCTGAAATTATTCTAAAACTGATAATCAGTATGACAACTATGCAGTCCTTGAAATGGTATAGGTAATTTCCTCTTGTGTTTTTCCAGGTATTTCAGCAACTCCATAGGATGAGGAAAGGAACTGGGCAAAAAGGCAATTGGTCCTTAGATTTTCTTTTTCTTCCTGGGGAAAATCCCTATCCTAGCAGCATGGTCACAGAATTAGATCAGACCTAAGATTTGCATAACTTTCAATTTTCTAAGTAAGAAACTGAGGCAGAAGGCTTTTTTTCCTTCATTCACTGTTTTAGAAAAGTAAAATTGTGTCTTTTTCCATCCTTTCTTGCATGGGTAGCCAGAATGATCATCTGCCAATGTAGACAAACAATAAGTTTTTGATACAAATGAAGTTTTGTAATTATGTTATTGCATAATATTATTTTGTAAATTTTGTTGTGTTCAATATAGAGAATTGCATGTTTCTGGCTGGCAAATCCCCCACCCTCCATTCTGTTACAGAAGTGTACAAACAAAATCATGACAGTTAAAAATACTTGTGGAACTGACTGAGGTTTATATTTATGTTTGTTTTTCCTGTGTATTTTACATGTACTATCTGAATGAGCACTTGATGATAAAATTTTGGTCCAGTCATCTGTGTGGATACCAAAATGAAAAACCAGGAGCATATATATTCAAGCAATTAAAGGAAATGTAACAATACAGGGCAAAAACCCTCACAAAATATTTTGCTTCAAGAAAACTGTAATTCCCAATTGTTGTTGCACTGGCATTTTTTTCTTTTTTTCAGTTGTTAAGATAGGGGTGAGAAATCACTGCAAGTTGTGAGTGAGAAGGATGAGAAAATAAATTCTGTTTCTATGTATAGCAATGACTTTTTATCAATAATTTGGTTGTGCATTCAGTGGTATGGACTCATAATATGCAAATGCATTTGGCTGTTAATACACATTCACAGCTTACATGTTAGTGATTCCAAAGGAACTGTTACAATATATGCTCTGAATATGTATGAGGAATAATACACAATATGTAAGTAAGAGCATTCTATATTATGAAAATATAAAAGAGGATCCACAATATTTTTGATACTCATTCACAGTGTACTCTCTTGAAGCTCAAAAGGAGCATCTGTACTCTGTATTATGAACTCATATTAAAGATGCACAGAATTAACTAAATTTTTATAGATCTCAGGATGTGTTACCATGACTTCACACAGCAATATAACATATAGTCTTCTGTTCCACTGCATTATTTATTCTATTTGTAAAATATACTTGGTTTAGTATTTTCAGATTTAAAATTTTTTGGAACAGATTGATTAGATATTCATTTCACATGGAAATATTTTTGGTTTTGTAGAATTCTAGATAAGGTATTTTTTAATATATCATTTGATGTTGGTGATTAGTTTGATACTGCTGAGAAAAGGTAATGTAAATTTCATGAATACTCACAATTGTAAGGAATGTGCATGAAATACTAATGTAGAATAATGCCAGATCCAGATACTTCTCAGGTGCAAAAGTATAAGGAGCCTCGTTAACCTGAAAAGCATCAGAAATATTTAGGGTTTTTTTTATTTTAGTTTTTTTTTATTATTTTGGTTTGGGGTTTTTTTTGCTTTTTTTTTTTTTTTGTTTGTTTGTTTGTTTTGTATGCTATAAATACAGCCTCTAGGATTATTAGGACTAAATATTGCAGGCAAATTCATTAAGTGATTATGAATTTACTAAGCCTCTATATAACTCATATTACAATATTCTGTGTTCAGCTAGCTGCACTTTTTAATCAATATTACCTTAAAATTCCTGCTCTGCTAACTCAGAAGATGCTGTTGTCCATCATTTTCCTTTACTGAGATGATCTTTAATATCACTACAAGTTCCAAATAATCTTCAATGCCTTAAAAATCAGTACAGAGTTTGAAAAAATAATTTTTGCTGAATTTTAAGTTTCTTCTGATGTCCTAAATAAGTTTTTTATTAATGAAGGTGCAACATTAACTTAAAGTGAAAAGCTGAATAACTGAAGGAATATATGCAAATTAATTAACTGTTGCAATCCAGCACAGCTGTGATTGTATACTGAACCCTTCTTATTTGTAGGAATGTAATGAATTACTAGTCAGAATTTTGTTGTGATGAAAAATCATTTTCCATGCCTCAATATATGATCTGTTATTTTTCATGAGATCTATTACCTGCTTGAGTGAGCTACTTGCTTGAGCTTGCTAAGGAGTAGCTGAAACTACTGTCAGCCAGGCCATGTGATGTACTTTGCCCTAAGCAGGACAAAACTTGTTGAGCTGAATTCATCCTCACACCACTCCTTGAGCCTCATTAGAGTTATATCAGAAAAAAATTAATCTCAGAGAATCTTCTTTGTTTTAGTTAATAATTTATCAATTTTAATGAAATCTTTAACATCTGTGTTAGACAATATTTTACAGAAGCTATTTTTTATACTACTATGTTTCTTATACTTAGTCTAAACAGAAAAACAAAATGGAGAAAAATACCTCCAGCCAGCAGAAAGCATTAAGCATCATACTCCCTTTCTCCCCACTGTGGAGTCCATCCCATGGCAGAAAAACATCAAACCTGGATAAGGATTCTTTATCATAGAAAAGCCTCTTGCTCCCAGGTACAGCATTACTGGAACAAGTTGCTCCTTTAAAAGATAATGCATATCTTAATTTCAGTTCTGATTACAGAAGGAGTTAAATCTCCTTCTCTAGTTTCTGTCTCTAGTTTCATTTTAGACATTCAACTGTTTATTTGTTACTGTTAGTGCTCTTTGGAGGTGGATTTCCTTGGCCTAAATGGGGCTGGTTGCCCTGTTAGGATCAGCTGGTATCTAAGGCACCATCAATCCCACAGCACTTTATGGTTTATGAAGTACAAATCCTCATCTTCCACACAGCTGCAACCAACTTTGCCTTGACATCTGACAATTTACATGGCTTTTTACAGGATGCTTTGCAGAAGGGTAACTAACATAAAAGCTAGGTCGTGAACACCAGGTACCAAAAGTACTCCAAACCAAGCTTAATAGTGATCTTCAAATTCTCTTTTACTGTCCTTTTATGCATATTTATGGGTAATATTGTGGGTATTTCTGCTTTTAATCTATATTTTAAAAATAATTTAAAAAAATTTATAATCTTCACTTGCAATTATGCTATTTTACTGTATAATTTGGTTTTAAGGCAATTTTTTTTATTTAGCCCTTTTAACTATAACTGTCTTTCCATTTCAGCATTGTTGTACTATAATATATTTAGGACAGAGACCCTGCCATGATCCTAGTACTGAAAAGACTGGTGAAGTTTAGAATAATACACATATGTTACAATTTCATATTACAAAGTTTAAAACCATGTTCTCAGGCATAGAAGAAGAATAACTTGAACTCACATGTACTGAGGTACAAGCAATCAATCACAAAAAGATTCAATAACATTATTGTCCATTATTCAGAACTATTTAAAGGTGTTAAGAAGGAAGTAAAATGTCTTCAGTTTCTTCTGTTCCTCTTGACAGAAGGAAATCAGCATCAGTTAAAGAGTAGCCCAGGGGAAGGGAAGAGTAGTGTTAGGATGGGGGAAAATTTGAGTACCTAGACCTTCACTGATCCTTAAGTAATAGCTATTGACCATATTTTTTATTTGAAGAGTTACACACAATTTTATTACAGCGTTTCTGAGATGGGCATCTCTGCTATTCACAACTTCCTACAATACAAACTAATTGAAATCCAAAAACCCACAAATACTAAAAGTTGACCTTGGAAAATTCAAGCTTGAAATATTTAATTTTTAATAATGTGAGTAAACAACCTCTGCAGTTAATTTTGGGATGTTGTGGGCTTACTTTAAATAAACACCTTGCATCTTTCTAAAACTCCTTTGTTCAGTGAAAAGTGAATTTTGACTGCAGTAGTATCTTTTGTGACTGCATATTTTGTATGGCTTGTGTAGGAGCTCAGCCTAGGAAATGGTGATAAACAATTTTGTCCTGAAGACACAGGATTAGATTCTACATTTTGTACACTATTATTAGAAGTGTGTTTCAAAGAACCTTGCTTAATAGAGAAAGAAACTTGGAGGACTTTTTCATGATGATGACAGTGTATGGGGTTTGTTTGTGGGGTGTGGTTTTGTGGGATTTTTTTTTAGTTTTTTGTTTACTTGTTTGGTTTGGTTTTTATTGCTATTGTTGGTTGGTTGGTTTCTTGGTTTTTTTTGGTTAGTTTGTTTTGGTCAGAGTTTTTTTTTTGTGTGTGTTTTTTCTTCCATGAAATTTTAACTTGCCTACAACCTGTATTTATTTTCTATTTACAAGACTTTTGAATTTCTCTTCATATCAATCCCAGGATCTGCCATCAATTGCCTAGAAAACCTGAATTTTAGGGTTTAACAATGGAAGACTACATTGGAACGCATATGTGCAAGAGCCAGTAACTCAGTTGCTATAGAAAGATACAGTATATCTCAAATTTGTAGCCTGCTTGAAAGGCTGCTGATGTTAATATCTGAACTACCCACTTCCTGAGAATTGTCAATATTTTAGAATGATAAGTATTTTACAGGAAAGCAATACAACAAATATTTTAGATTTGCTGGGTATTTGTTAAAAGTATGTTGTAGTGTCAGGAAGTGCATATGCCAATGAGTTTTGCCTATCTGTGGTTTCTCATTAACAGGGACCACATCTGGACTCATCTTTTTACAATCACAGCCTTTGGTATGTAATGTAATGTATGTTTGTATGTACTGCACAATATTTTTCTGTACTATTTCAGTGAATTGGGCTTTTCATGTATTGAATTATCTTACTTTTTCTTAATCTGATTTTGTTTAGGACAACCTCAAACTGCATCAGTTGTACTGTCTGCTGAAGATCCCGTAAATTCAATTAGTTGCTTTAAACTTTACTGAACCTTGTCAGGGTGAGCTCACCCCATCATCTTTTTAAAGAAGATAAACTGACCGTCATGGGAGTTCACCATGTGGGTTTCATAGATAAGGTTTAAAAACCAACCAAAACACCAATCCTGGGTGGTATCAGCTCTTCATAGGCATTTATTATCCAATGAAATATTTTGGAAGCAGGGTGTGGTTGGCTAAATTATTGCTCCTCCCACAGCTCCCTGCTATGTTTCCAGTTTCAGAGGGAAAAACACAAACTTGTATGTTGAGAGTGAGTCATAACCTTTCTTCTGCTACTGACTCACTTGGGAGTTTGAGGTAAGTTGTTCTACCTTATGTTTTGATCACTCTGCCCCCAGGACAGCAAGGAGGGGGACTATGGAAAGTTATGCAATGTTTGCATAGACAGAAAGTGTAGATTATGAGACCAATATTATTATTACACAGTAAAATAATAGCATTGTTTGCCCAAATGTGGTTTTTTTTTTTTACATAGCTCTTTTCCTACATAAAACATATTTTCCCCCCCCATTTTCCATATAAATGTTTAAAGAAAGACTATGCTGCACCCAAAGAACACCTTAGGTTGCTGAAATACTTTAAAATTATTGTATTTTTCAGAGGGAAGCATATGCACTTTTCAACACACTTCTCTTTTGCACCAGCAATGACAAAAATAAAGCTGTATAGCAAAATTACTGATGACTTCTGAAATAAGAGTTAGCCCTGAAGGGTGTGGAGTTCACACAGAATTGGCTCTTAGTGAGGTATTTACACTTTATCCTGCTTGTTTTGCAAGCATGTCAGGGAAAAGACAAAGTTTAAGAAGTCAGCTTTTAATAACTGAGCATATTGCTTAGCATGTGTGATATCAAAATGAATATCTATCAGCTATAGTCTGTCATGTTAGGGTGCTGATAGCCTACGACTTGTGTTTTATATTCTTACCTTTGTTTCCCAAAAGATATATCTCAATATCTCACTGCAATGAGACATACCAGTAAAGCTGGCATATTTACTAAACCATAATAATAATAATAAAAAAAATCTGCTTGTAAATTTTAAGGAAAATACATTTTAAACCTGAACACACTTCAGTTGAGAAAGCTGGCATAATGTATTCCCATAAACAAGGCAAAACATGTAGTTTATGGACACCAGCACACGTGTGAGCAATAATTGCAGTTCCCCGTGCTGCGGGCAAGAAAGAGCCTAAGACTGATGATCGCATCAAACTGTGCCATGGGAAAGAAATGTTATTTCCTACATGGAGAAAATCCAGGTAACACTACTTGGCAGATGGTAGCAGAGGAAGTAGTTTGCACGTTAGAGTTCTACTTTAGCAAACTGCTTTGAAAACTCGCGTTCTTTCTGTGTGCCCGCTGTGAAGTCCTTTTAATGGCTATATCTGCACGTTAGCAGTCAGGGGCCGTGGCAGGAAGGTCGGCAGGGCCCGGCGGAGGCTGGCAGGCCCGGAGGGCAGGGGGCTGCGGCGCTCCACGTGCCGCTCCGCGCTCCGAGGCGCAACTGGTGGCGGCCGATCCGCAGCACCGCGGCCAAGCTGGGAGCCAGCGGCTGCGCCACTCAGCGCGCTCCGCACCGCTGCCAGCGCTGCAGCTGCAAACCCTGCCCGGGCTGGAAAGCCTTCCTTTCACAGTCTCCTGGGGCTTTTTTTCCCCTTCTTGCCTACTTCTGTCTGACGGGTTGCGCTCTCCTGGGGGAATTTCCATGGCTGGAGGCCCGGCCGGGGCAGCGCGGCGCCCGGCGGTCGGCCCCGCGCAGCCCAGCCCGCGGGCCCGTCGCTGGCGGGCGGCAGGACCTGCACAACCGCCGCCTCGAGCCTCAGCCGCCGCCAGCCGGAGCGGGGTGTTTCATTGTCCGGAAATGATGGAGAAGGAGTGACTGCGGCGGCGGTGGGACAGCGGCTGTGAGTGCCAGGCTGTGCGCGCCATTGCCGGGGGAAGGCCCGCGGCGCGGGGCGGGCGGCACGACGTGAGGGGAGGCGGCCGCCGGGACGGGCGGCCGGGGCGCGGCGGAGCGGGAGCGGCGCGAAGGCGGCCGGGGCGCGGCGCAGGGCCGGGCCGAGCGGAGCGGAGCGGGAGGAAATGCGGAGGTAGGAGCACCGCGCTGCCGGCCGGCTCCGCCGCGGCGGACGGGCCCCCCCGGGCACCCCGCGGCCGCCCGGCTCCGGGCCCGCTCCCGCCCCCCGGCCCCGCGGGTGCTCGCTGCAGGGGGCGGGGGGCGCGCCCGCCGCCGCGCCGGAAAGTTGCCGCCGCTTCCCTTCTGTCCCTCTTCAGTCCCTCGCCCCGAGCCGTGAGTTTTCTGCGTAAAATACATTAACGAGTCCTTTCATTTGCTTGTTCCTTCAGGGTCGCGTGTTAGTTTTGTTGGAGAGGGGTGCAGGCTCTCTCTGTTACTCGGCGAGAGAGCTGGCAGATGTCCCAAGTGAGAGAACCTCTTCCTCCGGGGCCTGGAGGGCCAGAGCAAGCTCCGACTGAAAACAGCTCTTTGATCTCCCTCCCTCGAGGTAAGTTGCTTTAAAGTTTCTCTGTAATTGTTGCGCGTTATATTTGAATGATACATTTACTGATTTGACTTGTGGGTTTTAACCCCTCTTTTTTTGCCCCTCCCTTCCGTGGTGTATCTCTGTAGCACTTTCACTTCGCCACTTTATTGTTTTAACCCAAAATTCCCATGAAAAAGTAAAAAGGAAGGAAAAGTGCTTCTGTCAGCCTTGATTTTCATGACTTGAAAAACTGCAGTCATTCAGAAGCAGATGTTGTTCCTTAAAAATCGCTTTTGATTTTCTCAGCTTTGTGTTTGCGTTTAGAAATTCTTTCCTGTAAAGCTGTCCTTCCAGGTCTTGAAGTAAATTATGGAAGGTTGGTCCAATAGCAAGAGCACTGTTCAGGTTGGAGATCATTTTGCTGTTTTTTTTTTCTTAGATTACTCTGTGATGCTGCAGCTAAAATCAGTTTCTGAGAATACAACTTGTTTCATATCAGGTGTTCAAAAGGTTGTTTAAAAGCACATTAATCTTAAGGATAAATTATTCAAGTTATGTCTTATTTGCTTTTGAAGAAAATACACTGATACTCTGATCACCTTCATGTATGGAAGTTTGACAAAGTATATTTTAGGTTATCCTCAAGACTGGCAAGTATGTTTGCCTGTCAAGCCCTGGTCTGTGAAGATGAGACTTTTCTTTGTTTATTCATTTACAGCTATGATTTTCCAGAATTCTGACAGGAATTTAAAAAGTCTTTGAAAAACAGACAAATAATCTTATTCAAGAACTGTAACTTTATTCATAACTGGTTAACTGGAGCAGAGCCTGGTAACAGTTGTGCAACTGTGGATTAAAAATGCAGTCTTGTTTTTGTAACTAGGAAAATCAATAGCTATGTGTAATCAAAGCTGAAGACTTGTTTCAGAAACCAGAAAGTATCCGTAGCTAAATAAAAAATGTTTTGGCAGGGAGGCATAGCAAGTTGGCTTATACTTATCTTATTGTTGGATGGGATTTTTTGGGGTTTTTTTGTTGTTGTTGTTCTAGAGAATGACTCATGACTTCTAAACAGTAAAAAACAATAATAAAAAAGATTAAATGCGGAAGATAAAGCATGCAGAACTGAATTGCTAGCATCACATTTTTGCCAGAACCATCAGTACCTGTGGTATGTGTTTATTTTCAGTGTGTTGCTATTAATCTGTCACGTGGTCAACTGGACATGCTGGTTAAATTCTGCATGTAGGCCATACATCAAAGTTACTGAAGTTGTATGTCAGTGAACTGGCATGGAAAGTGGTTGCATTCTCACAGTACCACTTCAAACTGAGTTTTCACTGTGAAGTGAATGTCCTATTGTAAATACATGCTTTTTTTCTTTTTTTTAATTAAAAGTAAGGAAACGAATAATGATCTGTCCTGACAAGTAATGTGCAGAAAATCCAAATGACACAATTAAACCTCAGAGCTTTCTTAGGGATCAGTAAGGTACAAACAAGCATTATGATTATGGTTTGTGCACTGGCCACACCTATCAAGACACATGCTCAGTTTTAAAGCTTATGTACAGTTCACATAAAGACAAAGCAGAATTCATCATTGAAATACATAATTTTTATTTTAATGAACTTAGATTTAAGGATAATATGGATTTTTTTAATATGGATAGCTGTTGCTTTTTTCTAGTCTAAATTTGTTGGGGAAGTGGGGGTGGAAAGAGGAAAAGGTGAGTTCATAACATTTCCAGTCTATATTCCAGCATTTCTGTTGTCAGCTTTGCGGTGTGTGGTTACAGGGTAAGGTAATTCAGATATTCCAGGGCTGAAAAAACTAAGATTGTGTGTCTGGGACTTTCAACAGTCTCTATCCTTCTACCCCCAGGACATCCAAAATTACACTGACTTCTCTAGAATTTGGTGTTGATTTTCAAAGCTTTGATTGAAATTCATAGTATTGACCTATAAATGACTTTATATATGTATAGTGAGATACTTGAAATCTGGGTTGACCTAGAATTAAACATCCCTTAATCAGGAAAAGATGGCTTATCTTGTGTGTATAATAAAGTATTGAGTGCATTCTGATGAGAAGGAATTTCTCATTTGTAACAGCATACTTTAATGTGCTTTGTATATGTTTAACTGATAAAGATACCTTATATCCTGGGAGCAGACTTTTCTTCTTCTATAGTTCTGTGAGGTATCATCAAGAAATCCAGATATATAAAGCGTTCCTTTTGCTTGCTATCGTATACATTCAGATGCTGAAGAATAACTGTATTTTTCCATGAAAGGAAAAGAAAAAGAAACTTCAGTTGAATTTTGAATATTCAAAAATAGCTACTCCACAATGTCATTAAAGATCAGAAAAACTTAATAAAACTTAGGGAGTGCACAGGGATATTCATCAGTTGTGGACATGGTGAAAACTGGGTTGAGGCAGAGTTTGGCCTACAGATACATACCATATGCTCTGGCTTTCACAATTTAAAAGAATTTTTCTGTGTTACTTTAACCAATACGCTCTCTCAGCATATCCCCTGTCACAGTTCTTCCTTGTTAGTTAATTTTTGAATAAATGCATAAATATTAGTGAGAATCTGGACGCTGTCCATCCACAATTAGTGTGCTGTGAGAGAGAGCAAATGAAGTCATGGCATCTTCTTTTGTGGCAATGTCAAAATTCAACTTCAGTCTTTAAACCATTATCTGTTTCAGTGTGGTCTGCTTCTTTGAGATACACACTGCAGGTTGGAAGATTCTAATTTCTGAAAATATGTTAATTTCTTCCACATCCTTCCAAAAGTGTAGCTCTGCTTATGCACCCTTGTTCAAGATCTTAGTGATGCCTTCTTTCTTCTTTGTAGCCCATGGACCTTGGAATCAAAGTATGATTATATCTACTTGTGTGATGTAGTCAGTGAATATTGTCATGCCTCTGCTCAGACCACTTCAATTTGGTTGTTATCAGGTATTTCTCAACTGGTAGGTACCAAAATAATGTCCTTGAGGAAGGAATGTGGCAATTTGTGACCACTGGACTCTCTGCTTTAAGAAAAATGTTTCATATATTAGAGGTTATGGTGTGATTATTGCCTGGACTATAGGTAGGCTTGGTTTTTTTTTTTAAATCCTCTGCATTTGAATAAACCAATCCAAGAGAGAAATTCAGTGGGACATGGAACTACATTTAGAGAATTGGGCCACATTTTAGAAAATATAGGACTGTCATCTATAAATTATTTGGAATGCTTTTATCTTTGCTTTTTTGGTAACTAACTGTAACCTGAAATAATGAAGGAATAATATTTAGCTTTCTCAATTAAGAAAGAAAATAAAAACCATAAGTATAATAATTAACAACTCATTACAAAATTTAGACTGATAATTTCATTATAACAAATCCTTAGATGATGTAAATTCACTAGAATTTTGTATTTTAATGGAGTGGGGAGGATGGAGAAATCTAGTAGAAATATCAGGGATCGGATTCTAAAAGTGTCTGTTCTCTCTGGTGCAAATCATCTCACTGTTGCTGGATGAAGATGCAGTTCTGATTTGGTATCTCAAGAAACCATATGCAGCAACTAATACTTCCATTCAGAAAATGTGCAAAGTACTCCTCCGAAAGAATGTGATTCTAATCTTCATGTTTTCTGTGCCTAACTGTTTGCATGATGAGGAACAGGAAAGGAATCTGATGGCTAGATGAGATTGGGTGACAAAAGGCTTAATGCAGGGAATGTTTGGACATTCTTGAGGCAACAGTGATTGCTATCACAATAATTATTCCATTTACCAGCAATGCCTCAGTGTTATGAGTAATATATTTTCATTTTAACTGTTAACCAGTGTAGTCAGATTGCTCAAACTTACCAAATATTTCGTCTGTAATTTTATTCCCTCTTGCTATCTGACAAGAGTTGAGAGAATATGTATTAATTTGTTTCGTTGCTGTGTGCCAGTACTGAGACAGTTATTTAATATTACTGACTAAAATATCTAAAATTTTGGTAAATAGATGTCTGACTCCAGTTTGTCATGAAATTGTATGTCTGCTTTCAGTTTCACGTGCATACCGTTCCAGTCAAGTGATTCATGCCCACATGGGTGTGATAAACTTGTATTTCATAGAGTTGAGTGTAAAAGATCTTGTATCAAGTTTGAAATATTTTTGTTTCCTCTTATATCACAGTAATTCTTAAATTCAGCTCTGGCCTCTCAGAAGTTAGATTTCTCTTTGCTTTAAACGCTTATTTTTTTATTTTTTTTTTTTTCTTAGTAAGTAACATACAGCAATGAGTGTGTTATCCTACTGTTTTTATTTGGATCAGCCATGCAGTTTTGAATTAAATCTGTTCGCCTCTACTTTGATTTGCATTGTGGAGTTATCCTAGGGAGTGACCTGGATGGGATTCCTTTTGCTCAAAATAATGTGAAAGCTGCAGGAATGTGCCTAATACACTTCAGCCACTAGTAAGCCTTGAATCTTTAAGATTAAATCTGAGAACTAGTTCAAAGTGGAAAGCCCCTGGAACATGTAAAATATGGAATATTCTTAAACTCTTTCACTGTACAGGCCCAGTTTTATTTGCCATTGCTAACACAGCCATAGCTGCCAAGTATTGCTTAGCACTTCCATGAAACTGGTTTTGTATACATGTGAAACTTCTTTGGATGAATGACATACATGAGTAACTACATAATTAGTGTGGTTATTTGTGAAAAGTTTTCACTTATGTATTTGACCTTTTTATCACTCTAAAATAATACAGAATACCTATTTGCACATTGCTGTCCATTTTTAATTTATTGTGACTGAAATTTATTCAGGGCTGTCATGCTTCTATTGTCAAATTTTCATCGTAAATCCATAGCTTGCACCTGGAAAATTCTTTGTAAGAGTTTTCCAAAAAATTGCTCAGTTAAATTGCTCTAATTTTGCGAAACTAATTTTTTCTGTGGCATTTCTGAAGCTGTTGAAAGTTGCAATGAGACATTTAAGTGAAAGCCGCTGAAATTAAATGAATGCAAATAATTTGTTTTTTTTTTTAGTTTTAAGACAATCAAACATCTAATTGGAGGCTTCCAACTCTCTAATTTGTGTATTATCATTGTTAATTAGATGTCCTTAATGAAATGAGATTGTTTCAGGTAAGTACTGGAATAGGCATTCTATTACACAAACTGTTGAATTCACTTGCTATATAAAATGCCTAAAAGTTTTTGGCATTTCATGAAGTAGGTGGTAGGTGTTACTGTTAATGATTACTTTGTGAAATGTGGTTTTATCAGGGTTTCTTTGTGTTGTTGTTGTGAACAGTGGAATTTTCTGTAGGAAGTAGCATCCTTAGCAGTTCATTGTCAGCAAAGCTATTAATGAACAAAGGAAGTGCTAGAAATGCAGTGTTTGCCACATACTCTTCAATTCCTCCCAGCAACTGTAGGCTTGAGACAGAGAAGTGATTTTTGGGTTTCCTTTTGGGAACATTCTTTGACTTTTATATTCCTCATAGATCTACTTATGTGTTTGTGTTTATGTTTTGTGGCAATTGATTTTCTTCTGTAATTTCTCTTTCCTTTGAAAGGCAAAATTTCATTTGGATGGTCTGAGCTTTGTACATGTATTTTTAAACCTGCCGCTGCTTGTTATAGGATAAACTCAGGCCTTCTAATGATTCATTCCAACAACCAGGTCAGCTTTAGGTGCCTTAATAACTTTGCCCCATGCTTCCAAATCTTTCCTTTGCCCCAACGCCATAAAACGCCATCTTGGTCTGTTAGTGACTGCATTTTTGGAGTTCACAGTGAACACTGTGCCAGTTCATTTTGTTTATTTCTCTCTCCTTGATGAGAATGATGCACTCAGGTTTCCAGAAACTTTTCCCACCAGTTGTTTTTTCTTTACGTGCTATTTGGAGCAATCCACCACATTGCTGGTGAACAGAAAATGAATGTGTCATAGCAGCAAAGCCTTTGGTTGTTGCAACAGAATTCATTTTATATACAAACTCCTAAATTTTATAGACAAACTCTAAACCTGTTTCTCAAGTCCAGCTTGTCATTTTGCTTGTCATGCACTCTAATGATTCACATTCTTGGAAGCAGTGGCTGAGTCAGTTTATAAGGTTATGTGTCATCTAATGAACAGAAATCAGCTGCCAATCGAACTCTGAGGACGTGCAATCTGCTTAATGTGGGTTCTTGTTTCCATTTTTGTTTTGTGTATATTGCATACTTCATGATACATAATAGCACATGTATCAACACACAGATACTCATTTCTGAGCAAGAAGATGTGGTGAGGCTCTGGGGGCAGCTGGTGTGTGAGTGTGCAAATGGACAAGGACTTGGAGAGGAAAAGCTGATTATTTGTCAAAGACTTGAGCTCTTTAAGGTGTGTCTTGCAAATACACATCCATTACCCATCTTTTTGTATTTTCTATTAGTTTTGTGTATTAGTTTTATCTCCCCTTAATATGCTCTACATTATAGAGAAAGAGACACAAATGTAGCTCTGAGAAGACAGATTATTCAGTGGGGTAAGAATATTTCAGGAATTAGCAACTTCCCAAAGGCATAGGAGGCAGAATTGGAAGGAATCTGGGGAGATTTCCCTGTATACCTGTTTTGCCTAATATTTATAGGTCTTTCTTTGACAGCTCTGACTATTTAAGTTTGCTTTTTGATAGGGCTGTTGTAATAGTTGCCTTGTTGCTAATCCAGATTGCTGACATTATTCAGTTGGTGGAGTCTCGCAGAATGTATTTGTCATGTTGCAAAGAAGCATGTGTAACTGGAGGCATATTCTCCAAACTAGAACAAAAGTTAACAGTCAATATTACAATAGTCTCAGAGGTGAAAACAGGTTTCTGTTCTATGGAATATCTGTATTGCTGTTTAATTTAAAAATAAATACAACAAAATTATGGTAAATGTATGTACTATAAAAATTATTTATATATACTTAAGTAATTCCATAGAGAAAAAGCAGTAATTCACTTTATTCGCTTATTTAATGAAGCAGTAATTTTGAGATGTGATTAAAATTTTAATTTTTTTTTTTTCACTAAGTGGCTTACCAGTTGTCTGTATCATAGAAATGATTTGGCTTTTAGCTGTCTCCATTCTATACTTTGTGAGCATGTCATATCTCTTACTATTTAAATCTTAAACTTGCATTAGTCTCTGGACAAGTAGAGTTTCTGCCTATGCTTACCTTCAGGATAAATCACAGGGTGTTCTGTGTGGGTGTCACTCCCTGGGGCTTTTGACTAGAAGCTTTTCAGCCCTGGCACTGCTGTTAGTTTAGGGGAAGTACAGAGCCACACAAGTTGCTAGTTTGGGGCTCGACTGTGGTAGGTACGAAGTCTGTGTTGCTTTTGTGACATGACCTAGAGTAACTTGCTGTGGTTTTGAAGAGAGATTTGATTTATACTTTAGCACTGCCAGACTCAGAACATAATGAGTCTTTTCTTTCCATTATTGGAACTGTTAAGAAGAGCATCTCTTTTTTTTTCTTGGCTGTCAGTACTGGAGGTTAGCCACATGAGAGTGGAAGGGTGTGCTAAAGGAAGCAGAAGCTAAAATACTAAGGAAATCTTACAGAAAGAATTCTTAAGGATAAGCTTGATTGAAACAGAAAAGTGCTACAAATTTACTTGAAGATGCAGTGGAAAAAAAGTCACACTTTTCTATGGCCAGATCCAGTCATTAGTATTTCTGTCAGAGTAAGGTCTTTGTGTTGATTCTTCATAAACTACTGTTGTGACAATTCTTAGGTACCTAACATAAAAGTAATGGCATCAACAAAAGACAGGAATGTTCCCGAGGCAGTCTTCATATGTGACTGGTTGTAATTGGCATGTTGTAGTGGGACCTCTGATATTAAAAAAAAGAAAATACCATTTTCAACTATTTGTTATAAGGGAATCAATAAATTCCCTTATTCACTTTGTACAAAAACTGAGCCATATGGTACATATTCAAGGAAAAGCAACTGAATCAAGACACCAATGTGTGTCTGTTTTCAGTAGTCTGATGCACCAGAAGTGATTTATTAAAAAATGCACAAGTAAAGAGATCATCTACAAAGGCCTACTATTTCTACAGCCCCATTTAACTAAGTCTGGGTGTGCTGGGGTTAATTTTCTTCACAGCAACCCCTGTGGTGCTGTGTTTGGGATCAGTGACTCCAACAAGGTTGATAGCACACCAGTGGGTTGGCTATTGCTGAGCAGCACTTGCACAGTTGAGATTTTCTCTTTTCCCACTTTTCTCTCCAGTGACTAGACTACGAGTAGGCATGGGACTGGGAGGGGACACAGTCCAGGCAGCTGGCTCAGGCTGAAAAGAGGGCTATTCCATGCCATAGAGTGTCATGCTCAGCAATAAAAGCAGGGAAGGACGTTTTAGGGGAGGTGGCCATTGCTTAGACTAGCTTGGGCTGCTTGTGGGAGATGGTGAGTGATTGCCTTTGCATCTCCTGTTTTACTTTTCCTTCCTCCTTTCTTCACTTATTAAACTATATCTTGACCCATGAGTTTCTCCCCTTGTCCGGCTGGGGCTGGGGAAGGGAAGACAGGCTGCATGGTCCTGACCTGCCACCCAGGGTGCACTCACCACACCGTGGAGCAGCATCTATCAGCATGAGCTGCTCCAGTGGACAACTCTGGAGTGCAGGGTAAGACACCAAACACATGTTTAATGGTGTAGGTTTCTGTTACACACATTTACGAGGAAGTCTTCATGTGAATTCAATTGATTAAAGAAGAAATAAATAATGTTAATTGTTTTGAATGTCCTATCAGAATGGTTTGGTGTTAAATTGCAACATTGTTTCTTTTAAACTTTTTTAATAGTGCTTCTTTTTTCTTGTTAACTGCTACTATTGTTTACATGGTCTTGACTGGCCAGTTACCATATCTGGCTAGAATAATAAAAGTGGACATGAAAAATATACATACAGCCCAGATAGTGAGAAAAAAAAAGTGAAAAAAATACTGAACTGAACACAAGCAGGGGGGTCAAAAATAAATTCATATGAATAATGATGACTGATTGTATTCTGCACTCCTTCAGATTTCTGAGATAAAAATGTAATCTAGGGAACTGAGGGCCCCATAATATTAACATTATTGTTTCCTCATAGCCGTTCATTGTTTACTACATGAAATAATAGGGTTCTGCAAAGTCATATCCTATACAAGAGAATTATATACAGCTACTATACTGGGTCTGTACTAGCACTGCTGGGTACATATTGTAATTTTGGTGCTATCCCTATAGTAAAATAATTTAAGAGCAAAATCTCCTAAAATAGCTCATTTAGGCTGAGTGTTTGTGGAAAGCAGGGTGTTTTTACAGGAGCTCTGTCAGGACATTGCTTATTTTTATTCAGTCAATTCCAGAGCACTTTTGAAACACTTTTGAAACACATTTGCACCTAACACTTAACTGCATGGGCTAAATCATCATACTTCAATACAGTCATTTTGTATTTGATAGATACCAGGCAGAAATAATTTTTTTCTGATGTCTGTCAAATGGGTTGAAAAACTCTGTGTTTTGGTTTGTTGTTTTTTGTTTGTTTTGATGATTTTTGGTTGTTGGGGTTTGTTTTGTTTTTGGTGTTTGTTTATGTTTTTGGGGGGTTTGTGAGTTTGTTTTTTTTTTGTTTGTTTGTTTTTGTTAATGTTAATAGGATGAGTATCTAGGTAAGTCATCAGGGCAAGGGGCAAAATTCATTAAAGTTAATATCTTCCCATTCATTTTAGTAACTACACCAATCCCAGTGAAACAGTTTCTCTCAGGATGGGCTTGAGGAAATACTGGGAAGTTGTTGGTGGGAGAGAGGACTGAGAGCAAAGTGCCATGGAGGTAGCTAGGTCAGACATTTCAGAAGTGGAAATTGATAGAAGGGGAGCAGCAGTGCTTGAAGGCATATGCTACTATACGCACAAGATGGCATATATTATTTTGAGTGATGTTCAGTGCCTCAGTTTAATAGGGTGGATAACAAAGGCAGAAAGTTAGGATTTAAAATCAAAGTGCTGTGGGTTACATGAAGAAACTAACCTTAACTATGTCACAGTAACAAAAAGTGATTTTTCTGTGTCTGGACTGGAATAATTGCTTTACTAGAGGATACAGTATATGAAACTGTAATATGGGATTTATAAATGTGTTCTTATTTGAAACAAATAAATAGAGCTAACAAACTTCAGCAGTTGCTCATCTAGACTTCCTGTAAATGTTAAATGTTGTGGGTATACTCAAAAGAAAATACATGAGACTGAAAATATTTAGTGTTTTACAGATCCCTTGAGTAATTAATATAAACTGATAATCTGTTGCTGTGAATAATGAACAAAGTAAATCCAGATTCAAAAATATTTCCTTGAATGCCAGTCGGAAAAATCTCTGTAGCAATCAAGAACAGAAAGATTTGTGTATGTGGGTTTGGTTATTAAAACATTAATGACAGTGAAGATGAGAACTGTTACTTGCCTTGGTTTGAGGAAATTCTGGTCTGCTTGTAATAACTGGCAGCATTATCAAAACATCTGTTACATTGTGAAATAAGCTGAAGAATCCCTCAAATAACCTTACTATGGAATTTTCCCTGCATCTTATTAGAGAGAAGAAATATTTTTTCTTTTCATTATTGGCTAAATGTTGACTTTTAATCAGCAGTGGCATTTTAAAACTATTTTTTTTTCAACAAAAAATAGATACTTGTAATAATAATTTTTCTGAATTTTTGTACTAGTCACTTTTGAAGTTTCCACTGTATTTGTCTTTGATTATGTGTTTAATTATAAAAAATAGAGAACAAAATTTTGTGAAATTATTATGGCTTTTATATGCTAGAGCCCACACATATGTGGGTAAAAAAAATGGGTTTTTGTGTGACAAAGTTATTCAAATTTTTATATTAAAATTTTGTGGAAGGTAACTAAATTAGAAAGCAGCCACCCATCCCCCCCTCTCCCCCCCAATATAATTTGTTACAGAAGCTGCTGAGTACTATTTTGCACAATTGGATACAATATGACTAAAAGTCTTTCTTAATGAGGAGTTATATTGATCTAGATTTATTGGAAGTTAATTCTAAGGAAACAAAAGGAGATGCTAAGACAAATTATTTTTTTATGCCATTGTACTTTTTGACTTTTAAAAATTATTTTTGCTCACATGGAGAAAAAATACAGTAGAAACTAATATCTTGGAATTTCTTTTGACTTAGGAAAAACTGACCAAGAGACTACTGTGGCAGGAGATAAAGACATAAACCAGCCTTCCAGTAATCAAAGTATACAAGCAGAGATACAAGAGCAGTCCATCTGGGGAAATCGCACTGATGGTGACCTCATCAGAAGTAAGTATTTCCAGAACAAATTGCTGCCGTGGAGGCTTGCTTTCACCGTGTAACAGGATACTGCCTGTTGACTCTGTTAAATGTGTGTCAAATGCAATTGTGTTGCAACTGTAATGCACTGAATCTACTGAATTTATTTCCCAGATTGACTCCTGTCAGCATGCATAAGCAACAAGTATAAAGGAAGGTATGATTTGAGTGGTGCAGTATGCTATAGACCTCTGTAGCATCTAAGCTTTTAAAGCCGTAGTGTTACATTCTTCTCTTATCATTAATAGTACAACAGTTAGTACTGCACGTGTGCGGCTGTGCTAGGTGTCAATCACCCTTAATTTCCCAGGTTATACATATATATAAGCAGCAGAGATATCCTGAGAGCAGCTGCTTCCAGATGCACTGAGTATTGGTCAGGTGTAAGTATTTTTAAGAGTTTTGAGTCCTAAAGTAGTTATTTTAAAAACTAGAGGAATGCTGTAAGGTAAGGTTTTAGACCTATGCTGTGGAACTGTAGAGTTTTTAAATTAGTTTTGACAGGTCCACATTCCTAGTGTACATTCTGCATGCTTTAAAACATAAAAAGGTATGCAAGATTATTCCTATTTTCCTGTCTTGGACTGAAGATCATAAGCTATCCATTGCACCCTCTTAAGGCAAAAATATTTCTGTCAACTGCCAGAGGTAATGCTCTGTAATGCTCTAAAATTCTGTGAATGCTTGAACGTTAGTTGCTCAAGGGAGGGGCAGCATGAGGAATTGTTCTGTAATTATTGGGTGTATTCAAAAAGAAAGTGGACTAAATGCAGAGTGGTGCTCCAGCTCTCTTGTGATCATCTGATCACACATTTCAGGGTTAGCCTCTCTTTACAATGGACACTATACTGTTGACAGTGGGGTAAAATAGTATTTCTGAGCCTGCTGTTTTCAAAACTAGTGATTTTTTGCTGCAGTTCCCTGGTATTTTTTAGGTTGTTTTTTTATTTGTTCTGTTATTTTGCTTAGTTGTTTTTTAGTCTTATCTATACATTCATCTTCTCCAGAACTTTGTGTTAGCATTTGAAATTATTTTCTAATCTTAGTTAATAATTTATTTTTTTTTCTGAATAATCAATCCCAGTAAATACTTCACCTCTAATGTGTAACCTAGATTCTTTACAAAAAATTGAATTTAACATGTCAGATATTTATCTGATGATTTAAAATAATTCTTAAAGGGCTACAAACAGGGAGAACTGTCCTGCACAGCTTGAGAGTTTACTTAGTCCCAAAAGAGTATTGTTTTATACCCAACTGTCCCTGGACAATTAATTGCTTTGTGCTTGTGTTGAGGATATGGAAAGGTGTGTATAACATCTTCTGCTTTTGGAATAGCCTCCTTCTCATTCCCTCTTCCTAGAAGTTTCCTGGTTTCCAAACCCATAAGAAAGCAGATTCATTTCATAGCAGTTAGCAGCATGCCTAAACTATGGAGGAAAGGACCAAGAACTGTAGGGTGATTCTGTACATCCTCTAATCTGTTTGCCATCAAGACATACTGCAGTGGCTGCACTGGGGAGTGTGAGGAAATCATACATTTTTTTTTTTTTCAACATAAAGTAGAAATTGCAGCAGACTGTGGAAACTCTTGGTAAAGTGACTTGATGATTATATGTAGTTATATCTCTGTGATGGGAGGGTTAGCTGAATTTAAAAAAAAAAAAGGAAAAGGGGAAAGATAGGATAAAATGTAGATGTGAAAGGTACTGTTCCAGTGTGTATGACTGTTCTCATCCTGGAGTCAAGAGTAGCTTTACCACTGACTTTGTGAAAAGCAAGTTTAGCTGAAAGCTGTAACACTTTGTCTTAATAAGTGTGTAGTAGAGGCTTTATTATGAGTCATATTTGATTAGATGTTATGATGCAAACCTCTCCTTGCTTCAGGTAACTTTTAGTTTAAAGTCTTCTAGATGGAAGAAATAAAATGATGAAATCAAAACAGCTTCTTTTTGGTTTTCTTTTTGGGGGGGGATGAGGGGGAGCTTATGAGTGGGGAAGTTTGTTCTCCTTTTAAAATTTGAGGAACAGTGCTTGAATCAGTTGTACATTTTGTAGTTTGCAGAAGTTTTACTACTCAATATACCTAGTAGCCAAGTTTAAAACTAGAACAAGTGAGCAAACATAAGCTTTCTTATAACAAACATTACTTAGATATTTCATGTAAAAAAAAAAGTATTGTAGCTCAGAATGGTCTTGAATCAACCAGTTCTATTTCCCCACCAAACTAAAGTTTGCAGACTGCTGCATATTGGAAGAAGTTTGAGGTTAGAAATAAACAGTGTTTTTATTATTGCAGTGTATTTTAAAATGCTTTCTAAAAATTGTTTTAGACATCGCATACTTCACAACTGTTCAGCACTATCCTAATGATTCAGTTTCTTTTTTTCCCATACAGATTGTTTTCCATCCCCACAGTTGATACATAATCCATTTGTCTTAGCATTAGCTTTTACTTTATAAATGTTTCCAACATTTAATTTCCAAGGTTTTCCTTGTTTGCAGCTGTTTTATCCTGCTGTTATATGGAATTAGATTAATCAGTCAGTTTTACTGGCACGCTAACAACGAAGTCCAGTGTTAGAGCCCCTGTAATGACTTCATTATGTATGATTTCTCATTTGCACTTGTGAACTCAGTTTACCAGGCAACATCAATAAACTAAAACACTGCCCCTGTTTTCCACAGTAAGATGTTTTACGTTCACCTTTGTTTGCCCTTTCAGTCTTTTTTTATGCTCCCTTTTTTAACCTCCAGAGATTTCCTCCAGATTAGCCCTTTCCCCACCTCCACCTCCTTTGGAGCATCCTCACTAATGGAAATGTTCATCATGTTCTGGGTAAATGGTTAACCTTACGGGAAGCGCCAACCAAGGTATTTATTGTTTTTGAAGAGAGTTTGAGAACCAAAAGATTACTGTATATTGACATATAAACAATGAAGGGCTGCATGAAAAGGAAGCAGTTGTATTACCTTTCTGTAGTAATTGTTAATACACTTGCATAACTGTTACTGGAAGACTGTTCAGTTGGAGAAGGGTCAGGAGAGAACCACAAATATCTCAGGAATGACTGGAGTAGTTGAAAACGTGCCATATTGTGGAAAACCTCCTGGAATTCAATCTGTTTGGTGTTAACAAAGGGAATAAAGAGGGGCTTTGCCTAGTCCCTAAGAAGCATGCCACAACAAACAGAAATATGGTAAGACAGTTCTCCAACTACAGCAAGACAAAGGGAGAACTAAATATAACGTCAGGAAGTTCAGTTTGACTAGGAGTAAGGTGTTCATTTTTTAACAGGGTATTTGAGAGCAGAAAAAAGTGTCAAATCCTTGACGGCTTTACGTGTGTTAAATTGGCTTTAGTCATCACAAGGTGGCAACTGCTATCCATACCCTTCAGTTTTAGAACCTGAGAAAAGGAGAGTCTTTCCATAGTGGTTCCCCCAGTTGGAAGACATATATTTTTCAGTACAATTATTTCTGTACTGAAATAATTGAAGAATTATATTCTTCAAGTTAATGTTGAGACCTGTTCCTTTCCCTTCAGAGACACATACATATTTTTTATTTCTGACAGTAGAGGTTCTGCTTTTCAAAAGAGCTTTAGAATAACTCCATCTGCTATCTTTCTTGGCAGTGCATTTTAAATATCTTCAAGCACCTTCTGCTTATTTTCATTGTATGGTCTGGTGGCCCATAATGGAGTGGTTCTGCTTCTGTTATCACTCACTGTTGGCACGTGAGGAGGAGTGCATGTTAAACATGCAGCAGGGTAATCTGTGGCTATAGGAATGAAGACATAGCAGTTTTTGTTGCTTGGTGTTACCACAATGCTCTGCTTTGTTCTCTGGAAGAGGTATGGGATTTTTTTTTTTCCCTCTTAGAGCAAAAAAGGCTATAAAGATGGATTTTAGAATATTTAGGCAGGAGTTTTGCAGAGGGCACTAGGTTATCTTCAATGTGTGTTGCTATGCAGGGAAGGGAATGTTTAGGAGAGAATAAAATGCCAGTCTTGAACACTATTTGCTTGTGAGGATTTAATCTCTTTTCCAGTTCTCAAGCAGAACCTTAGCTATGTGATATTTAAGAAAACAAAAAACATCTACCATAGATTCAAATTGTCATGAATAATTGATTAATAATAATCCAATTCTGAAGATTAAATACCTAAAATATGCCCATGTTTTACAGATAGAAAGGTCATTGCTATCCATCATTTTCTAGCTTCAATTGTCTTTTCTCCTCCATGGAACACCCTCCTGATAAGAATGGTTCTTCAGAGAAAGGGATGCTTTTTCAGCTCTGTGGGGATCAAACAATTATACATGGTCTTGTGGCCACTATTTTATTTACTATATTTTTCTGGAATAAAAACCTAGATATATTTTTGTTTTCTATATTTTTTGTTGACATTTTCACTTTACATGATTATTTATTTAATTTTAAGGTCTGGATATTCCTTTCTTTGTCTGGCTAAGTGAGTGATTTCTGTAGTTTATGTTATGCTGCTTGTGTTTGGGTTTGTTTGTTTTTTTTCCAACAAGAAGTAGATAATCTGCTGTTACAAGTCTTTGTTTTGTTTGATATAAACCCAGATATCTTTTCTTGGCTGTTCTATGATGCACAGTCATCTTACAATTACTGTGATTTCAAATGATCCTGTTTTTTCTGTCTATAAAATAGTGCAAAGTGCTTGAGTTAACTTAAATGGTTCTTTTCAAAGCTAGAAAGTATGATAAATACAGTCTTCTTGCAGCATTACTGTGTGTGACTACAGAAATTGTGCAGAGTAGATTAATGGAAAATTTTCAAAATATATTACTGAGTTTGAAAGGTGTATTCTATTAGTTAAAGAAGTGATTTATGTATAGTGTTCCAAATAGACCCAGGTGTAAAAATCTGTTAACCTATGGATGGACAAAATTTAATCAGTTCAATATTTATACAGCAGCACAGTATTTGATATTTAGAACCTTTTTTAAAAAAAGATTAAACTTTGACAAATCTGGCTAGTAGATGTAATAGAGGAGTACAGGTCCTTCCTGAGAACTCCTCTCCTAGAGATTTTTCTAATCCTCTCCCCAGCAGAGAACTAGCCTGTGTTGCTTCTGCTTCTCCCCTGACCTGGCAGTTCTCTTACTACACCTGCTCCAAAACTCTTCGAAAAACTTCTCAGGCCTATTGAGGGGCTTGATGAGTTGCACAATCAAAGCCTTTCCCTTTGATTTTCATTTTACCTTCTCCTGGGTAGAGAGAGGGATTTTTACAGATAGCTGTAGCATTGTACTTACAGTCTTCAGAGTCTGACTGGGTCTTTGGTGTTCGCCTGGAAGAAAGGAAGCTCAGGGGAGACTTTTCCACTCTCTGCTGCTGCCTGAAAGGAGGTTGTGGCCAGGTGGTTGGTCTCTTCTCCCAGGACAAGAGAACACAGTCTCAAGCTGTGCCAGAGGAGGTTTAGGTTGGTCATCAAGAAGAATTTCTTCACCGAAAGGATGATCAGATGTTGGAATGGGCTGCCCAGGGAGCTAGTGGAGTAATCATTCCTGGAGATATTTAAGGAAAGACAAGATGTGGCACTAAGCGCCATGATCTAATTGGCATAGTGGTGCTCTCTCACAAGTTGGACTCGATGACCTCAGAAGGCTTTTCCAACCTAATTGGTCCTGTGTGATACTGTGTTTACAGAAGTGAAATTACTGAGTGCTGCTGAAGTTAGTAGTCCCTTTTTAACGGAGCTCCTGCGAGGTGCACGTTTTCTTTATATCCTCTTCCCTTCAACTCTGTGTTGAATGCTGTAAGGAAATGCAGCTAATGATGGACTGAGACAGATGAGGAATTTGTATACTCTGTTGTTGCTCCATGTCAAGAAACAAACTTCTTGCTGTTGTTGATCCACTTACAGAACAGTAGGCAGACTTCAATGGGAACTTTAAACTGTTCCAGATGGCCATAAGATAGATATATGTATTCTGCATATCACTAATAGCCAGAATTACTTGGAGCCTTTTAGTTTCTGTTTTATTTTACTTCTGACTCTCAAAATGTTATCTGAATTTATGGTCTGAGGCTGAGGAAGTTTGGATGGTAGTAATCATCACTACCAGACAAAGGTGAAATTCGTTAAGTAACGTGAAGATTACTGTGCTTGCAGTGTTTGGGCCTGAAGTAAATTGTATCTTAATTTCAGAATATTTTTCTGTGCTGTATTGGTACTGTCTCTGAATTAATCATGGTGTTATGTGTGTATGGGAAAGAAGTTATATTCTTTTTCTGACAAGTTCCTCATATAGGGGAAAAAGTAGAATATGCTTCCAGTAGTTCCCTAAAGAAGAATAATAAAACTCTTGACTGAATTCTATTGGAAATATTATACTACCAAACCAATGAGTCAGTGTGGTTTTAGTCTTCTGTTTTCAATCCTAACAGTATTTAGTTAGCCATATTTAGCAATGAAAATACTAAATTACAAAGTGTAAGAAAGTGTTATTATCTAAGACATACTTTTAGAACCTGTCTGCTGACAAAAATGTCATGAACTTAAAACATGGCAAAAGTTCTCTTTTTCTTGTTTTAGATTTAATTTTGTGTTTGCTCTCATGGGTGTGAAAAACATGGAGTAGGTTTATACAGCTCAAAGGTAGCACTGTATATTGTGTTTACATCAAAATAATTAAATGAATACCTCAAAATTTAAGAGTCAAAATAGTGTTTAAATATTTTTGCATTTTTTACTTACTGATAAAAGAGTGAAAGAGGAGGAGGGACTCATGGTCACAGGATAAGCCTTAGCTAAGTAGTCATGGTTAAATATTATTTTTCTTTATATAGCTACACAGAGAAAATAGAGGTCTGAATATTGCTTACTTCTTATGCATTCTGATAATATGATATCTCTAGTGCAAAAGAACCCACAAGTACCTTTCCCTCAATGTAATTTTATAAAAGACAAAGTAAAACAGGAGCCTATGACCTATTGGTGTCTTGTGGTGTGGTTTTCTGTTTTCTCTTAAAAAATTCTTCATGATCCAAAGCCAGAAGAGCCTTTTGAAAAACATTAAGATGTCAAACAGCTGTGGTCACTCAGGCTATTTCTAATACCAATTTTTTAAAATCATTTTACTGACAAAGTAGGCCTCCAGATATACTGAGGCTTGATTTAAGAGAGTGATTAATTATTTGCTACCTGAGCCTTAACTCTTTTTGAATGAACTGTAGAGTTCTGGTGTGAGAAACATTTTTGTGTGGAGGCTGCTCTTGAAGTTTGTGATTATAAAATACAAACTCATACATTCTAATACAAGAATTTTTTCAAATTCTGAGTTTTTCTGGACCCATGAATTTTAGAGGCTTAAATTCTACTTCTAAACTTTCTTCCATCAAATTGTATGCAACATCTCAATTATCATGTTTTCTCTTTGAACTATAAATATTATGACACTAGTTTGGAGAAAATTTAGCAATGCTAATGTTAATTACAGTATAATTTCAGCTAAGAGACTATTTCCTATTGCAAAAGTTTCTCATGTTTGAGTTTTATTGATTTGTAACTCAGACTTAAGGTTGTATAATGTTTGCATAAAATGTTAAGAAGTTTGCTTTTGAGACAAGTCAAGTACAGCAAACTGTTAGGCAAACTTATAAAAAATGGCCTATGAGTCAGATTTGACCTTCAGGGCAAGTTTTTGCTACTGAGAGACAATATAAGCTATTTGCCTGTTCTTTGGCAGATCAGGGGCAAGCCTGTCTTCAGGTATGGGTAACTTTGAAGTACATCTTCAAAAACCTCTGCTCTTAGCCAGTTAGAAGGCATCTACCTTTCCCAATCTCCTTTCTTCAATAGGACAGGTGAGTATTTTGACTGTATTCCATAAGTTGCAAGTTGAAATAAAATTCACATTTTGCCAGAAAACAATGAAAGATTATTTTACTGACCAGAATTTTCTATAAGAGCAGTGTCAAACCAGAATGGAACAACTTTTAGGTCTGTAGAATTCAGGAATATAGAAGATCAGTGAACAATACTTTTTTTTGCCTGAATTTCAGAATGAAAGGAGCTAAGTTTTGGTGAGAAGATTTGGGATTAACCTGCCTGGAAAAACTTATCTGAGGGATCAACCTCAGTTTTTCACAGAGGTGATGCGGAAAAATATTTGGATGGTGAGGTGGGATGCAGAGCTAACTTTGGATAGTGTACATGTAGTTTTCTTATGGGTGATTTTATCAAATTACACCATTTCATTTATTATTTCACAGTTTACTTTGTAACTGTGACTTTGTGAAGTATCTCCCTACTTCAATATATATATATATTTACAGTGTGATGGCTTTTTAGTGATAAGTCACTATCACATTTATGATGTAAAATCAGTATTGGCAAATATTTTTATACAGTAACAGATCATTAAGTGGGATTGTACGCTAATCACACTATGAAGTAACTGACAGCACACATTAAGGTGGCTGTAAAGATCTCCATGCTTCGTGAGAGTCTTCTTCACAGCCCTTCTGTAAGCTGTTCTGTGCTGGATCAAATCCTGGAAATTTGCAACTAGTGTGAGTTTTGTATTTACAACAAACAAGACAGTGTTTAATTCTGGAAATATGGAAGGAGAAAAAAAACCCCTCACAACACTTTTTTAAGGAATTCTAGTAAAAGGTATCTGGTTTTTATCCATTCCTCTTCTTGTTCCACTCCTTTGACTGTTACTTGATATGCTTCTCTGTCCACTTGATTTTCTGATTCCCATCTGTAGCATAGTGTTATTCTTGAGGAATCTTTTTTTACAATTTAGCCAACAGACTCAATTTTAAGTAAATCTCTATTTGGTTTTGACTGTTTGTGTTATTACAGAATATCTGCTACTCTAGCATTTTCAGAGGAACAGTGAGATCCCATTTGCTGTGCTATGCTCCCTCCTTGAACAAGAGAAAATAACCTGGCAAAAGCTTTTGTTCGTTATCAAGTCAGCATCCACACCAGGGATTCTGCTGTGATAGCTGGAATAGGGCAAAAAGTTCAGGTCTCATTATTAATATTTTGTTGAAATTTTTTGAAGCAGGTCCTTATGGAAAAGGAGAGGACTTGTTTGATAGCACAGGAAAGGTTTTGATAGAATAATACACTTTACTTTCAAAACTTAGAGATGGAAGTGCATTTCATGATTGCTATAATGGAATGGCACATTAAAGTATTGATTTTTAAAAAAACTCTTTAGAATTTAGGATAATTTTGGAAGAAAGTAAAGGGTGTGTATCAGTGATATGGTAGAATCAAAGTTTGAAGAATGTTGAAAGTTTGTTCCCATTTTTAATAAATTATTCTTTCATTTTAATAAATAATTATTGCCTTATAAAGTAAAAGGATAAAAAAAATACTGACCCATTCCTATAACAGCTCTGATGCCAAACCATTTTTCTCTTTTCTGTTTGCATAATTTTCTCTAGTGCCCCTTTTTCCTATTTTTCTTGTTTGTTTGTCTGCTTGCTTGAACAGTCCTTTGCTTCCCCCGCTTCTTTCTCTACTACCATGACAAACCTGTAGGTAATGACAGTAAGGTTGTGCTTAGAGGCTGACTGGAAGTATTTTAAAGTGCTGAAGAACAAAAGCCTGTTTCAGCATCCGTGTGTTAACATCAACATTTAAGCTGTTTTTTAAGTAGCAGTGGGCCTTCTCATTAGCATGAGTAATCTGACTATTGGAGAACTATTGGTGAATTAAATATTTTGTAAAGATACTGTGCAATTCAGGCAAAACCCTCAGCTGTTAAATTTTACAACACACTATGAAACTCAACTTCTAGAGCCATGTGATTATGTGAGATTTGAATTTTCATAAAATGAAAAAAAAATTAACCTGGTCTTAGTTTGTAGCTACTGACAAAAGCAGAAAGTTAAAGACTGAAAATTAGGAAAGCCAATAAAAAGGATGTATTTAAAAATAAAATATTGGTGATTTTTGAGTAGTTTGGCTTCTCTGTGTACTGCACTGTACAGAAACAGGGAATTTTGGCTAAATTATTGTAATGATAATTAAATAAAAGGTAGTAGAGAAATATTCCATTGTGAATTGTTCTAGCAGCCTCAGAAAATGTTATGGCACAGTAAAATGCAGCCAGTTATACTGAAGGAACATAAAAGGGTGCTGGAATTAATTCCAAATGGCAGATGAAATGGCAGATTGCCAGGACTCTTCAGAGGAGTGGGTATGGTAGTACTAAAAACAGTGTAGTTCTGTCCCCGTTGCAGTTGTTTGAGCGGTTTCCCAAGTGTTTTTGTTTGGGGCCAAGAAATGCAGAAGTGAGGCTGCAATGTTTGCCAGGCAGGGAATAGCTGCAGAGCACGGGGGGATGGATGGAGGCAGCGGTTTTGGCTCACCCACCACCAGCCTGGCCAGGTGCAGGTCCCAGGTGATGCCATGAATGCTTTTGTGTGGCTGAAGGCGTGCGTAAGCAGCAAGGGAAGGTTGGTTGTGTTTGGTGGAGTTGCTGTCTATGCTATGCTGTACGTTGGGTAAGAGAAGCTTGCTGTCTCAACTGTGACTCTTAAACTGTAATGGACAAAAAAAATGGACAAAAAAAGTAGCTGAATTCTAATGCTTTCACTTAAAATGCTGTTTTTTTCTTGAGGTCTTTCAGCTTATTGTAAAAACTTGTAACAAAATGTTTCTAAAATGTGTAAATGGACTTTTTTCAGTATTGTGAATAATACTGACACAGCACAGAGTTCATTGCTGTATCTGCACTCCACTTAAAAAAAAGTAATTGTGATTAGTGTGCAGAAGGATTTTTTTTTCAGTGAATAAAGAGAAATATGTCTTTTAAATAAGACAAAACAAAAGGTTTAAAAAAAAAACCCAAAGAATTGTGTTGTGAGAAGCACTGATTCCAACCATGGAGCTAATTCAAATTTAAATGCTACTTAAAAATATTTTTAAATGACAGATGAACCAAATAAACTTCAGTGGGTCAAATTACAAAGTTGTATAAGTTGAAATAACTATTTTTAATAGAGAATGAAAATAATTCCATAGGTAATGTTGAATGCTTTTAAACATACTGGAAAGAGAATATTTGCATGTTAGAGATAAAAATTAGTATTTTACTGTTAATATCATTTGGGCACAACAATTTCATAGGAATTATATCTTGTTTCATGAACAGAGCGGAGAATCTGAATTTTAGCTCAGTTGTGGAATGAAAGAAAAATGTTTTTCAGGTAATTTCATCCCAATGAAACAATTTATCTATTTCCTCAGCTAATCTGATGCTTTGTCATTGAGTTAATGCTGAATTTCTGTGCTTGTTGCTGTTGGTCACTGATGTGAGACTGTATTTTTCTAACAGGACAGATTTGTAACTGTGTGGCTCAGATATCAGAGTTTCCTTGTGTATTGTTTGAGCAGCTTTTGCTTTGCTTCCTTTCAGGAAACCAAGGGCATCGTTTTTAGAGGAAGTTTGGTCTTTGCCAGGCACGGTCAGCAGTCTGGCTTTTGCTCTGCTCTAAGGGATGGACCTGTGAGCAACTGGCAAAAGCTCATTTAGCTTTTCTATTTTATTACTATATTGAATTCATGTAATCGAGGTCATTATGAAAACTTGGCCAGGATGTGTGGGTTTTTCCAGCCAAGTCAGAAAGAGGTCTTGCTAGATCATTTTGGTAGAATGTGATAAGTAAGCAGTTAGGTAAAAAATATTTGCCTTTTTTCCTTAGTATTGGTGACAATGATTGAATGTTGAATGCAGTCAGTTTTGAATTTAACACACAAAGCTCTCAGCTGAAAAAGGTTTATATTCAGAAAGACTCCACTGCCCTTTCCCTTAGCATATGAAACAACCATTTTTGAGTCAAACTGCCTGTGGGGTGGGGTGGGGAGGGGAAAAGACAGTGAGCTCTGATACAGAGGTTCATCCTTTTAGTCCATGGTTGCTCGTGGCTTTGAATCTTGGGAAGAAAAAAAGAGAATTTAGGTTTTTCAAAGACTCTGGTAAGAACACTTTTCAAAGTATATTCGCAAGAATCTGACTTGTACAGCTTGCACAAAAGTATTTTGGGTTAGATGGTGCCTTCTCACTTCAAGGTGTACCAAAGAGTTAGTTCAAAGGTGGAAAAACAGCTCTCCTTGCTGGGTCATTGTGGTGCCAAGCCAGTGCATTAGTGGCATACAGCAGCCCATGAGACAGCATTGGTGATGGTAGCTCTGCCTGGACTTTCTGTGTGTGTGATTCAAACTCCTTTGGTGACCTGGGGCCCCTGGTGGGCTTTGGGATGGGGGAGCCCCACTCATCCAGCCCATGGCCCTAGAACCCAGGTGGATCAGTGAGGGATATCTGTCCTCTACCCATCTGCCAGACCCTGCTTGCCATAAGGGAAAGGGAATTAGTGCAGGAGAAGAACTAAATGAGACTAAATTTTCTCAGGGTGTTGTCTGTGCAGGTAGATACTGCTTCTCTTTCTCCTCACACTTTGCTTTTTCAGGACCAGGAAATAGGTGGACATTTGCTTCTCTCTCAGCCATGTTTCCACATCTTTTTTCTCTCCTACTGGCAATCACTCTGTTAACAACAAAGTCTGCAGTTATGAAAAGATGGGTCATGAAGAGCTATTGTTGTGGACCTCAAGTCCTCACCCTGCTTTCTGACACAGAATTTCCATTTTCTATTATGCTGCTATTGCTGAATGTGGCTGATTTTTGGCCTGGGCTCCAGGATCCTCTCTGACCTCAAGCAGAAGGGGAGCTTTTGCTTCAGCACCTGATCACTGTTTAAGTATGAAGTGTTTATCTTTGTTGTATTTCAATGCTTATCAAGTAATGATTTATCATTAATTCTCTTTTTACTTATAAAATCTGTAGCAAATACGTCAGATCTACTGGGATTTTACTTATGATTTTTTTTTTGTTTCTTCCATACTCTTTTCTGCCCTCACAGGAGTGAAGTGGCTCAGCTCACTATGTATTTTTTCTCTTTGTCTCCTTCCCCTCCAGTGCTATCTTCTGGGTGGTTCCTATGTTCACTTTTTTCTTTTGATGTTTTTGCCCTGCTATTGTTTTAATAATGTCAAATCTCAAGTTTTACCCTGTTATTTGTAGTTACTGTCCATTTGCTTTCCCTGTTACATTTTTCTTGCAGCTGTGCTTTTTTCTTTCTTTCTGTCTTTGGTTTTCTGGTACTTTGTATCATCCAATGCCAAATTTAGCATCAGCTGTAGGTTACAAGAAAGAATTAGCAGAGAGAAAATAAGTGCAGCAATGGAATCAAAAACTCAGTTATCATTTTATATATTAATCTGTTTGTACTTGTATTCTGTGTTTTCCTGCCACCTTTTTATATAATCTTCTCTTTATTGCTGTTACTATATTTTCATTCCTATTTTTAATTTCTGCAATTAATTAACATTTGTTAATAGTAGCATTGGGTATTAAAATTATAGAGATTAGAAAAGATAGTGCCCTGAGAGCAGGTGATCACACTTAAGGTGGAACACTTCCTAGAATCTTCTGATATTCTGTCACTTACATGAGGTGGGGACTAGAAATCAAGGTAGCAGTGAACATTAAGGGAATTGCTCATTTCAAACACTTCCTTTCAAGTTCTTTCTAAAACAAATTGCAGCCAATTTATATGGGGGTTTTTTTGGTTTTTTTTTTTTTTTTTTATGAGTTTAGCTGACTACTGTAATCTTTGCATCTGGACATTTGGTATATATGGTTAGTGGAAAATAAACCTGACCTCTGAATATCTTCTCACTCAGAGGTGAATGCTGAATGGGCTTGGCTGAGATGCTGTTGCCTCCCCATTCCACATTCTTTCCTGTGGTGAAACAGAGTTTAGCTTGTCAGTGGTTGCTGGGGTTTTGAGGTAGGGAGTTTGAGTTGCTGGAGGCGACAGGACCTGTTTGTGCACTTGCTTAGGTTACGGCTGTTAGTGACACTGAGGTTATCGTTCCTGTCTGGTGCATCCTGCCCTGCCACACATGAGGCAATACCCAGCAAGTGATATCCTGTTGTTTGTAGCTTCTCTTTGATGTTTTTAATTTATTTGGGAACAAGTAACACAATGGTGAGGGGCATCAAAACTGTTTCAAATATTTGACACTTAATGTGTCAAATTCCATGGGACACCAGACTGTCTTTAGTCAGTGGTATTACTACATGTTGTAGCAGGTACAAATTGCTTAACTGCTGTAATGCCACGTCAAGAGCTTGGATTACTTTTAGTGGTTGATAAACTTGCTTTTAAAATTGGAGCTCCAGAAGCAAAGCGTTCTGTTCCTCAGTGAGGTGGATTGGACTGCCCTTTATCATTTCAAGGCCTGTCTTCACATTTAGGAAATTGCTGATTATTTGTGTTGAAGAAATAGATCTGTTTCATTACATTAAGAATTAGCAAAAAGCTAATTTTCTGATTCTTAATGCATTGATTATTCACTTCTCAGATCCAGTATTTTACAAACCACTGTGTGTTATAAAGGAAGATGTAACAACAATCATGTAAACAAAAAAACCCCAAGTAGATGAAGATGCCTCTTAATAAATTGCCTCTGTAGAAAATACAGGACAAAATAACTAAGCATCTCACCTTAAATAAGAAAAAAACTTAAATAAAAAAACCCAAAAACCAACCCAGAAACTAGTTGCAACAACAAACAGCCAAACAACAAATTAGGTCTAATAGTAACTAATGAATCTATTAAACTCCATAAATATGCCCTAGGAGTGTTGGAATGGTGACCAGGAGGAAACCTGCCATTCCACATGTCTTTGCAACTCTTACCACTGCAGTACATAGCTGTAATGTTATGAAACATAACAGCAAATACAGTACAATTCTTTTCCAGTCCTAGCAGAATGCATGAGAAGAACACTGGATACAGAAATGTTGCAAGTAGAAAGTTTGCAGTAAAATTTCCCACTTTTGAATGCAGCACTAGGTATTTATTCCCCAGGTGTATGGTGCCTGTTACCTATAATGGCCTGGTTTGTGTTTGGCTCTTGGTATTTTGTGGTGAGTTCCTGTTGTTTGTTCTCAAGAAGTGACAAGCTACGCTGCAGTAAGAACTATATTCAACTTTATGTAGTGTAGTTTAACAATCACTGCATTATGAGAATTACGTATATTTCGAATTGTGTTGTAATCTACCAAGAATTCCCAGATCATCTGCAAAGTTTATCATAGATGACAATATTGGCAGTCTTAGAAAAAACATTGCTAATGATGGCAAGATATGTGCTTGATAAAGAAGAATAATTTATTGACAACCTAATGGTAGTTAGAAGCCAAAGGATGTTTTGATTTTGAGATAATTGTTGCAAAATAGGTAACTAAAAATGTTAGGAAATTTACTCAGTTTAGCAAACATTTAAAATTTGCTGTTGCAGTCTTTAAAGAAAAATTGGCGTGCATTTGTTCACTTTACAAAATCACATCAGGAACGATGTAGGATTTGTAAATAGAGAAATTCACTCTGTATTTTCAGTTGGAATGCTTATCAACTTTATAAACCCTGGCTACCAGCCCTTTTTATGCTTCCCTGTGGTAACTGCGTCTCTCTGGGTATGTCAAAGACATCTCTATACAATTCCTGCAACCCTTCAAACAGTGTGTAAAGTCCTGCAGTGCTTCCGAAGGAAGGCACTGCAGGTGTCTTTGCACAGATATAAGAGTGCTTTGGGCACTGTCTTGTGCATTTGTGTTGCTTCTCAACCCATAAACACACGTGCACACGTTTGCCATTCTTGTCCACCATTCACCAAGTGAAAGCTGACAGGATAAAATGTCTTTTCCCTTTGTCCCCTGCCATCCTTGTTTCTGTTATACCAGGTGTTCCCTGGATGTGCTCTCAGACGTATTCTAACAAAGTGTTCTCAGTGTGGGTCCTGTAAAACTCGAACCAGCAATTTTACTACAGTATTTTCATTACAAAGGACATCCTGTTTCATAATAATATATTGTATTCATTTTGAAGATGTCCTCACGTCTTACAAGAAGGAATTCTAAAAAGTGGTTGATGCTGTTAGTTGATACTTTGTCTTCTTTGTAAAGTCAGCATGGTATAAAAAATTCAGTGTAAAAAAATGATTTTAAAAGATAGATGGTGCCTTGATGGTACCTTGTTATTTAGTTAATGTATGCTTTCTCTGATATGATAGCTGCAGTATATGCTATTTATGTCCCAGAAAATATTCAAAAATAATTGCTGACAAAAGCCACTTCACAGGTTGACTCAGAGGTGCATCTTGTAATCTGAATGTTAATATTCTGGATAGCTAGACAGAGAAAACTATTGATGTAGTTTGAAGATCATATTAGACACTAGTCAGGATTTAGTTAGAAAGTGGGGATAGAGAAGGGTTAAGATACTTGAGTTCTTCCAGTTTCACTAAAATTTTATGCTTATTGAGCATATAACATATAATATTTTTGAAAAGTTAAGATTTTTTGCTAATCGCTGGGAAATGTTGCCTTTTATATCTAAAGAATTTATGTTTTCTCCAGAAGTAATTTAGACTCACCTTAATTTTACTCTAGAATTCAGGCAGCCCCTGGTTTTACTGTGCAATTCTTGACAGTCATCTGCTTTATTTTCCCCCTTAAGCTTAAATCGGTGTTATGAAGAAGCACTGATAAAAAACCAGCGGCCTGATTCTTACCTCCCTCACGTATGGTCTGTTGCATGTGATCCATGCAGAGGGAGTAGGAGCAGTGTCCACTGAGATCAAAGAGTTCTTCCAGCACAAATTAACGTGTAGATCTTGACTTTCAGTGTTAGTGGACCCGATCAGGACCTCTGTATTTCCAAAAAGCTCATCTTCTTATTGTAGTTACAACTGTTTTGGGAAGAGAATTTAGGAATACTGTCAGGTGAAACAATATGTTGTGTTTTCTCAATATTTGAAAATACCATTACAGTTTTTATAACCAGGAGTTGTGTGTTTTATTCTTCCCACATCCACCTGCAATTACTGTTACTGTGGCGTGATTTGTCATCATAAACTATTGTGTCATACATAAATAAAAAAATTGTTCTTACTTCTCTGGGTGTGTAGTCAGATAACCCAGGCTGTAAACTGGAAAGTATTTTTTCCATCACTTTCATTGGCCAGAGTAGCAAACTCTGCGGGTGTCTGTATCAGCTGCCATGGAATTGCTTTTGATGTGATTAGGCTACTAATTAGCTGTCTCAATTCCTCTCTGCCTCCTGATGTTTTCTTTTGATTCACTTTGACTCAGAGGAGTCTGCATTCAGTGTATGTTTGTTTTTGTGTTTTGTCTAAAATCCCTAATGATAGCTTAGACTGTCCTCTTTTGGTTGAGAGTTTCCGTCTGTTGACATACATTTTTCTGTTAAATGCATGCATCAGAATTTTTCTTTTAAGAACAGCTGGGACTCTGCAAGGTGTAAAAGCTGTGTGCAGTCAGGGTGCATATATATATGTGCATATTCGTTTAAAGTGTGCTAAGGGTTTTACACGCTGAAAAGTACTTCAGAGTTGCTTCAAAACCATCAAAAACCATAATAAATGTTTACTACTTGAATTCACCAGATAGTAACCTTACAATTAAATTATTGTGTACAGTCAGTTAAATAACAGAAGAAGTTACTGTATTAAGGCCCCCTTTGCAAGGAAACCAATGTCAAGGAAGTGTGAAACACGCTAATAGATTATAAGCTATAGCAATATATTGCCTTTTTATTGCTTTTCCACAGGCAGCAGATTCATGTGCAGTTATTACTACCTATATTATCTGCTAGTTTTCTATCAAAAAAGATTCAGTCTATTGAATCATTAATCTAATATTTATCATTCTTATTGAAAATCCACTAGTGTTAGCGCTGTATAAAATATTGACTTAAATCTACTGCTTTTGCTAAAGATTAAAAACATATTAACCTGAAAAGCATGGTATTTCTTAGGACATTTTGAAGCTACTCATTGTAGATGTTTGAAATGACAATTTTTCTATGTTGTCTGAGGAATGATTTTTTTTCCTTAAATCTTTAGCATACAGTAAGTGACCAGTACCATCCTGATTTGACGATGCTGAATGTTCATCCAACACACATTTGAAATTTTGATGTGTATTGCATTAGTTAGTGAATATCAAGAATAACATTTTTGCTCATACATAGAGTGTAAAATGGGATCTTTTGTAGCAGCACACGGCCTGTTTAGAATGATATAACAGGCGCTGAATGTTCACATATCAAACAAAATGCCATCTTTCTGTAGAAAAGAGGTGTCAAAAAGTTTCTTTGTACCTTTAACGCATGTGATTATGTAGTACAAAATGCAGAGTTTGTAAAATTTCTTGAATATACAGGCAAAAAATGAATAATTCAAAACAACTCATAAGTTCTACATTCTATTGTATCTTTTATAACGCAGGCAGAAGATAGCATTGTGTTCCCAGTAGAGCTGAATTTGCACAAGTTACACCTCGGAAAATGCCAGATGGTCTATGGTCTACTTTTGAGAGCTGTCACATATGTAAAGATTTGAAAAAAGAAAGACAGCTGAATGAGAGCAGTGGATCATTAAAGAGAGAGTGAGAGTCCCTGGGTATCACTGTGTTTTAAGAAGCATTGTGTCGTTCTCCATATTACACCTTTTTTTTTTTTTTTTTTTTTTTTTTTTTTTTTTTTTTTTAAGATATACACAACCTTTAAAAAATAAGGTAAAAACATTTCTGTTCTAAACTGAGTGGTTGTGGTTTAATCTCAGAACTGTCAATTGCTTTTGTTCTTTATGCTAGAATGCGGTCATATGGTTCCTAATTGGTTTCAAGTGTGTTTTAACCATAAGATTCAAGTCTCCCTAGTGCAAAATTATCAATAAAGTTAAAATAAATTTAAATTGAGATAACTAATCCATTTGGGGTTTTATTCCAGTTTGATTTGACCTGCGTATCACACGTGAATACTGTAAAGCCAGTCAGCTAAAAAGTTGTATGTTAATGCTAAAAGACTCAAGTAAGAGTACTTTGGGAACAGGATTACTTAATAAAAAATTAAAATTTAAAAACCATAGAAAAGTCCCTAAACCCTTAGTAAAAATAATTATAAAAGCAAAAACCTATAACTGTTCAGATTTCCAAGACTTCCCATTTACCAACAGAAACACACCTCATTTTGAAGATTTAATTTTGGATATTTTGTCAAGTTACTATGTTGTAGCAAAGCCCCCCAAAAATATACAAACAATTTGTGAACTTCCACCTCCAATTTAACTGGCTTAGAAAAAGGTCATAGATGTCAGTTTATAAAACTGACATACAGACACTGAGAATTTTTAGAAAAGTCTATTGCTTGTGTTTATTGAGGAAGGTTAACTGCTCCAGCAATTCTAGTTCATTGGTACAACTGCACTACTCCATAGCAGAGAATCACAGGCAATCCAGGGTGAGTAAACATTACATAAAACATGAAAAACACTATTCTTTAATTACCAAATTTGCATTTAAGTGGGATAATGAAGATAAAACTGTGGGGTGCTGTGGACATAAACACTGAATTTTAAGAGAGTAAATTTTTATTTCTGATATTGGCAAAGATATTTGGCTGTCCACATTGACTATTTTTAAAATGGAAGGAATAACAATTGATTTTTAATAAAATTAATTTTGCACATACATGGAAAGAGAATCTACATGAAGGGTTCCTGGTAATATACTTTTGATAATACTTATTCAAATAGGAGATAGTTCCCTAAAACTTTGTTTTGGGACCTTTATGAGAGTTTCTGTATTATAGGTATTGCATTAGTATATAACTCTGAACTTCATATAAATTGTTAGCAAGTTCCCTTCACAGTTTAGTTAGACAAAACAATCCTTTTCCAGCTTGAGAATCAAGGACACCATTGCAGCTTCAGGCCCAAAAAGTATAAACAACAGCGAATTGAGGAGAGCCATCTGTGAGGACGGGACTTCATCACCCGAAGCTGTAATTGGACAATTAACCCCAATATGTAAATAGACCAAAACTTTAAAAAGTGTGAAAACTTGTGACCGGGATCCATCTTGGGTAGCCTCAGCCAGGCTCTTGTACTGCCCAAGGTGTATTCTTTGAAGGTTTTTTGAATAAATGCCTACTTTATTCCTTTAACACTGTCTAGCCTCTGTTCTAGGTAACCTCTCAATGCATCAATAGCACAAATTGAATTCCAAAGTGAAGAAAGTGCCTTGCTTATGCTTCTGTTCATAGATTTTACAAACACTAATGCAAAATTGAAGGAGAAGCAGTTTCAGCATTGTCAATAAAAAAACCTTTGGGCAACAGTTAGTTCTTCAGGTCTCAGATAGTGTGCTCCTGTTTTGTTTTGTTTGCTTGGAGGTTTCTGAGCAGTTACTACTGGTAATGGAAGGGAATGATCTTTATCTTTTTATTCTCTGTAATATCTCTGGGGAGTCTAAAACATGAATGTTTATCCCAGCCCTCTCTGCTGCAACAGAAAATTATCACTTTGGTCAAGTAGGTTCCAGCAGGGTTACTCTGACCTAGATAAATGTGAGCAGTCAAGGGTATCTTCTGAAAATGTTAGTGGCAGTGACTAAAATATCAAAAGAAGCCTGAACCAGTTCATATTTAAACTATTATGAAAAAGAATCCTTTGTTGCCTATGACCAGAACAGAGTTTAAGATTTGTGTGAAGTTTAATCTGGACAAGTTTATGAAAGTAGAGAAAGCAACCTGAGCATGGTGTTAAGTGTTCTGGATAAAAGGAAAGCATTAGGGGTTTGTTAGTCAAATTTAGAAGTGAGTCCTTTTCGAGACCATGTTGGTCTCTTTGTCCCAGTAGTATTTGTTGGATAGTTTGTTAACTAGTATCTGAAGTGATCAGTGGAATTGTTTCTTTCAGAACAAGCTATCTATAATTATCTGTGTGTATTTCTACCTTGATACTGCGAAATCATCAGGAAGTGAATATGAACCATTTGAAAAGAGAATGAACTGCGGCACTGGTTTTCCTTACTGCTGGCACTAATTTCTCATCCATTGGGTGTCTAATATAATCTGTACTTTTCTTTTACATAACATTTTTAAATAGATGAAGATTGGACTGTCTGAAAACCTCTTTATGTCCAAGCATGATGCAGAAGTGTTTTGATTAAGAGAGGTGATTGGGCTGATGCATTTTGATTGTGAAATCTTGTTGTGTTACTGTGTTTACAGTTTGATTAGTTTTCACCCACAAAATCTACTTCTTTTTTTTTTCTAAAAAAAAAATTGTTAAAGCCATTTTATTACAAAGCTTTATATTAAAAAATCGTGCATCTTTTCTTTAGTTACAGGCTAAGGAATACATAGGAAACCTGTTTTCCATGTTGCTACAAATATTCACCTTTATGATGTAGTAGCTCAAGACAGAATGGCCAAGTTACATGCTTACTCATTAGAATGAGTTTATAGCATATACTCTTGGAGGCTTAGCCAGGTCACTGTGGATCCTTGCCTTGACAGGATTTTGCTGTTTTTTTTTTTTCCCTTGACCATTTCTGTGTTTCCATGAAATCCCTAACTGGCCCATTACAGCCATTTCTAAAATTGTGATTCTGAATTGAAGAATATGGGGGGGGTGACTCTGGTTTTCCCCAGCTCTGTGGTGTTTGAATGTATGTTCCTTCTGGTTACTTCTTCCACAAAAGCTGATTTTGACTGGTTTTAATTCTTAGTAAACCATGATCTTTATTAATTTAAGCTCAAACTTGTTAGTTACCTGGATATTTCTCTTCTATAATATACTGGTCTGTGATGGCTGAGTGTCAGGGGACCTCTACCATGTCACTCAGGTTATTTTCTGACAGTTGTTGGGTTGGCCAGCCTGCATCTTAGCCCATTATTGTGGTCTGTATGTTTACTCCTACACTTTTTCTTTCATTTGGGTGTATTTCACACATATTTCAAATTATTCATTTGATCCCCTCAATACAAGTTTATTTCAGTTTTACTACATTTGTTCCTAGTCTTTTTCCCTTTTTTCAAATTGGTTGCATTATTCTCTCTGTGCAGTTCACAGAGCCTTGCAAGCCTTTCTTTGCATTGCCAAATGGGGAGTCTAGACCCCATGCAGACATGAGGTGCTTTTTGAATACCTAATAATTATTTTTAATCTAGAGATTTCTTTGCTTTTTTGTCTTGATGGGAGAATGCTAACTTGTCAGTCTGTTTTTAGCTCAATAAGAGCAAGGAAAGTTGCATTCCCAGTTCAGTTATCAATTTACAATAAACCCTTTTTTTCTTATACTTTAAGCACAACCTCGACGTTTGCCTCAGCCAAATACTTCAGCACTGGAAAGGAGTGAGGAAGAAAGTGGAAAAATCCAAAATGGCCATGTGGGTCTGGGTAATGGAAGTGGAATTCACAACGGGGTCAAGCATATGCCTGCAGACAACAGAAAGCTTTCATCTCCTGTTTCAGAAAAAATGCACAGAAAAATTCAGTCCACCTTGTCTGTCAACAGCAACAGCAGCAAGAAGAATAAAATAAGCTCTGTGTTTTCTCAAAAGCCAGGTACTTCACCAGAAGGTAAGCTGATATTCTCATTAAAAAAACCAAACTGAATAAAGACCAACCAAATCTCAGTAAAAATTATAAAATAAACTGAAAATAATTGAAGAGTGTGACTCATGCTCCAGAAGCAAATAGATCTTTTATTAAGATAAAAGACAAGCTTCTTTCCCAAAGGAAAATATTGAGTATTTGAAGGAACAGGAAGGAATGGGAGAGTTCTTGCTTTCAAACGTTTGGTCAACATGATCTGATAATGTTTCAGTCTCTGTACTTAGTCTCCCGAACTGATAGAAACTCCTGTCAACATTGTCACACACGCACCAGAAAAAAAAACAACTATTAAAGTACTAGTAGTTCAAAGCATAGTAAATATTTAAATGCAGTAATGGCAGGCTCCGTGAAGGTAGACTTTGCTTTTGAAATGTTCTGTTAGCTGATATCCTGACTAGCTGTGAGGTCTGAACACTAGATAATAAAACAATGACCTGTGCTTCAGTGTTTAGTGTGCCTTATGCTGTATTTGAGATGTAGATAATGTGCAGGAAAAAGCTTCAGGCTCCTGCATAGCTTAAATAAGCAAAAGTAGATAATTTCTCTTATGTTTTAGCTGTGTCTCTGTGCTCTCCCTGCTTGCACTTACACTCATGGTTCCAGAGTTCCTGAGCTTCTCGATCTTCCCATTAGCATTAATATAATCAATGGACTTTGCTACTGCCCTTAACAGGAGGAGTGTAGAGATGCTAGAAATTTTATTGGTTTGAGGCAGGCATAGATATGACTGGTTAAAAAAGCACCTCTAGAGGGAGGGGACGGACACAGAGTGTTCAGTGAAATGGGGAAGATTCTCAGCCTAGATGAAAGGATGAGGGATCAGAAGGACCACATGTAGCGGCCTGAACGAAGCCTACTGATGTCAGTGGAGTGACTCCTCTTGGCTTCAACTACTTTAGTCAAACTTACTCAGTGAATCTGTGTAGTAATATCAAGAACACCTTCAGTCAGATCTTTCCCTGGGCTGGTCCCCCTTGCTGTTTTTTTATTTTCATGTTTATTTTCAAGAATCTACTGTTACTTTTCTGTTGCACTTTTAGTCCTCTAATATTTCTTTACAAAATCACAACTTCATATTTCCTGTATTCTTCCGTGAAATATGCTTATGTGGTTCTCCTTAGTACACTTTGAAAAGACTGTATCTTAAGAATCCTAGATCTGTTCATGTGATTGAAACAAACTGCAGGCCTCTGAATTTTAATAAATTCATACCTCTGAAAAAAGCAAATAAACTGTTATTTCAGAGGCAGCGCTTGCCCTGTTCATTCCCCTATACAATTAATTGTGGCAAACATTTCCTTTTTTCTTCTAAAATTATCCTGTAATAAAAGCAGTTGTTGGGGATTTTTTTTGTTTAATAGCTGGATATAATTATGTCAAATTACTAAGTGATCGAGGAGAAAATTAATGATATCTTCAGATTTAGCTTTAAATTCTAATATATGATTTTAATATCCAGCACAATTGTGTTAGTTGCCTGAAACTGCCATCATACAATGTTTTTATATACAGTAGAAATGTCATTATCCTTAAAGGCATATCTGATTAGAATATAGATAATTAAATAGTGTTGTCGCACTGTATAACTTTCATTTTTTCAAAGCACAGAAATACAGGATAGTCCTATTGTCACCCGCAATTTCACAAGTCGCCTAGTAGCTATGGTTAAATATAGTCAACACTGTACATCTGGCATTGTAATGTTCTCCTTTTGAATGTGAGAATATATATACTCTGAGTAGCTTGTCCCACTCTGCAAATGTCTGCAGCTCTAAGTTTTCTGATACTCAATCCAAGCAAAGCACAAGTTTTATCGTGCAATGATTAAAGTATGTCTGGTGTATTGGAATATGCCCATAAGGGAATATTTGGTTTTAAGTGATTTTCTAGTTTTGAAATTTATTTTGCTTTACAGTTCTCTGACAGACATGTTTTATATTTGTGTAAACACATCTGCATGCACACATCTACAAGTCTTCTGACAAGTTCCTCAGCTTTTCAGTAAGGTACCCTATGGTGCTACATGACAGAGCTAGATAAGTAGTATTCTTATCAAGCTGTTGCCTTTCAGGAAGTATCAGTATATGATTTATTTGTTCTATCATCCCAATTTTTTAGAAGATGCACAATCATAAAGTGTAATCTAAACACAAAGAAGAGCTCACTGTTTAAGGGAAAAATTATTTATTGATAGCTTTAAAATAATTGTGCTATTACTACAAGTCATGTTAACCCCTTATGACTACTTCTGGAAGACTGTATTACAAAAACCTGATATAATTAACCCAGTTACTTGTTTAAAGGACTATAATTGCATTTGAATCTGGAATATATGCATGTATATGCATATATGTATATATGCTTGATAAATACATGTAATTATGCTAAGCCAGAAGAGTGTATTAATAAGTTCAGTGACTGAGGATTGCACAGACATTTTTTCAAAATGGTATACGCAATTTAATTTGAACCTAACTTCTGCAGCTTCTTTGTATGATGAAAATTTTTGGGCAAAGAGGCATTTCTCTGAGTAGTTGCCTCTTCTGATTCAATGACATTTCTGTAGAGGCTACTGACACAGCTTACAGGAAAAGCTACAAAGCTATTGAAAATTGTTTGTGACATTGCTTAACTACTTGGCTTAGCTTTAACTTGTACCATGTTAACCTCATAAGCCACTGGTTACTGCTGAAGAGTTGCTGGGTTTGAATTTACTTGAAGGTGTGTATTTGTATTCAGGCACAGTAATAATATACATTCTGGGCAGTTTTTTAAATGCTTTAATGCAGAAGTAGACAAATTATATTTATTTTGTACTGTAAGTAATGAATCACCTGAATTAACTCACCTGCTTAGTTTACTATAGCGTCCAGAAAGTTTTAGTAGAAAGAAATAAACTTGTACACTTTCAGATATTTCAATTCACTTTAATTTTGCTATTCCTTGTGTAGTACCTTGGATTTTATGATCTAAATGCTAGCTTTGTTTGGTTTTTTAAACCTGAAGATACACACCCTGTTTTTTTACTTTGTCTACATTTTCTTCCTCCTTGAGTGTTTTGGTCTGTTGTCAGTCAGGAGACTAACTAAATTAAGTGAAGGAAAGTGGCCAGAGAAAAAGAATAGGTTATGTCCTCAGAAGGAAGAGAAGCAAAAATTCTGGCTAGCAAGTTGAGATTAAACTATAGGAAAGAGAAAATATTTTCCATTTTTTTCTTTTTCCCTCCCAAAAGCCTCATTCGCCTTGATTTTTCTTAAAAGGCAAGATGTGAATATTTCTGGAACACCACACTTGCTTCTAATGCAAAGTTTGTCCAGGATTTTTTGCTCTGCTTTGCTCTAAATATTGTATCTGTTGTCAGAACCAAAAGCCTGGAAGGGCTTGAAGCGGGATAGAATCAAGAAACAAAACATGGGGTTGCCTCGCATTCTGCACAGGCACATATTTTGGCTCATGAGTATTTGAAATGTAGTGTGCTGCTTCATATACTGCAGATTTCAGTATATATACCAGAAAGCTAAATGAAGTTCAATATTACTTTACCCTGGGTAGCACATCTTCCTGTGAAGGTTGGTGCTGCTCCTGTTTGTCTCCAAAGTACTAGGCAGTCCTAACAAAAGCTATGAAACCTCCCAGTCTGCCACACCTCAAAAATTCACCCACTACTGTTAAGAACTCTTTTATTAATTGTTCCAACTGAAAACTCCATTTGTGCTTTGGGTCACACCTTGTGAGCTTTTGGAGCTGAATTTGTGTAGGAAATGCTTAAAATGTAACGGACATTTTGGAAGCAGTAGTATAAAGGCTTTAAAAACACCTTTTTTAAATGGGTCTGTAGTGTATGTGGTGATGTCAGCATTCTAGAATATGCTGGTTAGAAACACTTTCACATCCAGTGAGATTTAGGAGGGTGTGAGTGCACCACACTAGTTCTGCTTCTCCTCCACATCTATTATTAATCCATATTGTCCCTGAAGAAATCTTACTCAGCTCCATAACTTACACTACAAAAAAACCAAAGGAATTATGAAATAGTTGGAGTGTCACTCCTAAAAAGCAGTTTTTAAACACTGTTTCAGTTCTAAAGATTTTTCAAAGGGACTGGATAGGTTTCAGTGAATATTGGGAATAAAAAATTTTTAGCTCAAAGAAATTTTAATAATAATGTGAATTATTAATGCCAGAGGTGTCACAGTACTTCCAAAATTCTGGTTGGTAGGCCACTAGCAAAGAGAATTGTTACTGTTTTGCACCTGTTATGAGAAGTACAGAAAAACATCTTGGAAACATGAAAAAGCAATTGTAAATGAGTAAAAAGGAAGGCAGTCTAGCTGCTGTATTCAAATGCAGAGCATCCAGAAATCTGATGCAGATCCAGTTGCAGACCTGTCCAGAGAAACTCAAAGAAGACAGGAGGTCTAAAGGAGACAGCAGTGAGGGAGCAGAATAGTAGGTCTAGATGTCAGGAAATGAAGAGAGATGAGTAGCTGAATACATGCATATGTGTATCAGAGTGGTGGAAGGTATGTAATAATGACAGGCAGACTTGGAGGAGGAAAGGAAAGAAGTTGGGCAGGGGGAAGGATAGAAGAGGAATTTAATTAAGGGAGTGAGGGGCCAAGGTAGGTGCTTATTATTTTCTAAAAACCAAACCAAGTCTTCCTACCAAATCCTTATGAAGCTTGATGTTATACAGTTTTTGAATCAAAGCAATCATTTATGAACAGTTAAGGATGGAGAGAGGGAATACAGGTTTTAACTTATTTTTGACATGAAGCTCTCACTTCTGGTCAAGTTGTTGTGTTCTCAGAAGTTACTGTGTTTGGCTGGGAAGTTCCCACAACTCCAGCATCTCAATAATTTGAGTTTAATGTGATACTTCACCAAAATGGCTTTGAGCATACACAATTGCTGTATTCATTTGGAACCAGAAGATTGTTAAACTATGCCGAACAGATCATGATGAGCCTGCCTCCTGCATGGACAAGGAAATCTACTCTATTCCATCCTTCCCAGGATCTCTCAGAAAGGCACTAGAAGGCATCTTCTTTGTAATGGGTTTCTTTCAGGAGAGGTCTTTAGGAAGTGTAATAAGGCTAGATAAGGAAAGCCTGCAGCATGGGGGTGAGACTCTGGGGAAGGACAGTCAGTGCAGACTTGCCACCACATTTAAGTTACTATTCATGCTCTCCCAGAAGCAAAGCCTGAAGCAACCTTCCACAGCTTTCTAGATTATGCTTCTTGTGGTGCTGAGCTTAGAGATGTGATGAACTATTTCACCCAAAGTGTGGGTGTTTTTTTAAACCCAGTGTTTAAAATTCAACATTTCAGGGTGCATTTGAATGAAACATCCCTCTCCTGCTCCCCTTTTTTTTAGTATAATGCAACTTCTATCTATTCTAGATTTTGGATCAAAGCATGGGGTTGGTGGCCACTATTTAACTCATTCTGCTGACTACATTCATTTAATAGAATATCCCAAATGATACTGATGGCTTAAATGAAGACAAAGCAAGTCCAACAAATGATCTTTGTGTTAAGCCAGGGTCTTAAGAGCCACTAGGTGCATATACATGAAAAGTATGAGTAGTTGTCTTAGCATGTTACCAGACTTCTGTTTGAAGTAGGAGTGTTTTACTTTGGTTTATATAACTTTATACAGGAAAAATGGTTTCCAGGAAACTTTAGTGGGCATGACTTGTAATGGGATTGTGTTGGGATTTTTTCCTCTTGAGGGACACCAGAGCAGCAGTAAGTTTTCTTTTATATACTGTTCAGTCACTTGATTAGTATAGTATTATTTACTGAAATTCAGTAAGAATGTGCATCAATCACCTAACATTGCAGAAATATCCGTTGGCCATCGCTCAACCTGGCATTTTTTTTTAAACATATATACACTTCTGAAATCCATCCTGTAGCATTAAGTAGTATTTAGGCAGCTCCTTGTTAGTATTCTGCAATCTCTCTACTTTAGAAATTTTATTTGTTTAGAGTTTAGAAATTTTATTTGTTATGGTTTAGAAATTGGTTCAAAGTGGATTTGTGTCTGAGCATGAAGTGCTAAACCAGGGTTTTTGTTAGACAAGTTTGTATCAGAACACAGTTGTCAGTCAGGCAGTGGGCAAATAACATTATCAAAATAGTGAAATTTGTTTTTATTAATTTGTTTTTATTAAATTTGTTTTTATTACTGCATTTTGAAGGGTGATGTGTTTTAAGTATAGTTTACATTGTTTTTTTGCACAGAAGTCTTGAAAGGTAATTTACATGTTTTTTAACAGGATTGAGTGGAAAACGGCCTGTAACAGAAAAAGGGTCTTCCAGCAGCATCTATTTTATAAGGACATAGTCTAGCTGGCACTTAACTTGTCTCAGTATTTGGAGTAGTGAGTAGTGGCAGTGAAGGCTTCATATTCTAAGGAAGTCTTAGGTAATAGAAATTAGCAGATTTCTTAGTATATCTGTATGTTTGAAATGGATCATTTTACTCCTGAGGTTATATCTGTATTGAGAGCTTAGAATATAAGCTCTGATGAAAGTTTCCATGTGTTCACTGTGATTTACCTGTTCAGGCAACATTTTAATTTTCTTTTTCAATAGAGATAATGTTTTTTTATTTTAAATGGTGAAATATCACATATACTAGACTTTGTAACTATGTTTTCCCCTGTCTAAATAAATGTCACTCTTTTATCTAGAAATAATCATATTCCATACAAAATGTCAGTCGTTCTTTCTGCCTTTTCTTATTTTTCTGTGAACATTTTCCTGGGTGTAGTGATTTTTCTCAAAAGAAAGGCAGTGGGTCGCAGAGGCTGCCCATGAGCCCCGTTGTAGGAGCGGTGGGAGGTGTGGCGGCTCAGGAATTTTGCTCCTCGCCTCTGCAGCCCTCCAGGAGCCTTGGCTGGGGTGGTTTCTGGCTGGTGCTGTGGGCTCTGAGCCGCTGGCGCTGTGTGCTCATCCCAGCCGCTGCCAGCCCGCGCTGCCGGACTGCGGGACGCCTGTAGCACCTGCTGGGGCTTCTGTTCAGGGCTCCGCGGGGGCTCGCGGTAAACCCCTGCTGAAGACCTCAGCTGTCACTTTGATTGTGGGTTTGCCCTTTTTGATTCTCTCTGTGAGACAGCAGAGTGCCTGGAGATTTGTTTTGAGTTGTCTGAACTTGGTGAATATAGTTAGTAAGAAGCTGACCAAGGTCACCATCCTGTAAGTGAGCTTATTTACCACTGTAGACATGAAAAACTTTTATCATATGTGACCTGCCTGCTTGGTATGAAAGCTTTTTTATTCAGTTTGTGACAGGTTAGTGTCAAACATTACAAAAGCAGCACATAGCAGCCCGCACATACATTTCTCTGTGCATTTTTCAGCTCACCTCCTGCATTTTCTGTACAGTTTTGATGGTTGATCATTCTCGTAAAGCCTGCTTTTTAAGTAGAGCTGCACCTTTTCATAAAAATGAAGAGGAGATGATACAAGGGAAATTGAAATAAAATAAATGTATATGACAGTGTTTGAAAGAAATGGGATACCATGGTAATATCTGTATGCAGAAGTTTTAGAAATAAAAAGTGGTGTGCACATGCAAATGTTTATAGATGTGGAAAAGCATTAAAATAGTTTTATTCTTGGTATTTCTTTTTCTTAAATGAGTGTAGCTGTTATAACTGGGGTAAGTCAGGAGTGGAGCCTTCTGGGCTTTTATAACAGTGTGTAAACAGTTTGAAGGGATCTTAGGCCTATTTTTTGTCTGGATCTTGTCTGTGGTAATATTTAAAGCCCAGTTAAAGTAGATGTTACATATACTGTATTCACTCTTTGGTTAAATCAGCACATGGTTGGGTGTGTGTGTATGATATAAAGCAGCAAAAACTTGAACATGTTGGTTGGGTTCTATTTGCCTTGGCATTGTTTTACAGTTTTGATGAAGTTCCCTAACAAATCTGTGCCTTTTGGGAATGTGCCAAAGGACTAAGGAAACAGCTTCACTTACACTGGCTTTAAAAAATGTCAGATGGGATGACCGTTTTAACTTCAGGTCTAGCTTTCATCCCAGACAAAATGAGGGAATAATTGAAAATAAGCTTGAGTGTCTGAAAGCTCACCTTTTTTCCCCAAACACAAATTGGTCCCATAAAATGTACTAGCACTGCCAACAGATCAAGACTGTTGTAATTTATGCCATTTAGCATAGCTTATAGGAGCTTGGATCTAGTCAAGAAATGTGATACAGTGTTTTGACAAAATCAGACACATTCGGTGAAAGAACTAACTTACTGATTTGGAATTTTATTTTTTTTTTAAGTATGCCTCTAGACAGTGCTTGTACCCCACATCCTCACTTTTATAAAAGTGGCAGTCTCTAGTGCAGCAATTCTTAATTAAAGTGTAATATAAGAATTGAAAAACAAGGGAAATTTGAGACTGGTGTGGTGTAGTGTAGAAGTCCTAAGAAAAAGTTTATCTTTGTTAATGATTTGCCTGTGTGATGAAACTTAGATACTTCCACAGAGAGAGAAATTGGTTTAATGAAAACTTAAGCCCTAAGAAACTTCAGAGTTAACTTACAGTAGTGCATCATGAATGTCAAGGCTAATGAAGTTCTGTCCACGATAAAGACATGCCCCTAATTCTCAATTGTGTTATTACCTCTAATGGGAAAAGAAGAATTGAGACCCTCTAATTCTCAAACAAAAAAGAGCTTAAAGAAATACATGATTTTAAGCTGGCACCAGTATTGTAACTGCTATTATTGTGTCATCTCCTTATTAGAAAAGACTAGAATATACTCAAAGGTTCCAGAAAATTCCTTGTCAGACATTAAAATCACCAAGTTTACAAACACATAAAATATGTTTAGTTCTAGTTGGATTAAAGTGTTCCACTCCTCAATCACATGGTTAAAAAAAAAAAAAAAAGGATTTTGATGGGGTAAGATTAAAGAGTGGAAGTTAAGTATAGTCTTTATTCCTAATGTACTAATAAGTTTTAAAACTTAGAATAATATGTAACTTAAAATAGTTTCCTTGGTCTTATAAGCAGAAAAAAATTACTGGAGTGTCTTGTGCAAGCAATGAAATATATTGTAGTTGTCTAAAACATGGTAATGAAAAACCTGTGGTCATCTCTTTTGAAGTGAGCTTTGTATAGCACCTTCATGGCTGTATTCCACTGGTCACAAGGGAAGTCGGTTTTAGCTGTATAGTGATTTCTGTGGAACTGACAGATTGCTGTAGGAATGCAGATACTAAAGGATGAGTTTTGTGTGGCATGTATGTTTGTTATTACTATAAAAATACAGTGTAACTGCATCTTTTTCCTATAATTGCATCTGTAGATAAGAAGCCAAGAAATAGGGGTCATACATGGAAGAAATTATTCTTCCACCTGTTTTATCCAAATGTATTACAGCCCTTTAGAGTCATGATTCTGAATTCAGCAAGTTAGGTAGGACTAGGTAACAGCATGCTTTGTCATGTGTTAAATAATTGCTACCTGGATAGTTATTAAAAGTCAGTAACATGAAGAACATAAAAGCATGATTATTTCAGATTTGTCCTTGAAATGTGGATCAAAGTTTATGTTCATTGTACAAATGAGTCATTTCAAGAATGAAGAGAGCACTAAAGGGTATCTCTATTTTCTGTTGTTTGTGGAGGTTAAGTAAAATTGTTATATAAAGAGTTTTTGAATTGAATATTAGGTTTGCCATAAAATAAAGAGTAGGTAAATAAATCCTTTTAGTGTTCCAGTCAGTGAAAAAAAGATGGAAAAAGGACCCTCTACAGAGTTTTCATAATAATACTAATGGCCAAAATTTCTTACTATGTCTTGGACCATTTTTCATAGCTCTTACC
>NC_141704.1:24925375-25113112 GCF_971803275.1 Cyanistes caeruleus | reverse complement strand
CATTGCAGTGCAGAAATGTCCAAGCATTGCATCTAAGTATTATAGTAAGTAGGAGTGGGCTAAAGGCTCAAGTAGTTCCTTTGCTTCTTGGGACAGATTTGGCTGGTCTGAGTCTCTGTTGCTGCATTGCTTGAAGTATTCATGCTTCCTTGTATAAGTCATCACTGTACTATCATGCAGTTCGAGTTTCTGCAATGGTAGAGGTATTTGGAATCAATCAACATACATGGCTACTGCATAATTTTTTACATTTATAAATTTGGTTAGAAGGCCTGATAATAGTATTACTGTTGCAATTGCATTTTTTCCCCTATGACAGCGGTCTTAAGCCTGTGAACTGAAAGAACATAACATCTATAGAACATAACATCTGTAGGTGCTCAGACCATACAGCTCAACATCCTGTCGATCCTAACAGACTCTCACAGAGGATGCTGTGACAGGCTGTAGGGACAAGAGATAGAGTGAGGTTGTGCAGGGTATTTTCCCCAGAAAATTTTCCAGTCTTCACCTGTCTGTGGCTAAAGAGTTTGGAGATTGCAGGTAGTAAAAAGAATAAAAGCTGAGGCTAGGAAAGAAAAGTATTTCCCCATCCTGAACACATCTTGTATTTTTAATTTTCATTTAATTTCTGAATGACTATTCACTGCCTCTTACAGATTAAGTATACTTATAAGTATGAATTTATACATATTATGTAAAATTGAGTATGTCCCTCATTCCTGCAGTCTCCTTTTCACTGGTGCATGTTTAGTTCCAATCCTTGATTTCCCGTCATGTCTCATGGATGTATTATTGTTTGAAGTTATTCCATATATTTACTCTTTGGGAGCCATATCTTTTGCAGATAGTTTGTGGGACACCTTAATTATCTAAATAATTTAGTAGTCCTTATAAAAGCTGTATATTGATGTTTAAGTGTAGTTAACAACTCTTGAAGATTGAAGCAGTATATTAAAAGAATTGCCAGTAGATTTGTGTAGAAAAGCAATAGAAAAAACTGTATTTTGACTAAATATTTTACCTATTGTTGAGGGTAAGTAACATTTATAATGTGCTGTTAAGCTGGTTTTAACATGTGCAAAAACAATAAAATAAAACAACAATGTTTAGGCAACTCCTTTATTTTTCTTCACATGTATCAAGCAAACAAAACAGCTTCAGAAGGGCAAGATGAACTGGGAAGGGCTGGAAATAATTTTTGATAGTTTCCCTCGTAAGTTTTTTATTTTTTTATCAGTTTGTGTAAGAATGAATAACTGAAAAAAATAGATGTGGATATCTTGCATAATAAATTACTGAGGAGGTAGATCTAAGCAGCTCTGAGCAGTTTAGTACTAAGGATTTGTATGAAGTGAAGTAGTGACAGGAAACTTGCATGGAGGTGGACATGAGTTGAGCTCCAGAAGTGACCATGAAGATAGGAAGCACTTTTTTTGTGCCTACAAATAATGTCTACACTGAACCATTTTCATTCAGCTACTTATTTGACATTGTGATAAATCTGAATTTAGAATGACATATTAATGATTTTCTCTTTCCTTCTTTGTTTTTTCTTTTTTTTTATTGTTTTGTTTGTTTCTTTTGTTTGTTCCTGACATGCTACTGTACTATTGCCTATGAAGATTGCTGTGTTCACTGTATCCTGGCTTGCTTGTTCTGTGAATTTCTCACCCTCTGCAACATTGTTCTGGGACAAGCATCCTGTGGCATCTGCACGTCGGAAGCCTGCTGCTGCTGCTGCGGGGACGAGATGGGGGATGACTGTAACTGCCCGTGTGACATGGACTGTGGCATAATGGACGCGTGTTGTGAATCTTCAGATTGCTTGGAGATCTGCATGGAATGCTGTGGGATCTGCTTCCCATCATGAAATATTTATCCCTTTCTATTTTATTCTCTATAAAACTGGAGAGCTTTTCTTTAAATACATTTGAAGAAAGACTAGGTAAGATTTTCACACTTGCACTGTTAATTCTCTTTATATAAATATTTTTTTAAAAAGTAATCCTCAAGTCTGTATTCTAACACAAATGGTATAGTTTTGTATGTGAAACTAAAGCTACATTCCAGCTTCCTTTTGGCTTTGCAAATGGAAGAGTTTACTGAAAGTAAATTCTAGGCCTGATACTGCAGGCCACATGAAGGCAAAATTGCCATTTGAATCCAGTGAATCAAGGTTTTGGTCAGAGAACAGACTGCAAGGCAAAGCCTTAAGTATTTGCTACATACTTTAATGTTTAAACACTCAAATGCCTCCATGCATAACATGCCTTTACAGGCATTCTGAAAATCAACATATCTCTGTTTCTCTCTCTTTGGGTTGAAAGCAACTTTGCTCTATTATTTTAAACTTAATTCAAAAGCCAGCATTAGAAATATACTGTTGGTTTTGCTACAGTGGTCATGTTGGCAATATGTCTTTTGTTTTGAATATCTCATTAATTAGAGAGCAATTCCCGGTATTTTACATTGCTGAAATTATCTGACAATCTAAAGTCAAATATAAGTTTTGCCCTGGACTAGAAGAGTACCAGGATTTCTTTGTCATTAATCAAGACAGAATGGTGACCTTATCATTTTAGTTCAGTACTATTATTACTTGAAATGCTACATCTTAGAAAGAGACATTGGAAATCTGTGTGTGAAATGTATCCTTCGAGTAACAAACTAATAGACTAACAATACTTCAAAAATTGGCTAAAGAAGGAAAATTATTAAAAGTTAACTCAAGAATCTAAACCAGTACATTAAGTGGCCTGGTCAGTGTTTGTGCCTTTGGAGCCGGTGTCACATAACTTAGTATTTATTTCTTTCTGGTGTAAGAAAGATCTACAGAAAGTAGCAGATTTTAAACAGGGTATAAAAAAAACCTGACTTAATCAAGGAATTCTGTCATTAAATGCAAAAAGCAAGTGAAAAAATGATTATTCTCAGATACATTTTAAATGTTATTTTTAAATAACTGTATAAAAAAAGATAATTAAAAATATATATTTTATGCTTTAAAAATAAAAGGGTTGGTATTTAAAATGCTTGAAAAATACAGTTAGGATCTGTTGGACCTAACTGTATATTTCCTATTACACCATTAAGGTTTTCCAAGAAATAACTGTCTTTTGTAATTTTAATTGTGGAACACATAAAGAGGTTTATGGCATTCCCAGATATAGGGGATCAAAGTACCCATTTTCTTTACTATCTGCTAATTTCTCCCCTCCATGTCTGTAGCTTTTCAGTGTAAAACACCCAAACATCTTGATCTCACATACTTAAACTTTCCTGTTTACACTCCAGATATTCCATTTGTTGAATGTAAAATTGTAGATCTCCTAAATTCAGTCCTTTTTACAAGAGTCATCAATAGCCAATAGCATGTGTGTTGAGTGAACTGGCCATAAATGCCTCTTTCTACTATAGTGAATTCAGTTTATGCAAATGTGACAAGCTAAAGATCACAGGATCTTTAGAAACTAAGTCTACAAACGGTCTGATATTAACCAAAGCTGCTTCTTGTGAACACTGACTAGTAGTGCCTACTACTGCAAGTTATCACTGAAGCCGAATCCTTAACTTTACTAGGGAGCTGGAAAGTGTTACATTTTGCCTTGGCATATGCAATATTGTGGTGTATTCTGATGCAATGCAGATTCATCCTCAGAGGGTTTCCTAATCTGTTTTTTGATAGTTGCTACAGGTATTATTCTTATTATGTTTTTTTTTTTTTCCCCATATATTGGGCCAGATTCTGATCTGTATTGCATAAACTGAGTGCATTTCCATTCATGTCGGAATTTCCTATTGGTTAAATTCCAGTTAGAGAGCACAAAAATATTATGGTAATAGGCAGGCTAATAAGGAATAATATAGTTAAATTGATAAATTCCCAGTGCTCAGAATCAGGCTCATGGGGCTCAATTATGACTCCTAAAAGGCTGAACCACATTGGGAAGGGGGAAGAGGTGCCTTGGTTGAGTGGCATTGCCTGGAGGCATTTTGTCTTTGTAAGGCATAATGCCTCTGGGGAAATTGGGGGCATCACAGTGAGCATTGGGACTCAATGCACCTTGGAAAAGTCTAGACAGTACTTTGTCCATTGTAGGTCTGTGGTTGACACCGTGGTTGTGGGAACATGTTCTCTGGGGCTAGAAAGCACCATGAACTCCCTTTTGTCCTTCTGGTCACAGAGAAGAGAATTATGGCTGTTTCTTGTCTGATTGTGCTTTTGGGACAGGGAAGAGGACTTCCAGTCTCTTGTCCTGCCCCAATATCCATGCCCTGCTGGTGCAGTTCCAGTTCCATGCATGGAAAATGCACATTTGTGTATCATGCTTTTAGTGAATGCTAGATTTTACTAAAATTTCTTTTTACCACAGGTTGATATGATTAAAAAAAAAAAAACCCAAAAAAAAAAAATATCTATGGATTTCTTCTCCTGTGTAAAAGTTATCTATAGAGTTTGTCCTGCACAAGGCCTTGTTTCTACTTACTGGAACTTAGTGGGTTTTTGATTATTGAAATTATGAAAACAATAATTATGAGAACTTTGTTTATGCATATGTGTATATACTTTTTCTCACACACATGGACATACACACACAAATATGTCTTTTTCCACTTGTGGGATTGTGAAATACTAGGAAGTGAAAATAGTGTTATTAAGCCTCATAATAATTAGAAGTATCAGAGTATTACAGACAATTAAAAAGAAATGTGTATTTTGTTTGACATTTAAATGTAATCTGCTACTGTTTGTCATAGAGATATTAGCACTTTTGAAAAATATATCTTTGTAGCAGAGAATATTAGCATGTAGTTTAAGGAATTCCTTTCTATATTTATATCCTTAAATTCTGTTTTGTAATTTCCACTCTATAATCAATCTTGTAAGCACCTTGTGTAATAAAAAAAAGCAGAATTAGAAGTCAAATGTGAAAATAGAGTTTAAATAAAATGAAAACATTAGAACTTAATTGTCTATTTTATAATAATTCTTGTGAACTTGTACAGTGTTTCAGTTTATAGTTCTGCAAACTGGCCCATTTAAAAAACATGCTGTTTGTATTTTATATCAATTGGATGTGCTACTTGCAAACAGTATTTTGAAATAAAGATCTTTATTTTGAAACTTTTGGATATCACCTTCTTCTAGTCTTGCCTTGTTACTCGTCTAAAGAATAACTTCATGTATTTTTGTGTTTTTTCCCCTGCTTAAACCCTTCCTAAAGGTGTTGGCCTTTGGGTGACTTGCACAGAGGGTGAACTGATGTACAAATTGTCCTACAGGTGGAGCTCAGCTGGCTCAGGCACTAGAAGCTGTGTTAACATGAACCTCCAGCAGTAAAAAATTTGTCATTAAGAGGGAAAATTCATTCCTTGGTGAAAATAGATTAATTAAGTGAAATTCCAGTAATGATTAAATTTTATCAAAATGAAAGTTATTTTAATACATCCACAGAAAGTCTTCAGTTTACCAAAAACAGGCTGAACCTGGAGTATAACTGGCTCTTAGTATTCATATGATTTTTTTTTCATGTTGGCTTAAGCTAGGTGTGAACATCCTTATACTACTTTAAAACTGAAGAAACTGTATGTTACAGTCTTTTGCACTATTTTTTTCTACATCTATAACCCTGTAGAGAGTCAAAAAGATTGCTTCTCTGGCCATTACAGAGGAAAGATGTTAAAACTGGCAGAAATTGTGTTTGAGCCTATATCAAGGAGTTTTATATTGAGACTGTGCACGAAAATAATTGCTTTAGTAAAAGAACTGATAAACACATAGACAAATAGCAACATTTGACACCTATTTTAGGTAGTTTAGCCAGTATCCATAATACATAAGATTTTTTTTAAAATAATGGCTCCTGTTAAGAAGGACCAGGAACATTCAGGATCTTTTGGACTGAATAATGACTCTATTTCAGTTGTAGTTCTCATGTTAAGAACTGTGTGTTGGCTTGCTTAGATGAATCACTGATTTTGAAATACATTAAACGAGAAATTTTTCTAAGCTTTTCATACGCTTAGGCTTTTTTCACATTATCTTAATGTTTGCAATATTTGGTGTATGTTCTTGGAGAGCAGTGCCAATTGTATTGATGTATCTCCAAAATAAAGCTTTTATTGTCTCCAGTCTTGTAACTTGCTAAAAGGTAATAGATCACAGAATGAATGATGTATCTGAAATCTTACTCTTGGCCCCAAAATTAAGTTAAACATTAGAGAACTATTTCCCTAGTGTCTTATCTTAGTCTGTGAGTGCACACACCATGTACTGGAAAACTCCACATTGTGTTGATGGTGACAGTAGTAGCTCTAAAATCCTACAGACATTAATCTTGTTTTTTCCCTTACCTTCTGCACCTTTTGCCAGCTCTTAGCACTTCCAAAGAGAGCAGAGAGATCTGAACTCAATTTTAACATTGAAAGAATGTTAGTAAAAATAATATGCTGTGCTCACTTCCAAGATGCAGTTGTTGAGTGTGCTCAGTGCACTAGAATGTGAAGTTGATCACTTGTACAAAGTTTAGCCTACTCTTAAACACTTGCTTATGCTATTTACCAGTGATTTGGTGCTATGTCATAAAAGGATGAGTTTTATCTTCTTTAGAAATCTTTAATATGATGGAAGTAAATATAGTTGGAAAGAGAACTTTCTCTGAATTATCAATCTGCAAAACAGGTAGATGTTTAATTTGATTACATGTTCTTAATGTCTTTATGGTTTCTAATCATAGGTTCATAGAATTGCGTTGGGAGGGACTTTGAAGCATCATAGGATTCCAGCCCACTTGGCAGGGATAACTTCAACTAGATCATGTTGCTCAGAGGCCCATCCAACTTGGCTTTGCCCACCTTGCAGGGGTGGGGCATCCACAACGTCTCTGGACAACCTGTTCTAGTGCCTCATCACCCTCACTTTAGGAATTGCTTCCCAAAATCTAATCTAAACCTTCCCTCTTTCATCTTAGAGCCCATTCTCCCTTGTCCTATCACTACATCTTGTAAATAGTCTCTCTCCATTTTCCTTTTAGTCTCCCTTCAGGCAACTGGAAGGCTGCAGTTAGGCCACCCAAAAGATCTTTTTTTCCAGGCTGAGCAATTCCAACTCTCCTATCAGTTCAGCACACTTAATAAAACAGCGTACAATCCTGTTTTCTTATTTTATGTACGCATGTTATAGCAATTGTTAGTACATTACCATTCAGTACTCATAAAAATGGAATGTAAGATGAAAGACTGTATAATACCTTTTATACATTTAATAGTGCCTTACTGATTTTTATTCTGGTATGCGTTTGCTATTTTAACTGACAAAATACTCCACTATAATTGGGGCTCTTTATATCATCTCAGTAGGGTATGTAATTGGTGCCCAGGCACTACACAATTCCTCTTCAATCAGTGATGTAGGATTCAGAAATTTGTCTCATCTCCAAGTTGCACAAAGTGACCACACTGTGAATATGCTGCACTCCAATATGTTTCATGTTACAATCCTACTTTTTTAGGCACCGGATTCACAGTGCCTACCTTTGTTTCCTTAGCTTTTTTGCAAGGTGATATGTTTGGTTTTGTTTTGCTTTTAAATTTTGGTTCAAAGAGAATTGAAAGGGTCTTCATTATGGATGTCTGGGACAATACCAAGATACATGTTGCATTGTAAGTTGTTTCTTCATCTTTTCTATGTTCTCTGCTATGTGCAACTTCTAGTCAAAGAGACGTATAAAAGTGATGTCTTTGGAACTTTGGACTTAGCATCTAAATAACTGAAGCTCAATAGTGTTGAAATATTTGAAAATGAAAATGTATTGATTATGTCTTTCTTGCTCAAATAAAGCACCAGAAGTTCTATCAAGATGGATTCTGCAGAATTTTGCAAACTGACAGTCTTCAAAACAGTTCTGCTTGCATGAATAAGACTAGCACATTAGTTTCAAATTAGCACATTTTTTAGTAGCATATATATATATCTGTGCTAGTTTTTCAATTCTGAGCTAGCTTCATTTAGTGAGGACTAATTAAGAACAACAAGCTGGGAAGAATAAATGTATTAAGCAACACGGTATTTCTTTCTTCCCTAGGAAATGCTACTCCATTTGTCTGTTTCTTCATGTGAGGAGGAGACACCTTGATTACATATTTAATGTAGACTAACAGCAGTGGTTTAGAATCCACAATAACTTCAAGGTCATTAGAAGTAGTGTGTGAAGGATAAAGGGAAATGTGTTGCAAGGATCCCACTACTCTTGACAACTGCTGTCTCTGCCTCAGTAATCTGCTTTGCATCTACCACGCTTTCATGGGGTTATGTTTAAGAAAATTAAGGTATCCATGACTGAAATTTTGTATTCACTCTTGTTTCTTCAGAAAGAGTAATTAGACAAATTTACACAATTACATTTTAGTAAACTATTATGTCAGCTTAACTGTAACACATATTCTGGTTAAAGTACATTAAACAGCAATCCAGAAGAAATTTAGCTGCAGAAGGCATTATTTTCTATCTAATTATTTGCAAATTAATGAATAAAATTAAATTCCAATCACTGAAAAAATGAAGCAATGGTAAGAATCAAAACTAAAGATTAGTTAAAGCTATGCAATGCATAACAGAATTAAAGCCGCCTTTTATTCAAATTCAATGCTTAAAAAAGAACAAATCCATCATCTTGAAATTTGACTTGTAGCTTGACATTAAAAATAATATGAGTAGAATTTTCAGTGGGGTAAGCACAAAACTAGTTCAAGTAGTGTCACTCTCAATTAATGTACTCAGGTGCTGTGCCCATTAAAATTCCCACTTGTGGGTTCAGCTCTCTATGCAAATGGGGTCATTACCTGGAGAATTTAATTGGGTATGACACTGGGAGTAAGAATTTTCCTTTCAAAATAAACCTTCTTGCACACATTTTCACTAGAAATTTGATTGTTACATACACTTCATATTGTTTGGCTCTATAAATATTTACCAAAATTGAGAATGTCCTCACTTACTTATTCTTTTACAGGTGATTCATAATGCATCAAAATGATTTTTAAATTGTTCCATGTATTGCATATGCAAGTCTCGTTACAAAATCTGTGGTGAAAAATCTGGTGGGTTTTTTTTTTTTTTGTGTTAAAATGGTATATTTACATGTATCACATTCTTTTACAGCTGATATTAATTTCTAAATTATAAATTTCTGAAAGCAGAACCATAATATTTTTGTAGTATATATACATGTAAATGGAAAAAAGGTTATTTCATTCTGAACTCCTACCTTAGACATTGTTTGGAAAGGACAAAAAAATTATTGTGTTTCTGAGTAACATTAAATTCCTATTTTTCTGGACATTACTTTGCATAATCAATTGTATAAATAAGATTAATAACCGAAAGGTATTAATCCCAAAATGTACATACAAATATTGTGGAAACATGAAATTTCATGATTGGATGAACCTTCTAGAGAACTTCCAGTTCAGCAGTCTAAGCTGTAACAGTTTCTAAAAACATGTTCTTGGAAGCCTCTGATGAAGGGAGTTTGGGCACTAGAGATAGTTCTCACTTGTGCTACAGTAGGGTCTTAACAGATAGAAAGCTTTTTTCCTTACATCCCATTTAATCTTATTTTCATTTCTGCAAGTAAAACAGATGTACCCATGTTCTATTCCCAGTGGATGTGTAGAACAATCACCATTCTCTTGTCACAAACTTTCTTATATTAACCTTTCATATAGTTTGTATACTCCTTCCCAATTTCTTTTGCCTAATCCAAAGAAATCGAGTCCCAACTTGTTTTCAGTGCAACATTCATTTCAGGCGTTATAAACTGTATGAGCTGTGCTTCTCATTTCAAGCTATGACAAGACTGAAGGAGAACTCATGAAGGAATTTCTTTTGCTAATAAGAAGCACAGATGTTGGATAGTCTATTGAGGTAAAAGATACATTCATATCTATAATGTGTGTGGATTTCTGTGGCATGAAAGTTGGCAGTATCTCACTTGCACCTTGACTTCTATAACGGAATCAGTCCAAAGAATCAGCATTATTATCATCTACATAATGCCTTGAAAGATTTTGTGAAAACATTTTAAGTGCTGCAAAACACTTAAAAAATTTCCAGGATGGGCACCTGCAAGTGTTGTATTAGAAAACTAACTGAGAAAATGAATCACCCATGTCATTAAAGCTTATCTGTGTTGCTTTCTTCTGTATTTTCACTCCATCTCAGCTTTCAGCTTCTTCCCACTCATTTGGGCACTTGGTTTACTAATCCAGCATCTTCTGTTTTCACTGAAACTTCCTGCCCAGTTCTGTCAGGTCTCTTGCTTCTTTGATGCTTAATACATATTTATGAAGGGAAAAAAAGAAGCTACTGAAGAGTGATGTTTTTTCTTATTGAGCTTACCCGTAACCTTGTAGTAAGTAGCCTTGCAATATGGTTTTAAGCTCATAAGTGAGAGTGAATTTAACATAAACAAACTGTGTTTCAAAAGGTTAGTGGTCCCTTATTACCCTTCATGTTCAAAAATGGTAATGGGAATAATTTTATTCACAGAGAGAATCCAACGTATGTCAGTGTAGTTTTATGGAAAATACTTCTCAATTATTAGTCACTAATGAGAATAAAAGTTTTTTTTAAAAAAATAATATAGCCATATTATACCTGAGTTCTTAGCACTTCTGCTTTAGGACTTAAATGGCATCCTGATTTGCAGTATTATTCTTTAATATGTACAGGTGATATAGACTGAAACCAAGTAAGTGACAGGTCTAAAATCCATAGTTGTGAAATGAGAATGTGTTAAAAGGGTGATTTTAGTGAGGTTCTGAGAAAATTGGTATGGTGCCTGCAACTCTCCAACATTTTAATCAACAATCTGGAAACATTTCTGGCAGTTTGTTGATGAATCAATAGATGATAGAACAGTAAATTAAATACATATAATTACAAGGTGCTTCTTTAGAGCAATCTGAATTTGGTGGGATAGATCTCTTCTCAGAACATGTTTTTCCATGCTATGAAAGGGAAAGGAAATATTCAGAATTTACTTCATATAAAAAAAAGAATAATTTCAAACACTTTTAAAGGACTTGAGGATCATGGTGAAGAATGTACTGAACAATGAGTTTCAGTGGAAATCTTGCAGCCTTTCATGGTGACCTTTCAATATTTCAATGGATAGTGCTGTGACTGGAAGCAAGGAAGAGTGAGTGTGCTAAGGAAATCAGTTTCAGAAGATGCTTTCAGTCCTTCATGTTTTGAAAAACAAAGTTCAAAACAGAACACTGGAAATTGCTTAGACATATAAAATCAGTTTAAAAATGAGAGAATTTTAGAGCGTATTCTACTCAAGTTTATCCAGCAGAAGACTGAGCTTTGATTTCATCACACTGTACTGGTACCTTCCCAGGCACAAATGACAGTGCTTTGAAGCTTTTCTTATTCTGCCAAAGAGACACAGAAAGAACTAAACTCTAAAGCCATACAAAAATGGATGTCCAATTCCTTACCCAAATGTAGCTGTGACGATAGTAATAAGTTGAACAAATCAAACCCAGAATTTGATTAATCACCTTCTGGTAGTCTTGGTCCACAACTGATGCTTTTCTCAGAATTACACTTACCTTTAAAAAGCTCTGTGTGTATATGAATACCTATACATATATATATATATATATATATATATATATAGCAAATACAGAATAAAAATCTAGTCAAGAAATGCTGAACTGGACAGAATTTTATCTCCATCTTAGAGAGGTTAGATAAGATGGTACACTACTACCTCATGGATTTGTCAGGAATAGATTATCCTCTGTGAATGGGGCTTATAGAGTTCTTACTTTTGTCAAACATTAAAATAAAAGAAATACTTTTTTTTTTTTTACCACTGCAGGATCTCCACAACACAAATATGTATGTCCTCTATCACAGTAGTTGTCCAGGATAATATGTGGTCACAGATGATTCCCACACCAACATTCAAATATGGTGAATGTAGGTTATAATTCTGGACTAATAATTCAAACAAAGATTAATTTCTAATTCAAAAATGTAAAACACATTAGATGTTAATTTCAAGGGAAAAATGAAATTGAAGTCCCTAAGAAAATACCTTAAATTGGATGAATTACCTGTAAAACAAACATCGTAGATAAAAAGTGAATTTGCTTAATATTAAAAAAAGTTAATAAAATGGGCTGTGAAAGAAAGATAAGCAGCAGTGTTAAGATAAATAGTTCACTCATAGTGAAATAAAGCATGAAAGTTCATCTACAATATAGAAGTTTGTGGAAAATTCACAAGACAAAATGCATTCCAGTGTATTAAACAAAGGACCAATGGGATTTGTGTGTTGTGAGCTGACAGTAGGTTCATCATAACCATTACAAATCTACTCTGAAATGTTAAAAAAAGCGAAAAAAAATGAGCTAGATGGTTCAATTCCTCTGGGCTGAGAAAAGGAAGTGGATACTGACTGTTCTTTATACACTATCCTTCCACATCTTGCAGTGCAGGAAATTATAGAGCAGGTGGAGAGGTCAGACGTGTGTGGAGACTTTACTGCATATTTCACTTCCCTGCTCCTTAGTTGGAGGTTAATAAAATGCTGTGTTACATTGATTCAGCTATAATTTTGCATTCCCCTACTCCAGGAGAAATTTAGCTCACAAACTGTACCATTAGGTTTATTTATTTATTTATTTCCCTTAGGCTTCCTTGGTCCTGTGTTATTCTTAAGGGAGTCAAATGATAAAATGAAAATTGACCCCTATGGAAATCATTAGTAGTTTGTAAGACTGCATTATGTGACATGGGGATTTTACCAATGACCAAATGAATTTTACCCTTTTCCTGGTTTCCAGAGAGAAAAGGGTTTAATAATCCACTGTGATGTATATGCTTGCATGTGTGTTTATCCATTTTCTTACTCCCTACTAATGACTTTTAGGCCTTGTGGTCTTGTGTAAATGAAAAGTGAGAGCAATTTAAAAAAGCTAAAGAAAATCAAAGGAGACTGTTCCTATTCTTACCCCAGTGAGAGGACACTGGCAGGATTTGGTCAGCTCCTGTAAACTGCCAGGGAATCCACAGAAGAGAGACTTACTAAAAATGTTTAATAGTGGAAAAATCTGCAGTTGAAGTTCACATTTTATTAAATGCAGGGAAATCAAACTGAGCAACTGAAATCATACAAATAAAAATTAGTTCTTTTACTAACAGAACTAACTCTTCTGCGGGGTTTAAGCTTGACTCTCATACACTTGAATAGTTTAAATTACTTTCAAAATAAATGCTACTTCTTTGTCTCCTGTATTGTTACATCTACTTTTGGAAAAGTTATGATATTCGCCTCTAATGATTCAAGGTTTCCTTCCTCTGTCCCCCAAACAGCTTTCTAAATCCATAGTTCCTAGGAAATCTTGAGGAAGAAAACTAGAAATGGCTGAAGAAATAATTTGCTGCTAGTCAAGAAAGAAAAGACTGAAGGACTGAAAAAGAAACTTTGTTATTATTAACATATTTGCTTGTTTATTTCTTTTTGACAAATGATGCTTTTTGACTCAAGATCAAATTTTAAGCATTTTTTATCCATATAACAAGCTAAAGCAAGTTTTTGAAAGAAATATTTCCTAATTAAAAAATAAATATATACTGCATAATTGTACTCCAAGTTAGCATTAATAAAGTATTATATGTGTAATTTTTACAACTAGAAGTATGTCTGTGGTTGTCATATTTTACTGTACACATAGCTTGATTGTTGCAGAGTCGACATCTGCCAGAAACATTTCAGTTTAGCATGATGAATTTACTGTAACCCTGTCAAAAATTACATAGCAATGCCAAAGTATCGCTTTGAATATAGGTTGAAAAACAGAAATAAGTGTGTTGAGGAAGGTTTTTCAAATTCTCTCAGAATCCAGTCATTACTGCTGTTACGGCCAGGCACATAGGAATGCTGCTGCTCCATGGGGGATTCCTGGAAAGTGAACATTACTTACTTAATCAGGGTAGTGAAAGGCAAAGTCGTGTTGACTGGAGGTGCCCTGTGCAGGTTATCAGCATCCCAGCGAGGACGCCGCTGCACAAAGGGCAGGTAATTTGCACAAAGGTGTAAAGGCTTTTTTGAGGCCTTTTGTTAAAATTAAAATGGGAAGGGCATACTTGTTTGCGATATCCTCTGTGGTGATTGTATTTCAGATGCTTGATTTTTTACTAATTATGTATGAAACACTCTATCCAGTGCTGCTTGGATTAATATGCTTGTTGAAATCTTGTGTCTGAATGATTTGGGCCAAATTTGAGCTCAGATGAACAATAGAAGAGGCAATAAGGAGAAGTACATGCTCTCTGGAGGCTTAATGGTAATTCTCTAGAACCCTGACATTTCAAGAAATAGTCTATTAGGAAAGGTAAGTATTCCTGCATCTTTGATAAAAGATTCTCTAGTGTCTTATGTGGTTTAAATAATTGTAGGATATCTCACTTTTTTCACAGGTTAGATCTTTTTGTATTTTCAATAGAGGCCAAAGATATTTCAAATAGAGGCTCAGATATGATCCTGGGATTTTCTCAAACACCGTATTTGTTTTTTATAAAAATAATATTTATGAAAGGGAATTATAAATCTACTTCTGCATAGGCCTACTGTCTGCCTACCTGTATGAATATTACTATAATCTTCAGCTAAATCCTGGAATCAAGGGTATCATATTAATACATAGTCTTCTTTAATGAGCTTTTAAACCCTATGAACCGATTGTTCATATGTAGATACAATTAGTGTAAATGATTATTTACCGAGATTAATATACTAAACAACAGATATACATTGTTTGCTCTGTTATAATTTTCTACTCTTATGTGATTTCAAACTGTGTATAAAGGTCTGGTGGAAGTGTAGCAAGGGGTCCTTCTGTCTTTGCTGATATGTATGGAAAAAACTTCACCATTGAAACCCATATTAAATGGAGAAACCTGCGTTTCCCTCTTAATTTTTCCTTCGCAGAATTGTGCTTCAGAGTGCTGGGACAGATGGAGCCAAGCAGTTTGAGAGCAGAAATAACCAAAACCAAAGTGAAACCAAAACCGAAACCTCCTGAGAGGCGATGGCCTGGAAAACTGGAAAGCATGTTCAAAATCAGCCAGAGGGAGAATTTCTTTGTTCCTTCGTCGAGCTTTGGTGCTGTATGTGGGAAAGCACCTGTCTGTGAACTTTCCTTTCAATAGCTGCAATCACTGTATTTATGTCTATAAAATGTATTGCTGTGTGACTATAAATGTTAATATTTGTTCATGCACATGAGTTCCTCTCTAACTAAATATTCTTGCTTGGATTGCTTATGGCTCACATCCTACTCTGCCTTGCTCCTGTGAATTACCAGCCCAATATGCTGATGGACTGACAAGACACCCTCTTCTGCTACAGCTGAATTAAGGCTGATGCACATTACCCACAGTGCTGCCTGACAAATTGAATCATCTGCTCTAAGTGATTTTGCCTGTTTCAGAGTACTGGGAAACTCAAAGGGCATCAAGTCAAATTACACATTGATTGCTGTTTGCCCTGTAGCTTTTGCACACAGAAGGAATCACATACAACACTTAGAAGATTAGTGAGGACTGCATCAAGGGAATATTACATGTAAGCATGTGCAAGTTGGACTTCTCTGGTTGGTAGTAGCATCGCAAGTCTAGCCATCCAGGAAAGAGCCAAATTTATGTTAACGTGTGCTTCCCAGTTGACACAGATGTAGACTACATCATCCTTCCTGTAGAACTTCTAATTCTCAACTCAGCCACACTGTAATTCATGTTTGGTTTGGGGTTAATTTTCCTTCATCAAATAAACAAAATGTCAGAATATCACAATTAGAATTATGTCTAGATTATTTTATACAGAAAACCAAATCCATATGTATTAATGATTATGAATGGCTCTATATTAGAATATATTTAACAACAGAGATTACTGATCTGTGACTGTATGTTCTACAACTCTCCAGATTTGAGGTGACAGAAGTAGCTGGATGCCTGAGAATGTAACTTATTTTCAATCTTTGGAACCCAGAAATTAATGCTTCCTTAAAAAACTGTAGCAAAAATAATTTTAAAGAAAAAGTCAAGGAAACAAAGATTCTCACATGAAAGGAGGTGTGGATGCTAGCTTTGGAGCAGGCTGCAGGCCCATGGCCTATCAGTCCTGCCTGAGAAGCTAGCTGAGAAATTCATAGGAGGATTTCAAAACAATCCTCAGAGACAGAAAACAACTGCCAGGTGCTGCTTGTCTGTCCTCTTGTTTTCCTTGCAGGAAAAAGTCAGGGGGGTGGTGAGCCCCACTGACCAATGATGGTGATATAGCACTTTGCTAACCAATAAGAGTTTCCTTTCTGTACTTTCCACGTATCTGTCTATAAGACAAGCCTAGTCAAGCTATAGACAAGCAATAAACTAGAGGAATTCTCGTGTTGTGACTCCCTTGAGAGTCAGTGTCGTTCTTTATCGCCGTTCCCAATCAGAACGACAAGGAGGTTGTCTCCATGTGGGGATTGAACTTTTCTGCTAGACAACAAGCAATAAGACAAGAGGTCTTATCTTGGTCTTAAGCTGTGCCAGGGGAGGTTTAGGTTGAACTTTAGAAAGAAATTCTTCTCAGAAATGGTGATTAAGCATTGGTGTGGGCTGCCCACCGTCCCTAGAGGTGTTTAGGAAAAGACTGGATATGGCAATCGGTGCCATGGTCTAGTTGATGTGGTGTTCAGTCATAGGTTGGACCTGATGATGTCAAGGTCTTTTCAATCTAAAAAAAGTCTGTGATTCTGTGAACTGCTTATTGCAGTAGCTGACATTTAAAAGACAATGCAAATTGTCTATTCTATACATATACTACACAAATAGCAGTGATACACCAGGCATCAGCAGAAAGACTTATCTTTATTTCATTAGCAATGTTTGCACTAACTGGGGCCTCTTTCTCCTTATGCTGACAAGCAAACTTTGCCCAAACTCATAGAATCAGCAAGGCTGGAAGAGACCTCTAGGATCATTCAATCTAACCATCCACTCCTGACTCATTGACCAGCATCACCCAGTGCCAGATCCAGGTGTCTCTTGAACATGATAAACTCACAGCATGCTCCTCAGAGAAGCGCTGTAAATATTACAAAATAATAAACCTCTGTGTATCTTAGTTTATTGATCTATAATTCATGCAGAGTAGGATAAAGTTCAGCATGGATCTCTGTGTCTCAGCTTTTCTGAAAGGTCTTCCAAGTCATTTAGTTCGCTAAAGGATCATGAAGATTTCTAATTTCTGTCTGTTGCTATGAAAATTTCTTGCTTGTTCCAGTTTTCTTACAGTTCGCTATTGAAAGAACTAACACTATTTCTGCAAAATTTTGTTTCTATTTCTAAAAAACCAGTAAATTGCTTTCTATTCTTGGTGTTCTCTCTTACAGTCATAGATATAGATATGATATGCAAACATATCACAAAAACATGTTCTCCACTTCTATGAATTGAGGCTGCCAGTCAATGAGAGGTAACAGAAAATGAAATGGGATTAATATTTTGTATGTACAGACTTCAGGGTTATTTCTTGTTATGTTCTATGTTTAGAACAGATCCTTCTAATGCGTACTACTCTGTCATGATCAGCATACCAGGAAGAGCCTGCTGCTCAGAACTCTTCCTAAAACAATTTCTGTTCGTTTGCTTGGGCTGAATGCTTTTTTGTTTGGTTTGTTGTTTCAGTGAATTCATTCCAAAGAAGCAAATAAAACATTCATTTTCAGTAGCCTTCTTCACCAGATATGAAAGTGGTTTGGATTCATGGACAGATAGTCTTTTGACTTGACTTAAAAATCTACTATGTCTGTTATTTAAGGTCAAATGTCTCAGTACCTTCCACAAAAGTGACTCATTAACTTGTACTTTTATCAGGTCCCTCCTTCAGTTTTTTCCTCCAGCTTTCTTGATTTCAGAAATGACAGTGATGGTATTTGAGATTTCTGGGAATTTCTGCATTGTGATGAAAGTTGGAAACAGAGGGTTTTTTTTTTTTCTAATTCTGCTTCTGGGCTGCCTCTGATCTTTGTAATGTACAGTGCAGTGCTGTCTTCCCTAGGCAGTTCTCGTTATCATTTTCTTGCTCTTCTGTTTCTTGTATGGGGGTAGCTTCTGGAGCTGTGTAAAGGAATCATTCACAATGGTAGCTAAACCGCAGAGAAACATTCCTAAGGATTCAACAGAAATGAAGAATTATTAATATTTGTCCTTTTTTTAAGTTGAAAATGAGGAAAACCTCCCAAAAGCCCTCTACCTTGAGCTGTCACGGCAACAAAACTTGTACCCCTTCTAAATGCAACTTTCTCGTAATTCTGTGGAAACTACTTTGCTTGGGTCTGTATTAAGGTCAGAATGAGCAAACAAAAATACTTGAACTAAAGCCATATGCTTGTTCATAAATACGTATTTTAAAAACTGGAACACCTTTTCTTTCCTTCCTCTCCCTGCACACAGGCAAATCACCACCCTCAGTAGAAAGTAAAACATAGCAGGAGTAAATTGCTGTTCTCTCTGGAAAAAAATATATTTTATTTTTGAATAAGTATCCCACTGTGAGGAGTTTAATCAGTTTTTCAGTCATTGGTACTATGAATTGTTGAATTTGGACCTCTTGATTTAAATTTTTTAGAGTTTACTCTCTGTGTCAAATCACAGTTGTGGGTACTGGAGCTCCTGTGGGCCAGACAACCTGCTGCCTCATGGTCCTTGCAGCATGCATGCTACCAGCTGACACTGAGAGAAAATCTACTGCTTCTTATCTTCCTTCAATTTTGGCTTCTCTGGTATGCAAGCTTGCAAATATTTTTATTTTTTTTTTATATATATTTTTGTAATATTATTTTGCCTTAATTTCTTGTTGTAGCTATTTCGGGCTTGAGCCAGCGTTCACTAGCAAAGAAAGAGATATTCAAAGAGTTTATTACAATATTTCATCTTGAAAAGTAACCAATACTCATCCTGAAGTATTTGAATCCTGTGCTTGAGGCCACAAAAGACCTTGCAGAAACAGTTCATACTCTTACATCTCTGTGCAGGTCTGTCCTTATAAGGTTGATCATAAATGGTTTGCTTTGTTTTCTGAACAGCAAGTGTTTCTTAATTATAATGAAATTATTAGAACCTTAATCTGAACCTGTAGCATTTTTTGCTGTTTCTTTTTCTGTAGTGTTGTATTTATATATTAGAGTGTCTCAATTTGGTAGGACCAAACTGACTCCAACTCAAGAAGCATTTTTATCCTGCTGCCTGGTATCCTGTTATGCCTCAAGATGAAGATTTTTGTTATTATAGAATAACTATAAGAGGCAGCCAAAGTAAGAATACATCAAAAACTGTCAAATTCTCCCAATTGTCCTTTTATTTTGCTGGTGATTTTAACAGAAATATTTGTGATATTTTGAAACCAGACTGTTATAACACTTGTACTTGCAGACAAGTACACCTTTCCCCATAATTTGAAATGCACGTTTTACCACAGATGGTACAACGGTGATTTGGGGTTTGCTTCTTCCAGTGTAACTTTGCTGTGTCTTTTCTCTTAATTGTCTTAATTTATTTGTTGATCTTTGTCTTTATTACTCTGTGTTTAGGCCTGTCTTTTTCATGGCTGTTCATGACAGTCTCTTTGTCTTTCTGCAGAGCTTCTGTCCTTATTCTTTTTGTCATGGCGTGGCCAGTCAGCCAGTCTTTCAGACTAAAGTTAACTGGAACTTTGATACTATTCCAGATGAAGGACAAGCCTGTTCTTCCAGCCCATATTTCAACAATGAGGAAAGTGAAGTATTGTAGTCAACAGTGAAAAAAAACCCCACATGGTTTCCTGCAGCTGGGGTCTTAGTCTTGCATTAGGCCTCCCACAGTCAGAGCTGCAAGTGGCAGCCTTTAAATATTGGTGTACTGCAGCCCATGGTTTTGCAATTGGAAAACTCTCCTTTTGGCTAAATTTGAGTTTATGACTGTCATTACAAAAGTACCAAAAGAGAATGCTATTTTGCTGCATTTCCTTTTGGAATTTCTGAGAATTCCAAATGGATGGGAAATCAGTGAAGGCCAGTCTGGTTTTTTTTACAGGAAATACATTTTCTGTACTGAAGATTGAAAACCACTTGACTTCATTTAGCAGCACTGCTCTCCATTTAAACAGACCTTCCATCCCCACATTCTGGGATATCTTCCTTTCTGAAATTAGCACAGTTCTCTAATAGTGGAGTTATAGAGCTTGTAAAAAATATGCTAATCTTGTTGTTTTAACAGCTGTATGTGTTAGTGTTCACTTTCTGCGTTGCTCTTGCAGCAAGTGCCACAGTCTTAAACCCTCATCTGAAAATGTTATGAGCCTGTCACTTTTTTTCCTCTTGATTCACATTTCAAAGAGATTTGCTTCTTTTTATCATCCTGTCTGCGTTCCCATTACAATTTTACATTATGATATTGAAGCAGTCTTTGATCGTTTTGTAGTTTGCGTAGGTCCTTGTGTAATATGTTCACTTGCTTGTCTAGTAGCATGTTCACTTGGTTGTCTAGAAGGCTGCATGTCAGTGACACGACCTGCACAAACCTAATCTCATCTGCCTCGGTTTGCTGAATGGCTGCTCTGTTTTGTATGACGTCCAATATAGATTGTCTGAGTGTTTGGCTGAGCCCCTTTTGATAATTAACATATTATTTACTGGGTATTTTTATACATGAATTTCTTCCACCCTTCCCTACTTCTTCTGAAAAATATGAATTGGATATTCAAAGAGTACTGTCACTACATCTTCCCATTTTTTGCCCCAACTCCTACACTGACATGATTTTACTACAGTAATAGAAAAATTAATGTTTGTTATGCTGCTGATGGTTAGCATATGATAATAGAAATTACTTTACTCTTGTCAATAATATTCACCCTCTTGAAGCACTTTTGTCAAGCTTCAGCATCCCTGTACAGGGACTGTTATCTTAGAGATCGTATGAAACAGAAAACATGCTTGTTAAATTGGTAGAGGTCAATTACACTAAAGTTATGTTTGACTGAAATGAAGAAGGCTAATGAGTGAGGAACAAGTGTGTGTGAGAGTGACAGAATCTTTTTCACTGTGTTTATGGGCAAGTACCACACACTGTCTCCCCATTACACTCATTAGGCTGATTTTTGAGGTTGCTGACTTGTAAAGTTTATTTCTCTTAACACAAAGTGATGATTTTGTGATTAATTTTTTATGAGGAATATGTGTGAAGTGAATTTATGTGTACTTGCGTATGTAATCAGAGGGAATTTAAGAGTGATATAAATAAATATTGCAAACTTCCAAGCAAATTTTATTTTACCTAATATATTTTTTATTATTTCATATATATATTATATCTTTATTTTACTTTTGTTTTTGCTTTGGTTTGGTTTTGGTTTTGTTTTTGATTTATGGTATTGCATGAAACCTTACAGAAAAAAGTGTGGGATTTCTACTTGCTATGTAGTACTTGGGACTAGTGATGGGAAACAAGGAGCAGCCAGAAAAGTTCCTGCAGGGAGAGGAAGGGGAAGGAAAGGGACCTAAACTTTCATTTTGGCTGCATTCTGCATAGCCTGAAAGCCTCAGGGAAACTTCCAAGTGTTATGGTAGGTAGGCTACAAAGTACTGATCCAGTCTGAAGATAACCTAAGCACAGCTGAGGGTGGGGAGTCTTGAAACTGATTAAAAGTAATCACAGCCCTGTGGCCTGAGGCATGCAGAAAACAGAACCATTAATGCTATCTGGGAATCCATATAATGTCCTACATAGCAATTGCCAGTAAAGGGAAAAAAAATTCTCTAACATTACTTCTTGAAGCCAGGGAAATTTCTTCTTTCTGCCAGTGTGCTGAGTGAGAGAATTATCCTGAAGTGGCTCCAGTTTCAGCCCTGATGCTGGTGGGGAGGTGAGAGCTCTGTTGCAGAGTGAGCGTTCTAAATCCAAGGGGTGCCTTGAATTTTTTGAGTTTCTTAATTGACAATCCAACTTATACTCATCTTCATTTATAATCCAATAGAAGCTATACTGACAGATACCCACATCTTATTTTGTGCTCGATATATTGTAATATACAGAGTAACACTGGGAGGAAATTGCTGAAAAATAATTGCAATAAGATATTTCAATAATGACTTATACAGAACCCGCTGTGAATATCCATATACTGTTGACTTCAGTAAGAATATCTACTGTAATAAACACAATAGAGCTCTATTTTCAGTTTAATAAAAAGATTTGTGTAAAAAAAAAAAAAAAAAGAAAAAAGAGATGAATTGCATTACTCAGTTGTCTCTCTTGAATTATCTTAACCATATGTGGTTGCTCTTAGAATTAACCAATTTATTATTTTCTAAAGAGCAGCTGGGGAACTGTTTAATATATAAAACTGAAAGCAATGTAATTACAAACAGAGGGGCAGAAGCAATATTGTGTAGTCACAATTTAGAAACCAAGTCTCTATTAGTTTGTTTCAGCATTTATCTCAATAGGATGTTTTCACCACAGCACGTTTATTCCACCTGTTTGTACACCTATAAACATCTTCATTCATATTTCTTCTGTGATTTTTTTTCCATTTTAATATGGACCAGTTTCATCTTGCTTTAAATAATTCCTTATTTTCATGTACACATAAAAATAAACCAAACCACAAAGGCAGCTAAGAGCATTTGGAATAGAATTTAAGAAATATAATTTTAAAAAAGATATTTCAGTGTTTTTTTTTTTATGTTCACATTTTTATGTATGCATTTTAAATTCTGAAGTTGTGTTAGTCCTTGAGAAAGATGGTTCAGTATTGGAATATGTAGGTGTGTACTCCCTGAATGTGTCCATGACTTTTGTGCTTGGTACACAGCGTAATTATGTGTGTGCTGGGTAATGATGCAGCCATTGCCACTGGGTCTAATTGACCTATATAGATGCTCTGTATAGTATCTGCCCATGTGTTTCTAAGGGTTAAAATGATAGATAATTATATTTTGTACCCTAGGTGACCATTGTTTTTGAAAATAATGGTCATAGTTTTAGAAATCAGTGTCTATTCACACTTAGCAGAAAAAAATCTGTACAAGTGCCATAAATTGTTACTCTTTTGCATTATTTAGCTCAGATAGGGTGCTTTGAACTAGAGGAATTTTTTCTCACTTTATTAAAAATACTGAATTTTCCTTATTTTTTCAATGTCGTACATTTTATAGAGCTTCCTTATTAATGCCTTTGTTTTAAAAATGGGGCAGAGAGACTCCTGATCTCAGCAAATATCTTAGTGAGTATACTTTTGCTTTGGGGCAAGCACAACTTAATATTCATAAATCTTGAAATGCAGAGGCAAAACGTGAAGAGAATCAGTGTAGATTCTCAAGCAGTAGGTATTGGGGCTAAATATCTGATGTGAACAACTTATCAGAGGATTGGCAACATTATGAAAGTATCATGTAAGAGCCACGCTATTTCTAAGTTTCAAAAAAAACTATGGAAAGCTCCCTAGTACTAGTTGGCATTTCAATATAATATGGTTAAGAAGAAAATACTTCATATAAATAAACCTCAACAGACTAACACAAAAGGAAACAATAAAGTAGAAACCAGTGTAATAAAATAAAAATAGATCTTTGTAATGGTGCCTGAAATCTGAAAATCAATTAAAGTTGCTTTTTAAATTGACAGGAAAATAGTTTGTATTATAAAAGACACAACAAATCAAGTGTTGCATATGTGGCTAGAAAAATGTTTATTTCTGATTGATGAAAACGTCTCCATAGGTGCCTGTATTATGCACTACTCACCATGTTAATATTAACAGTCATTGTCTCAGTTTGTACTATGGATAAAATTTGAAGGCAACTGCAATAGAAAAAGTTCATAACAAAAATCCATCCCTCTAAATGAGGCTCAGGGTTGTGCTAAAGATGACCCAAGAGGAAAGCAGGCTCTGTTACATATTGATGACTAGGAACTCAAGGCTGGGACGGATTGACAGTAAAAGCCAGCTCCCACGTCAACATACCTTTGGAAAAAGCATTCTGTGGCAGTCCTCTCTCTTTGATGCTAAGGGGAGTCACCATTCTGGGTTATATGGAAGCAGGATGGCATGGAGATGGTGGGGAACAGCCTGGACACAAAAGCCTGCTCCAGAGTTGTACATACAGGACTTGATATGGGATTGCCTCAGCTGCTTCAGAGCCAGTGGGACTCTGGCTGGAAAAGTCCTGTGATTATCCTTAAGTGACTTTGGGAATGGGAGCTGGTTTTCAGTGCAGGGTGTGTGTCCCCTTCTATGTTTGATTCACAGAAAATATGTACTGCTTCCAGGTCCTTTATGAGGCACCTGTCCTGCAAGCCTATTTGCAGGCACAGAATCCTGCTTCTTTAGCACAGTTCATACCTGGGAACTTCCACATTTAATGACCTATGTCAACTAGGCATTTTTTCATAGTCATTTTAAAGAATTCTATTGAAGATGAACAGGAAGGAAGAGAATCCATCTTTTTCAGCTGTGATGGTTTTGCAGGTCTAGCTGCGTTAAAAAGCATTAAGACTTCCTTTTTCTTCCTTACTGAAGTCAGCAGATCCTGCTCAGAGTGCTCTAAAGGACTGGCTTTGTGGAATAAAACCATGCTATTATTACTCAGAAATTGTACCACTTCAGGATAGAAGAGAAAAAAAAAGGACTTGAGAAGGGCAGGGCTACTCCATTTTACCTGTGGCTCATTGATGTTAGCTAATGCATTCTGTCAAATTCCTATTCCTTTGGTCATCACTAGTGATATTTTCTAGAATACATGACTTTAATTTCATTTCTTTATGCAGCTATTTCCTTTTTTTTTATTTGTTTGAGCTTTATTGACTAGTGTTTGAGAATGTTGATACCAAATAAACTGTAATTAAGCTAGTAAAAACTATAGATCCCTGAAAAAGATTAAATGTGATCATGAAATGTGAATCCATTTCACAGCTCCGGTAAAGATCTGTTTGTTTTTATCTCAAAGTTTATGTCTTCATAGAACACTTTTTGCAGTATTTTAGGGGGATGACCATCCCAACAAACATTGAAATTACTTAAATTATTACTATAATTGTTCCTTCTTATAAATTACAGCTATCTGTATATGTGATCCCAATTTTGCAAGATTTTTCAGTGTTAATTTTGGAGAAGATTTTATTTTTTACTTTTTTTATTTGAGTAACAGACACTTGAAATTATCCTTGCTATGTGTTCTGTGAAAAACATCATGCTCTAGTAGATAAAAGACTTATATGCCTCATATTTCCTGTACATGGTTTTATAGGTTGTTTAAACTTTTGGGGTGTACTAATGTGGTCTGCCCAACCAGCAAAATTCAGAGCCCAATTTGTGGAAATATGCTTTAAGTAATTCCATCATTTCAGCATCCATAAGGCAGCGTGGGCAAGTTTATGAAAAACATTAATCTTATTCTCTGCCCTTAAATCCCAGGGTGGATGTAGGTTATTTAGCATATAGAAAAGAGTGGAAGACTTTCAGAACAGGGTCAGGCAGACAAGTCCTGTAACAAGGAAAGCTCTTGGCCTGGGGAGTGCAGGAGAACATCAAGACCTGTCAGTCAACGCTGGACTGCCACCTGGTGCTCGTAGAGCAGGAGCTGCTTGCCTGGGCTTTTCCTAGCCCTCACCTCCCAAATTAATTGAAGTAAACGAGAGAACCTGCCCATTTTCTTAATTGTTCCTAACTTTAGAACTGCATGATATGAACTAATACATTTCTTAGCAGTTTAATAATATAAAATGACAAACTTTGTTAGGTTTAAATTTTATCTTTCAATTATTTAGAGGTCTTAACTGTTCATTAAAAAAATCGCTTCCATAAAACATGTAATTGTGTTTTTATAGAAGAAATTATGTATATTCTGAGTGTGGCAACACTGTAGAAGTTTAGCTAATTAGCTGTTTCTGAAAAACCCTTTAGAAGTAATACATGTGGGCATGATTTTACTTGGCATTAGTTGTCTCAGATTGTTTTCTACAAAAAGAATGGCCTAATGCACTGAATTCTGTAACTATTCAAGAGGCTTCTTTGAATCTGTCAGAATCCCATGGGTTGGATGGGAAAGCTTATTCTTTTCGTATAAGTTTGGTTAATGTTGTTTTGCTTCGGCCATTAAAGTGAGGCAGCTGGGCTCCTTCCGTGGTCTGCAGAAGCAGAGGGGCAGTCCCAGAGGGCAATGCATCCTATGTGAAATTGGCTCCAAAGACAGAAGAAAAATGGAATCAGCTCTAGAAATGGCCATTCCTCCCACTCAGTGTAGCCCTAGAAGTCAGATTAGAAAAGCAAAGTTAATGAGAGGAATTTCACTTAACCCATCTTATTTGGAAATTCCTACTTTTGGATACAAAGAGTATATCGCAGATATGAGCCATGGCTGGCTGATGCTGCATATTAATTTTCAATACATTTCCCTCCATGCTATGAAATAATCATTTAATAAAGCTTTCAGGGGCAGTGTGAACCTTAGTAATATAGCTTTAATAGATCCGTTGCCTGGGAACTTAAATCAAGGCTTATGTCCAATGCCAGTATTAAGGTAAAGTCTCCCAAAAGCAGCCGTATCCCTTGTGTAGGTCTTAGATATTATGAACCAGTTTTGGTCATATTTTTCTTGGTGGCAATGTTGACAATAGTTCTCAATACAGACCTCTGATGGAGAAAAAAAACAGCACCCCAGTTTAGAAGATATATAGAAAATACCAAAAGATAATATTTACACTGATTAAATACATCTTACATGATCTGGCTGCCAATCTTAAAAGAAATTGTTGAAACATACTGTATTTCTTACTTACAGCATATTCTATTTCTGTTCCTCCTGTTGTTTAATAATTTTGAAAATTTTGTACATTTATGTGGTATTTTTTAATACAAGAAATACCAAAGTCCTTTCGTTAGTTATGACCTTGTTACATTTTTAGCCAGGGAACCAGATCTTGTTATCAAAAGGGCTGGAGACAGGTCACTCTGTTGGAGCTTTAGAGAATATAGCATGAAAACAGCTGTAGCACCATTCTGGGTGTTGATACAGAGGTTTTTAGGTGTGTTTGCCTAGTGCTAAGAGGCATGTTGGAGATAACCTTCACTTCTCTATTTAAGAGACAAGAAAAAATGTTGAAATTAAGGCTTCACGAATGCCAGCAGTCCCCGTGTTGAGATTTTCTGTGGGGTCTGCAAATACTGTACAAAGATGGATATGAACATTATTATATGATTTCCAGCATTTCTGCAGAGGAAAGGGATAGACAGATGGTTCATCATAAAATCTTGATTAAATAAATTTCCTCAAAATGAAGCTTCAAATTAGTGACTGGGTACACCTCTGCTTAGAATAATATTTTGCATTTCAAGGTCTTAATTTTTAAAGTCTTTAGGCAATACATATTTTTCTGTTATGTTCTGTATAACATAAACAGCAAAAATTTTGGTTAAATTCTGATTGGATGAGTCTTCATTCTTTATTATGTATAAGCAACATACACATGAAAGTAGAAAAGCTTATAAAAATTATTATCATTATTTTTATTAGGATATTTAAAGTACTTGGAGAGAACACTTCCTATTCATACACTTCTATAATAACATTAGATTTGAACATGTAAACAATGAAAGTTCAGCACTTGGTCTGGAATGCCCAGCCTGAGACTAAGATATGATCAACATAATTAGTCTTTTATTGTTCTTGTAGCAAAACAAATTCATTAGCAGCAGTTGGAAAAATGTAAAACTTGGAAGCAGTTTCCAACTGGACAAATTTAAGATTTGATGATAACATCTTAAAAGACTGTGCAGTTAGAGGATTAGAGGTGTAGGACTGTCTCATAGTTGACAGCCCCTCAACTAGCAGATGCTTTAATGACACTTTGGTCAATAAAAACCAAATTTTAAAAATCCCCATGACCTTATAGGTTTTTCAAATCTTGAGAAAAAAAAGAGTAATCTCAATTCTTGATTTTCTTTTTGGCAGCTTCTGCAAGGGAGGTGGAAAGTGTCTGTTAAAAAGGAATAGTTCAACTGAAACAAATTCCTCTCTCTTTTGTCTCTAAGTGAGCTGCACTGTGAAAGGACATGAAACGTGAATGCACTGCCTAAGAGGTTTACATTAAAAGATAAGGTACAGTCTGAGGGTAACTATTAACATCTCCATTGTACAGCAAATACTCAGAATGGTAAAAGGTTGCTGTTCAAGAAACAAGAAGTAGAACAGAGCTTTAGTGTTTTTTAAAGGTTCTCTGTAGATATCTAAATTTTTCATGTCTGTCTGTTGCTTTGTTAAGAGCTGTTATTAGAGCTGCTTGAAGAAACTCCAAGTTATTCAGGTGTATGAAGTCATCTGCAACAAAAATATGTGAGAAGAGACAAAAATGCCCTTCATTAGTGATTTTATTAATTAATTTATTCTGATTTTATAATGATACATCAATTTAACAAGAGAGATTTTCTTCTAACAAGGTGATTTGTTTTTGTTTGTGGATCAAACTTCCAGGAAAAAAAGCTGTAAGTAGTTTTTTAGTTAACAATTTGTTTGAAACATTGTGTGTTTGCGGTTGTGCGTGTAATTTTTCCACATGGGGGCCTGGTTAGGAGTTTACTCCTAAGTTCATGAAATTTAATGGTAAAGTAATCCACATGAATTTCACTGGATGTTAGGTCAGGCCTTAAGCTCAGATGTAGATAATTACCAACTGGAACTATATACCAGCATTGAGATAACTAGTATTTTATTTGCTTTTATACATCTAGGTCCCTGGACTGGACTACTGAAAAATATTGAAAATATGACTTTCTTGATACCTTCATGTTGTGATAGGCAAAAAGAAAGCTATATTGTATATCCTGGTTAACATCCTAAAGGCTGACCCCTCTTTTAGGGTAGAGGATGAGTTAAGTGATCTCTCCAGATCATCATAGTTGTTTTCTATTTTAATTGTATAAGTGTAACAATAGCTGTTTAGGGGTGTTGAAAGGATTTAAAATAAATGCACTCATTATGGTCTTTATTCTTCATCCATTCATCTCTTTTTTACATACTTTGCTGGCAAAATATCCTTAAATTCTTTCATTAAGCTAGCAGTTTCAGTGAAAAAAAAAATCAAAGTTCAAAACAGTATTTCTGCAGCAAATTTTTATCCTCCAGTGTAATATACCTTAGAGTACAATTACAAATGGAATCCTAGTAGGAAAAAGGTTTGGCCACAGAGCAGACTTTGTTGTCACTTACACTTGACTGAGTCCACTGTCTTCAAAGAAGTCCATAAAATTTTAAAATGTTGCACTTGAGATGTGAGTATAGACTAAAAACTAGCATTTATTGAAGCTATTAATTCAAAAATATTATTACAGTTAAATTAATTAGAATTGCAGAAATATATCAAAATGTACATACATAATTTTATTATTTACTTCACTGAGCTGAATATGGAAGTTGAACCAAAAACACAATTCAGAACAAAGATGTTTTGTTTTCTTTTACTAAAAATATTAGTGTGGCTTTGATTGCTGAAATTTTGTGGGAGCCACATGGAAGTACAGAGATTTGGGACTGCAAATTTCTGTTTCACCACTCTTCAGGAAATGGTGCAAAAGTCTTCTAAAAGAGATCTGTGAAGTAGCATCAAGGCCTGGAAAAAAAAGAGCTTAGAAAAGGTAGTAAAAGTAACTTCCTAATTCAAGTGAAGTCTTTTTCCCTTTCTTTTCTTTCCTTCCACTGGAACACGATGTGACTGAAAACCAGAACAAGGACTAATCTCATCTAGTGTTGTGGATCTATACCTGAATTAGTTACCCCAACTAATTTTTGGGAGTCTGTGGAGAGAAATAAGAACTTTTGGGTAAAATTTATCTGACCTGTTTTAGAGGATATGTGGCTCAGAGGTGACTGCTGCTCCCACTAACTATGAAGAGAGTCAAAGGAATGTGAGAAGTTATATTTCACCATTTGTGGTTTTTTTCAATGGCCAGCTGGGTTTGTGACCTAAACCCATTTCTTTTTTCATGGAAGAGATCTGGTTTTTTTGTATTAAAAAAGAGTGTAAGAACCACATGTCAGAAGGCTGGAAGGCTGCTACTCTAGTGCTTTTAGAACAGAGATTAGAAGGGCGGTAGGTCATCTTCCCTGTCTCTTTACTAATAAATGGATAGCTGGAAAGCCCAGCTACATTACATCTTCTGGGGATTTTCTCTAGTCAGATTAGCTAAGAAAGGCTAGCACTGTAGGCAAAATGTCTTGGTCGTGCAACACTCCTCTGGCAAAGGAGACTTGGGGGACAACTCTTGGCAGACAATATGGAATGATTTCCACAGGAAAATATTTCCACTTCTTACATTTTCTTTCCTATTTGAAATTTTCCATGAGGTAAATTTTCTGACTAATTGTGACTGCAAATACGTATCAATGAATTTGTTCCAGTATTCTAATTTCTATCACAGTCCCAAATAGAAAAATGGTTTGAATTATTCAGAATAACCAGTGAATGAAACTTTAGGTCTGATTAGGACATGAAAAACAGATTAATTCAGCCAACATAAATGACTTTATCTTAACATTGATTGTTTTGTACAAATATTTGTTCAACCAAAGCAACTCATAGAAATAAAACTTATATGAATATGCTTACTCGAAACTAATTTGATGGGAAAAGCAAGACATTTTAAAAGTAACTTTATTTTCTGCTTGATAGACAAAGTTTTGACTTTTCATTGGACAACCAGAATATTTTAATGGATTTTTTTCTCTGCAGGAATGACCAACATCTCTCATTTGTATGTAAAATTCTATTTTCTAAATAAGGTAGCAGCCATTATACAGCTTGTAAAAGAAGTGAGGGACAGCTGTCTTCTCTAACCCAGTGCCAGTTTCACCTCTGGAAAAGTAAATAATTTATTACATTAGGTTAATTTAGATTAATCAGACTATTTTACAGTAAAAGCTGTAGAACACATCACGTGTCTTAATTACACCTTCTGGTTTTCACAAAATTGTAATAAATATGTGGTTATTATTTCTCTCAGGAAGAGAATTCTCTGTTCTCCCCAGCTTGCCAGCAGGATGTGGATGTTACAAACATGCTCATGGCTTCAGGTGGTGTTTCTTGTTTGTGTTGCTGCTGACTGCTCCTCTCCCGAATCTCCTTGGCTGTCTTTCCCCACATCTGAGTAGCAGGGTGAAGGACTTTGGAGGCCCTGTGCTATTCAGGTCAACAGGTCTTTTTAGCACAAACTCTGCACTTCCAGTTCATCAGGAAAGGGTCTAGTGTACTGCAGCACTGGACAAGTGGGCAGGGACAAACTCACAGATTCCATTGGCCTCAGGGAGGAAGGAAAAGGGCAGATCTATAGCATCAGAGTGAAGGACACACTGGAAATACACAAAAGACATGCTCCAAGAAATATGAACACCAGTGAGAATGTAACCATGGATTTCAGCCTCTTTTGGATATGACTCAGGCAGATAAAACAAGATATGCTGTAGTAGATTTATTGTGACAAACATGTATTTTAATATAGAGAACATAAAAGCAAAAATGTGTATCATTTTCTAATATTGGTTTAGTTTTTGGGGTTTTTTTCTGTAGGATGGTGGCAATATTGTCTTTAAAGACAACTTATAATCATTAATGCATATATATTTTTAAACAGAATTGAAGTACATATCTATTACATATTTATAATTACATATGAAATATAAAAACTTTGTGTAGGATTTTGACCATGAGGATAGGGTTTGTGGGAACTTTCTATTGTCAAAGAAGTGTGCAAGCAAACACAATTGTTCAAAAAAGCCTTTGAATAAAAACTCTATAGATAATGCTTTAAATTTTTAAATAGTTTGGGGTGTTTTTTCTGTGATAGATCTATTCTTTTTGATGTTAGTGATAACATACATTCCATCGATCTGTCTCCCCAATGACCTGGTGAAGTTTGGTGGTATATCTATTAAAACATTGCTTAAATTCATCTTCCTTATTTTTTCTGCATTAAGTTATTCCTTCACAAATTATCCAGTGTTGGGAGGAAACAAAATCAAACCTGTGTCTGTGAGCAGTATTTTCCACTGGCTTTGAAAAAGCAATTAAGGGATATTCTATTTATTCTTCCAAAGCCAATATTTATCTGTTTGGATATTTTTTTTTATTTTCCTCTCTACTCATAGAATTTTTCAAATTTTGCTCATTTCCTTTAAAGTAATTCTATGCTTTCATGTGTTAGATATTTGTCTCTTCCAGTGAATGCTAGATTATACATGATATTGGGACAAATAACTGGGAAAAAAGAGAAGCTTTTTATATCATCATCATTTACATTTTCACACTGTAATCTATTTTCTCAGTGAATTCTTATGGGAAAGATACATCTATGAAATTAGATTATTCTTCTAAAAGTTAAAGTATTCTGAACTAGTTTTTACTGAAATTAATGAAAGAGTTTAGGATAAATTTATATAATCACCAATTGAAAAGGATTACAATATTTGTTACATTTTCATTGTATATTTAATTGAGCTATTGTAAGTCATAAACCTCCAAATCTCATTTGAAAAAAATGTTCCAAAATTCAAAATACAAGTTGCTTCATTTTGCATTGTTTATTCAGAATACACAATCACTTACTATGTGATATTCAGACAGATTTTTGCATGCTGTACTCAGATTTAATCAAGATGGGAAATATTGTTAAGGTTTATTGCATAAAAAAGAAGTGAATTTGCACTTTAATTTGACCACAGGCATTTACTTTTTAAATTATATTTATGTAGATATGAACAAGTATTCTATAAAATCCTCTTGTACAGATGTACAAGATGAATTGCAACAGAAAACATTATAAAGTGCTAGTTACAGACTATGTATAGTTGATATTTCTTAGAAGTTATGATTATTTAAAAAAAAATAAACATAAAATTCACACATAAGAAGCCCTTAGTATTATAAGCATTGTAATAACTACATTCTGGAAATTCAAAGTCTCAAACAGTTCTATTACTCATCCTATTCAAACCTAATACAGCACAATGCAATTTTTACAGTGCCCTTTGTGCTAGTATCCTGGAGCACTTTAAAATGAATAAAGTTAAAATTAGCAATGTAGCACTCAATTTCCTAAAGGAGTTACTTTAGAAAAACTAAGTAAAATCAATGCTTTAAATGTTTGGATTTAAAACCCTGGCAATTGAAGCTCTTTTTATTTCAAGTAGCAAAGTATTCCAGATCTCCTGAAGAAAATGTCTGAAGGCTCTAAAGGTTTAGGATATCAAAAAAGTATTTAAGAATTATGAAACCATCATCTATCAATCTCTGAGTGCATACTGATAGGCATGAAAAGTAAATGTAATGTCTAAGTAGAGCTATATAGCTGCCTCTGCATCAAATACTAAGCTAGTAGTTTATTTGCATTTCTATCACACATTTCACCTGAAGATCTCAAGCCAGTCCCTCTGTTAATTCCAGCAGAACAATATAAAACACTTAAAAAATACAACAGTGAACTGCAGTGGCATGCTGGAAAAAGGAGTTTTGTATCAGCAGCAGGTGAGGTGCAGCCCTCCAGTAGACTACAGGGTCGATTGCACATCAGGGGGCATCACTTGCGTAATGGGTCTCTTCAGAAGTGATTTTATCGAACTATAGTTTTGAAGATGATTATTGTACATCCCGTATTTACATATGGAACCATCAATTGCAAGAAACAGTTTTGTAAAAAGTTGGCAATAGCAGCTGTAGCAGCAAGCAGTATAGAATCAATGCCTGTGTTCTCTCCTCTCTCTTGAGGAAATGCCAAGATGGAAAAAAAAGAGAATCCACAATAATATAAGCTGATAAGCAAGCAGAACTCCTGCTATTTCTACTAACCAGCTTGATTTTATCAAAAGAAAGAAATAGACTTGTTTTGAAACCAGATAAAATTGGAAAGACACCTTTCAAATTACAGAAAAATAGTTGTAGCTTATTTTGATAGTGTTTTGAGAGACAAGAAACAGGAATGCAATAGTTTCATACATGTGACAGGAACTTGAACTGCTCATGGTGCTCAGGATGAGAAATATGGTCATTAATGAGTTCTCTAAGCAGGAATCTGGGTATTCCTCACCTTGATTGCCCACTGTTGGTGGGCAGAAAAGCAAAGATCTGCAATGGGTGTCTATTAGCTCAATTCATTCAGTCACCTAAGTTGTAAGGCAACATGGAAGCAAGATGTAGGATGTGTGGTCACCTGCAACTTCTCTTTGTAGCCATTGTTTGCCTCATTTTTATTTCCTCTTTTGAGTTTTCTTTCTCTTGTCTTCCCTATTGCTACAATTCACTCAAGAGCAAACCAGTAACTTCCTTTATTGTCTGGCTATCTCTGATTTCCATTGTGCCCCAGCAAGATTATCATTCACTGGGAAGGAAGCCTGATTTACTGGATCTGCTTTGAGCAGAAGGTCAAACCAGATGACTTCTGGAGCTTCTTTCTAACCCATGTGGTTCTGTCATTCTACAATTAATGCTGAGTTAGGTTGTCTTTCCTTTACAATTTCTGCTTTAATTTACTGTTTGAATTGAGGCCCAGGTGCTGCTTAGTTATCTAAAAGTGTTACCATCATTGTTCTCCATGTCTTAAATAATTTGTTTCTGAATTCAGTGAGTAAATGAAAGCAGTTTATATAAACTTGCAATTTTGTGAGAGCATCCACATCTTTCTTTCTCCCTCTCTCTAGTGATACCTGCACTGATTTTGTCCATGATAACATGAACTGCCAAAAAGACATTTGTGCAGGCTCTGCATCCAGCTGGGCTTAGAAGGATGCCATAGAGGTGGCAGGAGGGCGTGGGAGAAAGAGAAGGGAGACAAAGACATTCTGGGTGTAGAGAAAGGAGTTGTCTTTGCATTGGAAAGACACAGTGTGTTGGGACATGTCTTGTGTCATGAGGAATGAGAAATACATTGGTGCTGGGAAAATTACAGATGCAGAAATTAGGATCTACAGGTGAAACCAGAGGCTGCAGGTGAACTCTTGGGCTGTTAAAGTTCACAGCATTGCTGTGTGACTTGCTGCTGTGTGACTCAGGATTCCTGTACATTTCTGAGGTACAAGAAGGTGTTTGAAATTGAATTTCATCATATTCTGAATGATGAGGAAGGAACCCAATGAAAGAGCTAGCAGAAAAGCAGCTGCCTCCATGGAAAGAAGAGGGTTTTAAAGAGAGCTGCTTATTAGAAGGCACAACCAGAAGGAAGCAGAAGGAAAGTACAATACTATTCCTCCCTACCTTCCTTGGGCAGCCGGGCTCTACAGGAAGTGACCCAGAGCAGGAAGGAGCAAATACAGCCTCTGCTACAGACAGTGTCTCTAGTGAATATCTAGTTCCTCATCATCCTCATCACTTTGCCTTCCCTCTCCAAAGGTATTTTGATTCTGTAGGGTTTTTTTAAAGTTTCTATATTAGGTTAAAGTAACACAAATGTTATCTTGTAAGTTTCTGGTACATCTAGCAGAAGCAAACATACTTAGCAAGAGAGTAAGAATGGCCACTTTAAACATTCTTCCTGACTAGGGATTGCAGTTCTTGTTTTAAATGTTAGTGTTTTTCCTGTTCTATCTATCTACAGTGTGACATTTTTACAATGCAAACCCTCTGTCCCCTATTCCATATCATTAATGTTTTTTTGTGTCAGGTTGTGCATTTTGGCTCACAAGAAGAGGCTATTTATATTTGTACATATAATCAATGATGCAGACTACTCATAGGAAGAAAGGATTGAGAGGTGAAAAAAGTTATGAGTACTTTCAGGAAAGTGGACTTTCAAAACAGATGTATTTGCTGGCAGGAAGAATTTTTTGACATTGTCATAAGATTTTATTCTTCACAATTCTTGAGTTTTCTTTATTGATTTCTGCTCTTTTTGCATAGGTCACCCATTTGTCTGAATCAGTCATGAAGCAGCCATCATGTTTGCATGGTATGGTTGGCCACATGTGCTCCTACCCTTGGAAGGTGTGCACATACTCTACTTCTTGTCCAGAATGTCATGGTAATGAGGGTCTGAAAATAAAGCTCCTAGTTAAGAGGAAAGCCCAGTCATTACCTCTTCTGGCTTTGATGGGATTTAAAACATGCTTAACATTAAGTGCAGGCTTTATATTTTCCAGAGTAGTGAAATCAAGAAAGAAAATGAAGAAAACAATTTCAAATTCTAAATGCCATAAACAATTAAACAACTATTTTCCAAGAAACAAGGACTGGATAATTAATTCCTTGATAAGCTGCTGTGTGCTTGCTAGGAAGGTAGAGATTGAAGAACAATGATAGAAAACTGTGAAGTACTTGACAGATGCTTTTAAAGTGATAATAATAGCTACAATAGCTACAATGTAAGATTGTATATTGCTCAGGGACGTTTACTGAACAACCAGGTATTCATTTGGCTATAGGCAAACACAGATCAATGGCAACTGACTGAAAAGGAGATGGGGTAATATTTTTTTTTTTTTCCTCAGCAGTTCTTCTAAAATAAGTCTCTTTAAATTTGTGACACAGTCGGTCATGTGCATCATATTATGGCAAGTTACATCACATGATTTTATGTAGCCTGCTGGTAACATCACTTTGCATTATACATTTAAAGAAATACCACTTCTTTTCACGTAGGGTAGAAGACAGTAATCAACTGACAAGTATTCTCCTGCTACCCATGAGAAGAAGCCAAGTATCAGATCTAATACTTTCCACCCCCAACAAATAATTTTCTGTAAACGCTTGTGCATGACAGAATGCCAGCAGATAGTGGGTATTTCACAGCTGGTGACTCTCTTATTGTTTAACTGTGATGTCTGCATCTTATCACACTGTGCAAATTATTTAGCAACTGCCATATTATTTATAGGTATGAATTGCACAAATTAATCTCATAAATAATTCATTTTTTGCTGTGAATTAACATTCTGCCACAGTTAAAAATCTAATTTTTTTGAAACAGTATCAATTGCTATGGGCACATTGTGATTTTTCAAGCCAGTGGATTTTGAAAAGCAAGTTGCAGTGAAAAGAATGAGAACGATTTTTTCTTTAACTTTACACACCACTAGGAAGAAGCTTTCAGATGGTGAGAAGCACTGCCATGGTCTTTAAGAAGAATTATGTCATGTTCAGGCATTTACAGGAAGAGGAAAAACATTGGATTTCATCCTAACAGGGTGTCAGTCTGTCATGACGTGACACCAATTTGTAAACAAAAACTAATTTAAATGAGTAATGATCCATTTATATAACTGAAACAAAAAAAGAATAACATTCTTTTTCTTTCCCCAGTAAGACATAAGAATGTCATTGTGGACCTAACAGAAAGACAGTCGCAAGTTTGTTTGCTAGTAGACTCCTAGGGAGCTGAACACAAAAATCCAATAAATAATTAGCTCTCCTGTGACAGGCTTCTGAATTACTGTGATACATTAATTGGACAAAATTAGCATGAATTAAGGCAAATAAGTATAACATGTAATTTATTACTTACTAAGCACGGTGCTGCAGTGGAAGCCTCAGATTTCCCTTAAGATTGCTTTAACAGCTATAATGCATTCCTTAATTTACTCTGTGGAAAATCAATTTTTTCAGAGTTCATTAAGCACCAATATGTTACAATGCAAGTCCCTAGAGCACAGAACTACAATACGTTATGCAAATTCATACCAGTGTGTTACCAATATGTAAATAGCAATAATACTATTGTCAGCTTTCTATTGATAGACATGCTGAAAAGGATAATGCTTAAAACTTCTTCAACTCTTTTGACTTGTTTCTGATATTTATCACTACTCCTTTTAAATGCCATTCCTTAGGAGAGCTATTACTTTAAAAAAAAATCTTTTTCACGTTTCGTTAATGAGAGTATTCTGAAGTCTCTGTTTGCAAAAAAAGTGGCAGATAAAGCTTTCTAACATGTTCATAAGCATCATGCCTTCCACAATGAGAACTCAACATTTTTAGTAGATGCATAAATGGACAATACTGGCTGATAGTTATGACATATACATACAATGCAATAAATGAAAGAGAAGGAATTCCTAAACTGTGAGCTCCATAAATACAAACATTAATTTGAAACTTTTCCTTCCCTTGCTTTTAGCACAAAAAAGGAAAATAAAATCACATATAGTATTAATTCCAGCTCTTGAACTTTAACCCAGCCATAGCTAAACACCACACAGATGCTCTCTACCCCCTTCCCTCCACTGAGCACAATGTCATACAGTCCGAAATATCCCTTTGGCCAGTTTGGGTCATCTGTCCATCTGGGTCCCCTCACAGCTTCTTGTGCCCCTCAGCCTCCTTTACTGATGGGGTGGTGTGAGAAGCAGATAAGTCTTTGATTTAGTGTAAATACTGCTTAGCAGCAACTAAAACATCAGTGTGTTATCAACATTATTCTCATTCTAAATCCAAAACAGCACTGTACCAGCTACTAGGAAACAAATTAAATCTATCCCAGCTGAAACCAGGACACCAGACAGTCAAATGTGAGCCACTGGCATTAAAAGTCCCAGATTGTTCGATATTCAGCTAATCATATGACAGACTCCAAAGCTATCACAATAACGGCCTCCGGAGCTCTTTGGGGAGACAGATGTCACCAGTGGAAAGATGATTTCCATGTCTTGGCACTCTGCAATTGTCAAGCTGAGGGAGGGAAAAGGAGAGCAGGCTTCTGCTAGTGAGGAAGCATCCTTTGTGGAAGGAGGAACCATGTCTCACTCCTGTCATTTTCCCTTTTATCAGATTTGTTTTTGAATAAAATCGTTTCTGCCTAAATCTCACTCTGAGAAGCGAGGAATGGCTTTGTCATAAACTATACATGACTTCATTTAAGTCCACAATTTGGCCCTGATCTGTAACAATAAGTGCCAGGTCAGAGAAGTTGGCTTGAAGGGTTTGGACCTATGAATGCAGGAAGGTTTTTGAGCATATAAAAGTGATCCTTTGAGTCCTGGTGAGACTGGTAGAAGAGCAATACATTTGGTCATTATCTCTTCAGCCTCAGATGAATTAGAAATTGATAAAACTATTGGGCCCGTAACTACTTCAGAATTTAGCACACAGAACACCTGTTTGAAGATTTTTTATAGTTGTCTAGGTCTAATGAACCATAAAACATTTAATTTGTTAGGATGTCCTTGTTTATGAAAACAAAGTGAGGCTTCTATGTAATTTGGTTTGCTATCATGTTTGTAGTATTTCTTACCAAAAGACAGGCAGCACTGTACTAGAGATAAATATTATTGGTAAAAAATGCCCAGTAATACACAGTTATGCATTCAGGACTTTCCTTAGTCCAGAATTTCATATACTGTGATTATGGCCTTGCAACTAAAATCAGACAGGTGATTCATCCTCTCCACGTGCCCATCCATTGAGGAGCACTACTGTTTGCTTCAAGAGACAGGTAAAGCAAAACCAATGCATCCTTGATGCTTCCAGTGTGTATCTACTCTGGAATCATTTAAAAAATAAATATGTATTTGAACCTGAGCATATATTAGAGACGAACTCAGTCTACAAATTGAGATTTGCTTCAGGCTTAAATCTCACCCCTTGACATGCTCAGCCATTCAAAATGTTTCAGTGCTAGTACTTGATGCTATAGTTGTGGGCCAGTGGAAAATGGATCCCTCTGGAGCCAAATCAGATTCTGATCCTCTAAAGATAGAAGGGGCATGGAGTAACTGGAAAACATTTACCTTTTGTTTATGTTAATGACAACTTTAAATAAGGAGAAGGTAGCAATATCTGGCTCCATCTACACAGGGATTTTATATACAACAGACATTTTGTATCTGTGCTTTCACAATCCCTGTAATTATTCAAAATAGTATTATATATGTTTTGGTAATAAAACACTTTTCAAATACCTTTATGTACCAAAGTAAGAGGGAATTTTTGAATTAAAAGATTTTGGAGTTCAAGATTTGAATTCAAGATTGGTGGATTTGTATCTTCTATGGACAGTTAAATATCATGTTTAAAAGTAGTCTCTCAGAAAACCTTAAATAATCTGGAATGGGTATGAAAAGTGAAAAAAATCTATGGAAGTTCTGTTATCCTTATTGCCCATGTAAACCAAATAGTAGAGAACACATACTGAGAAATATATATATATATGTATATATGTGTGTGTGTGTGTGTATGTGTATACAAATTTCACTTTCTTTTAAACTGAGATGGAGTACAATACTTTTAAGGCAATTTAAAAAGAAGCCTGATGAAGTAAAGTATGTGGTTAATAAAGAATACAAGGAAGATGGGTTTTTCTGATCTGAAAAAACATGGGGGATTATTTGTGGGGTTTTTTTTCTTTTCGACAAGAACCTGCTAAATGCACAGGGCACATGTGTTTACAGCTAGCATGCGAAAGAGCAGCAGCTGCAGTTTGCTGGTTCTGAGTCAGAGCAAGTTATAGTTACAGACATGTGAGAGTTGAAACCTCTGAGGCTTCTCTTGCCTTGCTGCCGTTCTTCACCACTCGATTCAAGCCTCCCGGAGGCCTGCCCCGACTCACTACCGTGTGCTGAGGAGTGGAGCACTAATGTTTGTGACATCTTCTGATTGGGTTTGGAAGTTCGTTTTAACACATTGCATAGGGGCAGCAGTGGCTCAAAAATAATGTGTGTCAAGGATTATTACTGCTGTACTGACTACGAATCTGTGCAAAGTCTTCCATGTTTTACTTACAATGCCCCAATTAATGCTAGAAATATTTCTGTCAAAACCAGTTCTCAGATGTCATGGTGTTTTACTATCCTGTTCGTTCTTAGCTGCCTCCATATTCTTGTCTAGTTGAGAGTGAAGGCATTTTTTTGCCTTCCTTGTTTATCATTTGGAAATGATAATAAAAAATAATGTACAGATAGCATACTGAAATTTTATCTAGTTTTATATAATTTTAGACCTTTTAATTATGAAATTCCATGAATTTATAAAGCAATAAAATTATTTTTTCAAAAGAATTTGTCTCTAACTCTAGGCACTAATATGTCAGGTGTTGTTTTCTATCATCACTTATGACTTAATATTAAAAAATAGTCACTTTGACTAACTTCCTAATAATATATGTTTCTTTCTGTCATCTTCTATCTTGCAGAATATTTAAAGCTACCAAATGGACATTATCTTTTCTGTCTTTATCCACGGTATGTCTCATAAATTTCTAAAAATGTTATAAATGGTTAGGGAGTAAACTCTACCTATCTATCCACAGGTGGACTGCACCTATCCTCTCAATTCTGTAATGTCTTTTGACTTCAAGATTTTTTCTCTTTTGACTACCCAATGGCTCAGCCTGGAATGAAAGGTTAGAGAGAATCTCCTCATTAGCCTCTTTCATTCTTGCAGTTAGCTCTAGTTAATCATTGGGCATGGAATTTTGGGGAATCAAATCTCCTTAAGCTGAGGAGTAGATGGAATGCAAATATCACTTCTCTGAGTGATCTGGTCATTATTATTATCAAGATATTTTGCAAAAAACCATTCATCAGATCTGGGATTTGAGCCTCAAGGCAGAACCACACTTGAATTTTTGTGAGGGGCCAAAGTTCAGACACACACCTGATCCTGACCAACTCTAGCCAATACTGTTTTTTTTTTGATCTCTCTTCTGAGCAGTTTCACTCTGTCTATTGATTGTAGAGCATTTGGGTACCAGGGTAACACATTCTGGATCTCTCAATTGAGGTCAGTTACCTACCTGCTTTTTGTAGCTCTTTAAGTGCTAATGTAATGTCTTAACATTAAGTCATTGCCATCTGGATTAATCAAGCTCTTATTGGTTATAGCAGGTGTCTCAAGAAACCACCAAAATACCAAAATACTTCCTTTTCATGTAATACTCATTTGTCCCTTCTCTTGAACTCAGGTATTTAATAACTAGCTACAGTGATAGGAAATTTGACAGAACTATGCCAGGAATTTACTCAGTGTACAGCTTCATGTGGAAATCAAAAGAGGAGTATGGGGTGAAGCACCCCTAATGGCTGCAGAAGGTCTGATTCTTTTTTGCTCCCTGTTGGAATTACAGGTCATTATTTTCCTGCTTTCTTTTAGCATTGAGAGAGTAGTGACACATACCTGAATTTATCCTTTAACTTTCAATCACATTCTCTCCAAATGTAACAATTCCCTTTTCATCTTTGTTGTTACTAAAATTGCTATAATGTGTCTGCCCGTATGTGTGCCTTATGGCCCCTCACTTAAGCTGCATCTCTAAAAACAGCTTGCAAATAGGTGTTTGTGTTAAGAGATAAATGTCACCTGCATTTCTTCTCAACAAAGTCAAAACCAGTGAGATATAAGGCAAACAATTCAAATGCTGCTGAACAATGGGGGAAGTTGGCTACCCACAGGTATGGCAGGGTAATTATCTATGTGCTCACAATCTGTCCACAGTTGGAAATTGAGTTAATTTTATTTACTCTTTCAAAGGAAAATTGAAGCCCCAAGAATAGATGATTGTCATAAACTTCTCAAAACAATTAAAGTTAAGACCCTGTTTCAGAGTCCTCTGTATTATGCAGTAATGTAATCATGTGTTATTACGCAGAATAAATAACCTGTGTACAGAGGCATCAACTCAGTCTCTGGAATTTATGTTTTCTTTTAAGAATTTCACTTAAAGATATTTCAATAGAGTTAAATAGGCAGAATAAGAAGAATAAAGGTATCTTGTGTTGGTGGTTGTGTTTAGGAAAGTTTTTCCTGGTACTTCTGGGGGAAAAGAAAAAAAAAAAAATTGACTCTTTGAGAATATTTCTGGTGCCTCAAGTGCCATTTGATTAATTCTAAAATAATCTACTTGACTCCAATATTAGGAGTCTTCTGACAGAAGAAGATATATTGTCCCAGGTACTGTAATGCAGTGGCAGTAATTAGAGTACCTAAGTTGCCTCTCCTATTTTGTTCCAGTTATCTGTGTTTTCTACCTTTGCTCACTGAGAAGATGCATCAAATGAGCTAAGCGAAATGAAAGGTTGTTCCTTACATTACTTTGTCACTCTATTACATGTGCTTGCCATGGAAGTTATGTTCCTTAAGATCCCTTAGATTCCATCCTCCAATATTTTCATCATGCGCTTAGGCCCATGTAACACTTCTTCTATTCAGTTATTGTCATTAACATATATATAGCCATTTAACCTGTTTTTCTGATGAACTCAACCTTCATGCCACAGTTTACCACTGTCATGGAATACTTTTGGCTTGGCAAAGTATTAACATCTCTGCATTTATAATGAGATACCTACAAGAAATCTCTATGTGGAGAGACAACTGAAAGTTGCTTTTGCACAAGGCTAACACTTAAACTTTTGGTAGTTAGATCTCTGCAAAAATTGGTATTGTTTTAATTTGCCAATGATTTTTAAGGAAGAAAGCAAGAGGCAAAATATTGTGTAATCATATCCAAACATATTTTAAATCTGTAAGACACACACACACTTGTGTTTCAACTTTGTTACTTAACCGGAATGTTTTGTTTCTGAATAAATTTTATTGTGTTACTTATTCCTCCTGTTCTGGCCAATCTTATTTTGGTGTCCATCTCTGTTTGTAACCAATATTTCCTTTTGCCTGTTTGCCCTTCCTAGAGGCTCCATATGCAAAAGATGGCAAGCTCTAAGGGGGTAGGAAGAATGTTACCTGCTCAACACTGTCAATCTCTTTTCTCTTTAGTCTTTCAGATCTTGTTCCCCTTTTTTCTAATCATCGTCTTTGAGTATTTCTAAAGACTGACTGTGTTTAAGTTCCTTGTCTTGGATTGTAAATAATTTTGAACAAAGATTTGTGGGTTTGGTGCTAGATATTCCATTTATCCCTTTTAGGTAAAACTCTTACACAGAAAATATCTCGAAGGCTGCCAACAAGGTTTGCAAGTTCTAAATGTCAGTTGCTTTCATTCTTTTTTTTTTTTTTTTTAATGGGGCATTTCTGTTCCAAATAGACTGTCATTACAGAAGTAACTTTAATGCTTCATAAAGCACAAATCCTCTTCTTTGACTTCTCTGCATGGTCTCCAATATCAAACGTTTCCTTTCTTGTACTTTTGTCCCCAAAAGGTCTTTAAGAATGAGACCTATCTGGATCCCACATGAATTTCTTTTTTTCAACACCCAGAGTTGGTTAATAACCTGGTCAAGTCTTTCTTTTGTGACTACTGTTTATTTGCTCCCATATATTCTATATATTGATGGGAACCTCAATATAATTCAGGCTGTGCAGCATCTGATTGTAACAGATTGGTTTTCACTCCCAGAAAGCAGCACATCAAAGCAGACACAGATCAATAATACTTTCCCCTTCCTATCTGTGGATAGTGTTGCAGGTTTCTGTTCAACAGCCATAAGAAAATGCCTACAAAAATCCAGATAGTGATCACTAAGTAGCAAATACAGAATCAAACAACTGGCACAGTACCTGGCACATGAAGTATCTCTTGAAGAGCAAGTTGTTGGTTCTTAGTGAAAGAAACTTGAAGTGTGTATCCTTAAGAGCCTTTTTCCCCCCCTTCTCATTTCTTCCCTTTTACTTGGGCTCCTTCACACAGTGCTATTCTCCTTTTTTATACTGTAGCTCTGATAGTGAATGCTTCCAGTCCCAGCTAGTCATCACAGGATGCAAACGTTAAATGAAAACTTTTTCAATTAAATTTTACATTGGTTGATCAGCCAGAATGGGAAATATTTAGGTGAATGTGAGTAGTGGGTATCTGGATGGCAATTAGTGTCAACTTCCAATACCCTGAGGCAGGGACTCAAATATTTCACCTGTGGAGGAGGGGGTCAGGGCTTTTTCATCCATTCTTTTCTTTGCCTTTTAATTCCCTAACTCCCATAATCTGGCAATGTATTATGCAGCACAGACCAGGAAGGTGGGCTGCAGTAAATGCTGCTTTATGGATCAAGCAGTAGGAAGTGCTATACTCTTCCCCCCAGAGACTGAAAGCTTTACATCAATCAGCATACTGACAATGACTGCTTTTGAACTTACCTGTAGTATAGCAGTGTGGAAAATCATTATCCAGCATTCAATTTTTTAAAGAACACACATAATTTGAACACTGAAGCACCATACGGCCATTTTGTCTGACTCTGAGCACCTTTTTGATTGATCGCCTCTCTCTGTGCCACAAGGAGGAGACAGGATATATTCTTTGCCTTTTGCTTATAGTGTCCAAATAATCTCACATCCTATAATGAAGTGTGAGGAAATTTATGTCATCAACACCGGTGTAAATTTAAATACAGCACAAAATGTTCCAATTCTTGTCAGGCACGAAATTTGAGTATTCTGCACCATACAAACTCAATGGCTGGCAAATACTAAATGCTGTGCTGTGGAATGAATTTAAATCTTAATTTTGTTTTTCTGTGAATGATGTGATGGGATCTGGTCTTGAGAATGATGCAAGGGTACAAATATGGAACCTAGAACTTATTAATCAAGAGCTTTCACAATACATATTTAGTTGCAGATCCAAGAATGCGCTCTGTCTGTGTCTGAACTCATTTCACTGCAGGATCAAGACTGTCATAAATAAGATCAATATCATAGAGAGCTCTGTTTAGCTTTGGATTCTTCATTTGTAATAAATACTGCATGGACTGAAAACAATGGCAAGAATCCAAAGGCAATTGCTGTTCTGATGAGAGAAAATCCAGCCTCAATCTTCATAGGAAGTAGGCAGCTTCATCTTTGAAAAACAGATTATTCCACGATTACTCTTTAGAAAAGATTCTCTCTTGCTAGTCACTGGATCTGTATTCTAGATAATGGGAGTGCTGGGTGTAATCACTCTTGGTCCTCATCCAGACCAAGGGAAAAAAAAATTCTTAATTTTGTATCTTCTTTTCAGGAGTAGTCATTAAATTTCCTCTTCTATTTACTCTATATTATTCAATTTCTCTATATTTCCCTAGTTAATTCAGTACTCAGGTCCTGCAAAGTTTGGCCCTTTATTGGTGGACTTGAATATGAAAAGAAAGGAAATGCTAATGCTAATATTTGTAAAATAAAATACAACCTGGAAGCATTTTTCTCTATTAACTTCATTTATTTTTGTGGGTGGAGTTAATGGGTTTTTTTTCCAAAATTCTCACTCCAGTGAGAGTCCAGGACTATGCCATCTTCTTAGTATTTTGTGTATCTCTGATCTAAAGATGTACATTAAACAAGCCATTATTTCTGAGGCAAATCTTCTAGTGGCAAATCTTCTAGTGACAAATCTTCTAGTGGTCTGCATTATTCTTTGAACTTCGCCTAGGCAACTGTTCAGATCAAACTGCAAAGCCTACCTCATTACTGATACTTGCTCCACTCACCCCGTAATTATTTCTTGGTTCTGCTAGAAATAGGAAGACCGAGGGAAAAAACTGAAAAGAAAGGAAAGAAAGGTTGAAATATTTCAGGGTAGTGAGTTGTGAACCATTTGTATCTTAGAAGGTATTTCTTGTAAGTTTTTGCATTGCATTTCAATCCTACAGAATTAAGTGTCACAGGCTAAGATTTCCCCAGTGCAGAAGAGGCTCCTGAAGGAACCAGTTCCACACAGTCCTGCAAGCACCCTTAAAGGTCTACTACTCAGTGACCCTTCTTTTGACCGAGGAGACCTGAAAACTTCTATTTTGCAGATGTCTGTCAATGTTGTTTTGTGTTTCAGCGAGAAGGCATCATCCCAGAGTGACAATAGACTTTGCCTATTTGAAGTCGTCTTCTTTTGTCCTCTTTGAAGTCAGTGGCAGCACTGTCTGCCTAAGGATTGCAAGATTTTGCATTCCCAAAGTCTGTGAGCATTACTGAGTTTTAACTGTCTTTATTGCATTAGATCAAAACTCTGATCAAAATGTAAAGTGCCAGAAAATATCAGATGTGCTTTCTACATACTATAGAAGACTCCTGGTTGGCATGTAAAAGTTAGGTCTTACCTCTTTCTGTTCTCATAGTAATGCTTTTACCGCAGAGCTGAATGTGTGCATAGCTGGCATCAGTACATATCCTCTTCTGTCTTTACCTAACAGAATAATGACAATGGTTTTGGTTAATGTTTTTCCACTTTGTACTCAGTAATGTTGAGAGACTAAAATAACAGAAATTTTTTAACAAATGCCTTTCTGTAGAATGTCAGACATGATTTTTCCCACCTCATTTTGCTGGGAAGAATACCAACTATTTCCAAGGCATTTGTATTCTATGTGTGTTACTCCATGGCTTAATTTTGTTTGGCTTCATTTGAATGTGTGAGCACTGAAGATGTAGGAAACAGAAGAAAGACTATTCTGCCTTCAACCTTCTTTCTTTTTAGTATATGAAGCAGGACATCTAATTGTTTCTTGAATGACCTCCAAGGTCTTTGTGGAATGAGATTGTTGTCTTCTGTGTACAGAAGAGCATCCACATTCTGTTCATTTATTGTAACTTAATTATAGGATGCATGTAATAATTTGGAGACAGTCAATGAATTTGCCTCTCATGCAAGTCATCACGGGACTCTGGGAAATAGATGCACATGTTCATTTATTGTAAAATACTCAGATTAATTATTTCACCTGATATCTGTACTTGTAAACTGCCAGATGAAGCTGAGGATGACAATGAGCCATGGATGACATATGTTAGGTATGGTCTACCACTCTACTGAAGGCATTTGGATACTACATGAGTGGAAGATGTGTAGAATTAAAGCCCATTTTATGCCTGCCTGTAATGTGTTCCTCTTTTCCATACTACATCAAACTCTTTTTTTAAGATGTATTTGGTCACAAATGACAACATGTACCCTATAATATTTTTCCACTGCTCCTCCCTCTAATTGTATTTTAGTGAGATTAAAGAGATATGTTTGTGTCTTTACAGTAGTTTAATTTCATTTCAGAGCTATGCATTCTCTCACTTGTTATTTTCTTTAAAATCATGATTTGCTCCACATTTTTCTGAACTCTTGGTAATGTAATCTTGCTCCACTAGAAGCAGTCAGGAATGTGTCACTGCTTTCAACAGGTGCTGTCTTGCCTTCATCTAAAATGACTGCGTTATGGGGCAGTGAGTGGTCTGCTGAAGAGCCCTTTTGCTTCCAAGTATTTGTAGTGCTTGAAGGTTAGGCTTGTTGTTAGTTTTTAACAGTTGCTTTATTTGTGAATTGTGTGAGAGATGTACATGGTTTATATATTTAGTCTGCAAAGAATATTAAATTTAAGTATCTCTTTAAATACAATTTGATTACTTTTTAAAACTCAAAGTAATATTTAATAACTGTTAGTTTTCTTTTAGAGAGTTCTTACCAAGGAAACAGGAGTTCTTACTGCTACATGGATAATTAACTTGAAGCTTGTCTGTCTCCTGGGAGACATCAGATATGTAAATGAGGAACTTAAGTCTGAACAAGGCATGCCAGGGAATCACTAAAAGTTTTATTACACTGAAGCATTGGTACTAAAATCCTAAATGTTATAATATACTATTATAAACCACTGTATTTTAAAGAGCAAATGTGTGGGGACTTTATTAAAATTTTCAATTTGAAATAATAACAGTATGTAGATTTCAATTTTTTAGGAGATTCAGTGAAATTTTGAAAACTTCAGTAAAAAGCATGGATTTTTATGGAAAAAATGAAATATTATAATAATAATTTATTTAAGTATCAAAATTTTAAAGATATAAATGTCTATAGCTTGCATTATTCCCTCTCCCCAGTTCCAGAGCTGAAGCTGATGGTACTTCAATCTATCACATAGTATGTCATGCCATACTGAGAGTTATCCAGGGAAGGAAACTTTCAAAAATTTCTTATTTATTACCAAACCAGTTAAACATGCATCCAACCAAAACACAAGGAACTTCACTGATAAAACTTTTGCAAAAAAATGCATTCCCCTAGGATCTGTTAGTGTTCCTATTAACAATGTCATCAGAGTCAGTGTCTGTATACAAAGATCACCTGGACTTCCAACTCTTGAGGGGTGGCCTCTTTTTGGACTAAAAACATAACTGGCATAGAGAACTTCTATGACTGTTACTAAAAATCCTTTCTAGAACTAGAGAACATCCACTTAAAATGACTTGAATGTAATGTTTCTTACATGTGCAATTCACAGAAAACACATATTCCAGATCTTAGGTAGTTTCATGCATACCAATAAATTGTTTTCTTTTTGGTGACCTGCTTAAAATATGTGCCTGCAATGCAAGTGTACAATGCAAGCATACAAATAATACTATTTCTTTAGCAGGACTTAGTGTCAGTCTGCAACTCTTTTTTGAACTAAGCCCAGTGCAGGAGGAAAGCAAATGTTCTAGCAGAGAAGTCATCACTCCGATCTGCTGATCAAACACCACTGTTTAAATCAGCAATGGATGAAAGATTCAAAACCAAATTAAATTAAATGGAAAAAAAAAAAAAAAAAAAAAGTTTCCCAGTTTTTATATATTGTATTTGTTTTCATCTCATCCTATTTTCCTATCAGATATTACCTGCATTCAGACCAAAGTGACCATGTCTACTTTTTGCAGACTTCTTGATATTGCAGTTCAGCCTATCTCTACTCCAAATGCAGGTTCAAATTTTCTTATATTTTGCTTAATATGCTATTTTTCACATTTTCACCAAGACATATCTATTTTTTCCTGTTTGTTGAATTAATGGAGCTCAATACAAGACATGTTAATTTCATGTACTAGAGATCTGTTAGGATCTCTTCATTCTCAACTGCATTTAAAATCAGTGGGAAGAAAGAAATTATGACATGTTTAACTGTTTTAGTTTGGACTGAGATTTGGATGACATTTGCAGATAAGAGTATATTACTAATTTGGGGTTGAAGTGCCACTTTTTGACTAGCTCTCTAACACTTTTATTCTAGAATTCTTCTGGAAACATTTGTGGAAATTATGTGCAATGAATTTTGGAACACTTGAAATAAAACATGCAGTGGTAGCTTATAAATTGTTCCTAATATTGGTAAATTCCAAGCATGTTCTGTATAAAATGTGCACAAATTTCTTTGCAGGTTGTGTGAATTTTGACAGTGGAAATCCAGAAAGGAAAAAAAAATCTATTTTTGCATGAAAATGTACATACTAAAAATAGATTTGTGTATACAGTTGAAATGCATGATGCAAGAGTCATCATGTGTATCACTCATTTAATCTTGTATTCAATTAATTTACACCAACTTTCTCCAAATATGAAGTAGACTGTAGCAATTAAAATAGAAATGAACTCAAGCATCCCATTTATTTTTTATACATCTTGTTTTTAAAGCTGTTGGTGAAAAATATTAATAAAGTAAAATGTTGAATATGTGAATATTAATAATATTAATAATAAACTAAGAAAAATCAAGTGCAGGGCTATATATTAATTTTATGCTTATTGGTATTTTGTAAAATACATTTATGATACATATTTTCAATTGCTTAAGCTGTTCTAATGTAGTGTGACTTAACTGAATACGTTCTTTAAATTTGGTTCTAAAGCTTGTTATTTTTCTTCTTTTTGTGAGAACACACTACCTTTGATTTAATTTTTTTGACACTGTGCCCACTGCACAGTAGAAAAAAAAAAGTGTAATTGTAGTTTTGTCCTTAACAGCACAGGACAAATAAATGTCAAAATCAAATGGTGGTGTCCCCCAAGGGAAAATATACTTCAGTTATGAAATATTCTTCCCCAGCTCCCATTACTCTTCCCATGAACACCTAGGTGAAGCTGCCTCAGGACCTAATCAGACACTGATCATTTGCATATAATAAAAAATCATGCAACGAGGTTTTAGCCCATTCTGATGAAAAGTGCACAATATATCTTTAAAAGGTTCTGTCTTAAAAACTGGTGCTACTGTGGCTCTGGATGAATAGTTTGAATGGGGCAGGCCTGGTAAGAAATGAACATCTGCTTATATTTTTGGTGTCTGGTCAGCTCAGCACTGCAATTTAATAAATCTGTTTGGAGGTGGCGTGGTACTATTTTTTGATATATATCTTAAAAAGGTGGTGGTATTGATAAAATTTCAGACTGTCTCAGGAATAATAAAAATAAAGATCAAATATAAAAAAATCATTAAGGCAGTTTGAAAACGAGATGGTTTTAGGGAAAAGGCTTTCCTTAGGCTTTATTAGCACTCTTAATTACACTATTACTCAGAGCAAGTGAAACCTGTCACTGTTGGTTTATAAATATATTGTGATATCCTTTGTGATATAAAATCCTGAACAGCTTGATATTGTAAATTGTCCTCAGCTACTGTTATATTCAAGAGACTTGACAATTCCTGAAGTTGAATGAAACCTTTTAAGATTATCCCAAAACTAGTGGCATGGTAACCAACCAGTTTGGATTTCAGTTCACATTTATTTTTATCAGGAAAATAAATGTTGAGAAAGGTTGTGGGCAAATGAAAACATAATGTATAGACATAAACAGACAGACTTGTAGACAGAGAGACAAATGCTATCATGTCATAATATATTTTAGATAATTTTTTATAAGAATACAGGCTGACAGGGAGACTAAGGAAAACTTTTTGAAATGGTGGAGTTACCTTTTTCTGGTTTTCAACTAAGCAATTGTTTAATTTCAAGAAGTTTTGTTTTAACATTTAATTTGGTTTTCAGCAGAAATAGATACAAATTTTAAAAAGATATATCAAATTATTTCAAAATATTACAACATATTCCTCGTAATGATACTTTGAGAGAAATTTGAAAGCTCATTTTTTCTGCCTTAGTTTTCACTGAGTTTTTTTTGTTTTTAAAAATTATTTTCATATCTTAAATACCATCATTTTCCTGGGACATGTAATCTGTCTTCTGCCCAGATCTAATGCTGAAATTAAGAAATTCTTAAAATTGCATCTCCCTGCACATTTTATCTTTGAGAATTTTTTGTGTGAATGGTTTGAGTGGACAGAATCTGAGTAAATGTACAGGAGAGAAAGTTAATTCTCCTCCTGCAAAACCATGTGTGGTGCTGTTTCTGGAAAGGATGAGATGGGAGCATGTTGTACTGAGATGAAGGAGTCTATAATCTTTCAGCTTTTCCAGGAATCTAATTGTGCTCCCTCTCCCCTTCTTGTAGCCTGTGTGCTGTCTTCAGGGCAGCAGATAATATGCCTTTACTGAGAAGGCTGCTGAGGAGCTCTTTGAGAGGCAGCTAAACCAGGAGTCCAACTCCTGTCAAGCATTTTCCACTCTGTTTGTACACTCGCTCCTCATTCTTTACCCCTCTGCTCACAGGCTGTATCTGTCTGAAATACAGACACAGAAACATATGGACACTCGGCTCTAATAAAGTCTTACCATGGTTTCTCCTACCTGCCAGGAACCACGTTTAGTACGAATTGAGAGGAAGCCTCATCTTCCTTGCCACTCACTGCACTGACTTGCTGCCAGGACAGTACATCCCGCAGCCAAAGAAAAAGACAGAAAGTTGTGAGGAAAAAAAGAGGTGGGAAAAGGTCCAGCAGCTCTACTTTTCTGCTTGCAGATGTCTCCTGTGGAAGTGCAAAGACTATCACAGGTGTAGTTATGTGTCAGCAGATGATAGTGCAGGAAAAGAGTGAAAGAAGATACCGAAGCAGGGGTAAATTTTATGTTAAATGGACTAAGAGGGCATGCACAGAGCAATCATTTCATGTTTCAGGGGTGCATGGTCATGTCCAGTCACATTGCCGCGAGGCAGGAAACATCTGCATTCAGTTTCACCCTCTAGTTTTGCCCCAGGAAGGTCTGGGTGAGCCAAGTGGTCAGGCACCCTTCTTAGGGTTCTTGCAGTAGTTTCCCAGCCAGGAAAGAACAGATGGGAAGAGCTGGCTGATGGCAATACAACAGGCAAGTACACAGCCCATGCAACCACCCTTACTTTCCACCCAGCTTTTGGTACAGATATGCACAGTATTACACAACCAAATCAAAGACACATCTACTTTTGTGTTTTAGTTGGGTTCAAGACCAAATTTCCTGATAACCCTCATTTACTGAGCTTTCATTCTCTTTGTGGAATATCTCAGGGATCACAGCTCTCTACTCTTTTGAGATAAACAATGCTGGAACTGGTGTTCTCATGTTCACCTGATAACAGGCATCCAGGCTCTGGGACCCCATTACAGCCAGCCAGAATAAAAGCTCCAAACCACATAGAATTTGATGTGGATTCCACATATCAGTGGTGTCGTTCCACAAATCCACCCTTGCCAAGTTGTGTGCCCCTTCTACAGATATAGCTGAAATTTGTGAAAAAAGCTTTGCTTTTGGGTGAACTTATCCATCCTACTGTTTCAGATCCCTGTTTATTGGAAATATGACAGACATAGTCAATTTCAACCAGCACCATTTTTAAAAATATAGGTTAGATTCAATGAATGTTCTTAAAAGAATTTACAATTAAAATCAACTATTTTAAACTAATGTACTTATCTAAACTATTTTAAGTTTCTTATTTTGAGATGTAAATTTATGGCAGCCATTTGTCGTCATTCTACTGTTCCCTAATCCTGTCACTCTTTTAACTTTTTAAAATGTATAATTAATTTCTTATTTTCTTGTCATGCATTACATAAACACAAGCATTTCCACAATATTTTTTTTTAATTTTTCAAGGCTTGTATCTCTTCTGCTTCCCACTATGACTTAAGAAGTTTTAATTCCCACTTTCTTCCTTGAGTATTTGAATGTTCACCTAAACATATAGTGTTAAGTTTTAAAGAGACATAATTAGGTTTTAATATCAACATTGGGACAGCTTAATAAAAGAAGTAGTGTTGTCACCTTTGCAAGCCCAGTTTTCCATCTGTTTTCAGCCTTAGGCATTGCATCCCTTTACAGTCTGTTAGCAATTGCAGGTTTTTTTCCATATAAAGAAAGAAATAATATTTTTCTTTTCATGGAAAAGATTTTATTTGAAAGTTTAGAATATGGAGAATTTCAGTGTAACATATGTGGTACAGATTATATGAATTCAACTTGGCCTATTGCCTTAAAGCTCAACTTGTCCTTTGACACTACTGAAGCACAAGAAGTGGTGTAAATCAGAAAATATGCATGGAATTGAGTCATCTGTATTGTATGTTAAATGACAAATGTAAAATATGGTTATGTGCTTTTAAGATCACAATTGTTTTCACTGAAAGGGTGGCCAAGCATTGGAGCATGCTCCTCAGGGGAGTGGTGGAATCACCATCCCTGGAAATGTTCAGAAAACATCTAGATGTGGCACTTGGGGACACAGTTTAGTGGTGAAGATTGAAGTGTTAGGTTAACAGTTGAACTTGGTGACCTTATAGGTATTTTCCAACCCTAAAAATTCTATGTCATTATGATTTATTTAGTTGCAGAATGGGATAGATAGGTATATAGGTAGGTAGGTTGGTAGATAGATAGATACATACATACATACATACATAGATGAAAACTGGTCCATAAAAGGAGAATATTCTGAATATGCATGCTTGCTGACACAGTTTAAAGACTAACATAAAACAATTCAACAGCTGCTAAACCATAAAAGAGTAGTAGAGGCAGGATTGCATAGATGATTATGTTGTCTTTGGTTGTTTATTCTGACTTATAACTCCCACAAATTTCCTGAATCTCTTGCTATTTATTTGGGTGAAGGAAGGTTGCATTTGCTGTTTTTGCTCAGAAGATATGTATAACTTGCATGACAGTTAAAGCTTGCATGGAGGAGACACCATGCCTTATCACACTTGGAGGATTTATCTGTATCCCAGGTAGGAAAGCCACTGGGAGAGCGACTGAACCTTTCAGATGTCCATTTCCTGGCTCCTGTAGTACTACTGGGGAAAAGGGAGATACTACTGTGGCTTCTTTTGCCATGCAGACAGCAGAAGTATCCCTCTGCCTTGCTTCTGGAGGCACAGCTGAGCTGTGGGGTCTCTCTTGATTCACAGCAATAGCACATGTAGGGACACTAACTAGCTCCACTCTTTGCCCAGCTTCTGCTTACACAGATGCTCCCTTGCTGTAGACTACAAAATCACACATATAACCTGGAAAAGATCTAGTGCTGAAGTGAATATACTCAAATCCAAGATTAATTCAGTTCTATGGGGTGAGTTCTCTTTCCTGAAGGATATTTGTGTGTTACATAATTATTTCCTTTAATTCCATTTTTAATGAGAGGAAAATTGGAGGGGCAGATTTTCATATGTTGCAGATGTTTTTTTTTTTACTTGGCCTCTGTGGATCAGCAACAGCAAAAACTTGCTGAAAACTGTCCCTGATTAACGAGCACATAGTCTTGGTTGTGGTGAGGCCAACTCTGTGTACTCCTGCTCTGTAGGATTGATTTCAGAGCTAATCCTTGCACCTGTGTGGGCCAGCAGCCCCACAGGCTCATTAGTTCCAGTGTGGGCAGAGCTTCCCAGCTGTGGAGGGGGGTCAGGACTTTCCCTGCAAACTTAGTGCTGTTTACTTGCACTGAGTCATCACTGAGCCCTTCAGTCACGTCCATTATGCTTTGGCAACCAGTATCCTTGCTCCTATCTCCTGTACTGAAGAAGCAAATAAAAACAATCCTGTTTTATTTTGCAATGTTTAGGAAGTGTTTCCATAAACGAAGAGTGCGTTGGAAAAACAGGTGCATGTTGTCTGACTTTATCACGTGCAGGCTCATTTCTCAAAGGTATTGCTATAATGGTGAGGAGTTGACAAAGGGAAATTTATTGGAAGTTTTACACATAAATTCTAGGTCAGTTCTTTTCATGAGTAGAGACTATGTGGTTCTCTTCCGCCTGAAAAATCCATTTTTTTTCCTGAAAGCTTCCATTGTGCTAGACGAAGTAGAGATTAAAAACACTAGCTGCTTTATTCAAAACATGTTTGACTTAAATTACAATAAATTACTTTGCAGCCAGACATCTGAAAGCCATGTGCTAAATAAACTGTACATTATGTAGAGAAGGGTGTTAAAAATCCCCCGAAGTTGTAGAAATATGAGAGGCAAAGAAGAAGAAGATGATTTTGGCAGTTGTAGTCAATACATTGGGGCTGAACTGAGTTTTGGTTACATGGTCCTTCTAAGAAGAAAGACATATGTCTTGAATGTGATTCGAGTGTATTGCAAATGCAAGCTGATACAGAGGTCATTGTTGTTGGCAGATGGTGCTGCAGAACGAGCCATAAGCTCCAGACAGGGAGCTAGAGTCTGCTTACTGCATATGCACATATGTTCTGGTACATTTTAAAATCATTTAACTGCTGAGCTTTAGTGGCTCCTCTGGCAACTCCACTGAAAAATGCTGGAAGTAGCAAATGACAGAGTCACGGTACCCATTTTGCTCCTGTGAATTCTGTTAAAAGCACTTTGTAGAAATCTGCAAAGGTATAGGGCAAGGTGGAACAATAAATTGGCATCATCAAATAGAAATGCACTTTTGTTGATTTCCTAGTTGATAATTATTTATATTAATTAAATTAATATTCCTGATATTTGCAACTGTATTATTTATCCAGAAATAGAAAACTCTTCCATCAGCCTGAGTGAAATGATTTTTACCACAGAACATAATGCTGCAAGGTGGTGCATATGTTTATAGGAACAGTGTGGCATAGCAAATTATGCACAGAGTACTCTAATTTCTAAAAAGGGTCTAGGTTTTCAAGCACTTTACTTGAACAAGAAGATTTAATTTATTTGTTATTTTATGAAGCATTTTTATGTGTAGAAAAAGTGCTACTTGTTTGCACATGCTGGTTATGTGGCATTCTTACATGATTTCATGCTTTGCTGATGGAAAATTAGACCCTTGTGTATTATAAAAGAATAGAAGATAGCTATAGAATCAGGATGCGATTGCCTCAGGACATTCTGTTGACAGCTAGAAATATATACAGACAAAGCAATGTCACTGGATGCTAATGTGAACTATACAAGTTGATGAGTACTGTAAATCCCTGTAAAAAGAGAAATCTATACCCTTTTATTTTGCAGGTTTTTGCCTTTAAAATTACCACTAATAACACTTAAGTAATTGTATTACATATAATCATTATTAAGATTTTATAATTATGGACATGATTAAGCACAGATATATGTTTTTGATAATATATCTATATTCAGGAAAAAATAACATTTACTTGTTTACTAAACCTTTGCTTCACATTTAGTAATTAATTTAAGGGGGGAATTTGAGTATATAGGGAATGCAAGACTGATCCACTATTGAGTTAGAGAAGCAGTGCTCAGTTTTGAAACTAAAGCAAGATATATCAAATTATCCCTAGCATTACAGGAGCCTATCTGGCCTTTTGATGTTTTCTACATCATCTGCTATAATAAGCCCAGATGTTCCAAATAGATGAGATCTCAGTAAAAAAAGTTTCTACTGAGCCTAATTCCACCATTACCAATAGACTGCAATACTTTATTTTTACTGAGGTGTAAATATTTGGTTTGCAGCTTCCATTTTTTGAAAGACTCTCTTAAAAACTCAGGTCAAGTAAATCCTTTTTGATATTGCCTTCTTCTGTCCATCTTTCTTATTTGTTTAATCTTTAAAAACACAGCAGATGTGTAAGACTTGGAACAATACACTAAAATACAAATCTCTGTCTTCCCCACCTATATTACCATGATAGCACTTTGGACATCAAATATTTATCCTAATTACAATTCTGCTCTAATCTGAATATATTTTATATGTCAGCAACACTGTGTCTGAGAAAAGAAAATAATATTTTGTTCTCATATTGTTGGTGAGGCAGAATGATTCTGGACTCCGTCCTTAGGAACAAGTGGTCAACAGTGGGGCCCAGCCATATATTTTTCATTTTAACCCGTAACCTGAATTTACTAAAATGCTTATTATTTGTTTGTTTAATTGTTCATGAATCTTTTATTTTCTTAGTAGGTAAGTATTTACTCATTCTAGCCATTTTGTTCCAACAGCCTTTGTTATATATATGGAACCTGTTGTCTCTACTTACAAAAAGAGCAACACCTGCTAATACCTTGAAGACCTGAAGCTGTCATATGTGTAAATGCCATGCCCTGTATCTGGAGGAATCTTTTAAAGCTGGAAGGAGTTTTAATATGAACAGGCCAAATGGCTAGTAGTTATATTGTCTTTTCTTGTTAGGAAGCAATTATGGGACTAAAATTTGAAATGCATCAAAAGTAATATTTGTGTTTAGAAAAACAATAAAGGCCAGCAAAAGTTTCACGAACCTAATTGGTTTGCATAATGTAGAAAAGAGTAGCAAACTCACTGGAGAAGAATAAGCAGGTTCTAGTAGGGAAATCTTTATGAAGCAAAACTCACATAGATTTTTCAAAAGGAGAACAAATTTTTATATTCTAAATTCTGTATTTAAAAAAGCTTTTACAAGTCTTCCTTGAGCTCAACTGTTATAGTCTCTAAGTAGTTGTTGGATAACAGACAAGAATTATTTTAGGAAAAAAGACCTTCAAGACGAGGAAAAGGAATTGGATTTTTTTTTTTTTTCCATAAGAAAGGCTAGCAATGGTTCATGGATTAATCTGTGGTCCTCTATTATGTAATATAGTTATTAATAAATTACATTTGAAAATATATTATAAATGAACAGAAGATTACTATAGAATCAGGATGTGATTGCCTGAGGGGTAGAGTAAAGCAAGTAATCAAACTTTGCAGAGCATTAGTAAAGCTTGTGAGGAATTTCAAGAGGGCCTATTTAAAGTAGGTAATAGGAAACGTCATGACAAACAAAACTCAAAAAATAATATAATTTCAGAAACCTTGAAAACTTTATAGGCAGTTCAGGGGATTTATCTGTTCAGTGTATGATTGTTGTTGAAAAGGGAATTAAATATTCATATATTAACAGGATGGAGAAAGAATTTAAAACTTTCTGGCATCAAGATATAAAATGAAGGTATGATTTCATACAAGACACTATGCAGGGTCACTGTTGCCCTTGGAGAGATGTGGAGGAAAACACTGAGGAACAAGAGTGGCATCTTAAAACTGTGAAATGGGAATTTAGTGTTATTTGCTTTAGAGAAGAGAATAACAAAGAACAATTTAGAATCAGATAAAAGAAAAAGAAATGGCAATGGTCTGCTCTTGCCTTGCAAAGCAGAAGGATGGCCAAAATTGAAGGGCAGATAAGCCAAATCAGTAAGTAGAAATGTATCTTCACGTACAAATTAAGCCGAGGAAATGGTGTTGGGAGGTCACAAGTTTGACAGAAATCCAGTAGGTGTGGAAATTAACAAATGTTCCCAGATAATCCCGAAAGAACTAAAAAATCCCCTGGAACACTGAACCTCACTCAGCAGAAAAGAATCCAATCTTGGAAAGATCCTAAATTCTTCAGATTCAGATTTTGTGCCAAGCTTTAGCCATTAGGGAATACAGGAGCTGTTTCCCTGGGGACAGGTGTCTGCTTTCTGACTAGAGTGGAGTTTCTTGCCCCACTCTCCGAGTAGGCGTGTAGTGTTGACAAATGTCAGGGTAGCAGTTGCTACAATAAATGAAGGGAATTTTTGGCAAACTATTTTCTAGTAAGACATTTCCTGTGCTCCTGCTAAATCCTTTCTGGTTGACAAGCCTTCCCTGGGCTCCTCAGAGTAAGGCTGCCCTGGCTAGCCATTACTAGCCACTTCCAAGCCTACCTACTCCTAGCTCTTCTGGCCTCCAACTGCAGAGCAGGAGAGAGAATCTGGGCAAGTGTAGCCATGGTTACGAGTCCAGGGAATGAACAGATTTTAAATATGCTAATATTCACTGATGCTTTTATGCAAAAAAGTACTGAAAATCTTTTGGGCAAATGCATTCTAACAGCCAGTTCTCCCAAGGTTGTAGTCACCTATCCATTGAGAGCTACTTGCATGTACCTCCACTAATGTTGTGTAATACCAGTATTTTCATCCCTCTATGGAAGGTCTTTGTTGCAGATAAGGACTTGAACAAATTGAATATGTAGAAGTGCATTAATAAATAAATTTCACTGGTACTGCATTTATTTTATGTAGTACTTCATTAATACAAACCATGTTTCTTCCCAAATTCCCACCTCCTGATTTTCCTCCTTCATTCCATCCTTTCTATCCTGTAATTCATCAACACAAGCTTCATGATACTGTTATGAATAATTTACTGAGCTGTGGAACCAAGATATTTTATACCATACACAATAGTTCTATATTGAAATACTTATATCCGTAGAAACTCAAATTAGACATTAGCACAATTAAGATTGACTCTGCACACATAAGCATTGTATAACCTTTCCCATAGCCTCAATAAATTGGAAACCCCTAAACAGCATTGCTCCAAATTAGTCTGAATCAGGTTGGTATCCCTTGCACACTCAGGTTCCTATTTAATTAATGACAAATTAACCTAAAATGTGGAGTAAGAGTTTGGAAGCAATATTTTCTCTTCTGAACATGGATGTATTAACAGAGGTGAGCACCTATCTGTTAGTACCTCTAGTGTTAGAAAATGCTAGGAATGCTTTTAGGAACCATCAGGCAGTAATTTTACTAGCTGCAGTTTTTAAAATAACAGCTATAAAGACAAAACAGCTAAAGTTTACTTCTCTTTTACTGTTCTAACATCTTACTCTTTCCATTTAATTGTTGTGAATAACCACAACTCTCACCTTTAACCCATCCTGCTTCTAAAGTTATTTGTGAAACAACTTCAAATTCATTATATAAAAAGTGTCATCTGAAAAAAATTTAAAACTGGTTTAAAGATTACTAGCTTAATATTATCTTATTGCATCCATACTTGTTATTTTTAACAGCTTTTTGTTATGTCTTTTAAATTAACTTGTAGTATTATTAGTGTAATTGTTTCTGGAAAGACTAGATTCTTTCTTTGTTATAAGTCTATAGAGCTCTAAGGAAATGGATCAGAAATACATATTTAGATTTAATTTCCCTTTTTTGGGAATGACCTTCATATAATATATGTATATACATATATTTATATAAAATATTTTTATATATAATACTTTTAACGTACACCTGCATTATGAAACAAATTTCTAGTTGAAAGAAAAACTGGTAACATTTCAGAGAGAGAGAAAAAAAAAAGAAAGTATTCTACCACTATATGATTAAAATGTAAAGGCAAAATGGTAAAGTTCAAACAGTTGTTGGAAGAAACAAAATTTTATGCATCTTTGAGTAGTGAGAGCACGGTGTCAAACCAAATATTGGAAGATAGAAGGCTAGTGAAATTTTTCCTTTTCATCCAATATGCTGACAATATTCCTAGCCCTTCCTCTTAAATCTGGAAGATGTGGTGATAACTACCTATTTAAATTAAACAGTTGGATTTGTGACTTGTTCATGTTAGGTGAAAAGTGTTCCCTATATTCATAAATGGCCCAGGGTCAAATTCAGCCCATACATATGCCCCTTTCCAGACCACTGAATGCCTCTAAAATCAGAACATGGCCATCACACTTGATAAATCGTAAATGGATGCAAACCTTCATATTTCTGTGTTCAGTTATGCATTCTTAAACCACAAAATGAGCCTAGTACTGGACAGAGCATACACCCCTGGAGCCACTCAGAAGACATATGGCATAATCCAAGGCAGGTGTTTGTAAATCCAAAAGATCACATTAGACCCCTTAGGCTACAATCTGAATGACAGCAGTGGGATTTTGTAGTTTATCTAGGACCCTAAATTAAGTTGTCACCTTTAATTTGTGGGATAACATCTACCAGGGGCAAAAACAAGTTAGAAACTTTTTCTTCTTTTAGAGATTCAAGTGTTCCAGTTGCTGGACTCTCTTACTTGTAATGTATGTGTTTAAATCGTCATTTAGCTGTTAGTTAAGCAACTTTGTTAGAGGTTTTTTTGTGGAAATATTTTTTTTTCCTTCTCTATATTTCTGAGAAAAGAAATAGGTGTCCTGTGAACAGTCAATGACTATGAGATTGTCGAGATTGTCTGGGACATGCAGTTGTTCTTTTCCAGCTGGATCAGTCGAACATATACTGAATTATGGAAACTCCCTTTGATTGATGAGTTCGGATCAGCTTTGGCAGATGCACATTAAAAAGGAGTAGATGAATACATATAAACCATTGAGCTTAGCAGAAAGTACTGCTCAACACTGTAAACTGCCAACTTTATCATCTTTAAGTAAAAAATACAGTTTTTCTTCCCAACAAAGACTTTTTATAAAAGCAATAAGGTAACTGCATGAAGTGTGCTTATCATGATATAATCACACCCCAGGGGGAATGAGAGGTGCTCGGCTGCACCTCATGCTTTGTAATGACCCAGGGGTGTGATTATCTTATGATAACCACACTCCCTGTCATGCCTTATTGCTTATATATTCCACATGTCATAATGAATCCTGAAGCACTTTCTAGGCCTCGTAGCAAAGGCAATGACTTTGAAGTATAGGAAGTAGTCAGATTTTCTAGGTACATACAGATTAATATTGTATACATTAGGAGGAATTATGAATGACTACTTATCTGTACTAGCCAGGCCATAGTTTTTTAACTGTTTCTAGGTTCTGTAGGTTTCATGTGGTATTTTATGGGAATGTGCTTAAATTATTCTCTGGAAATGCAGCACAAAAAGTATGAAAGCTTGACCACCATACTTCAGGACTGTGGGGAAAGACAGCAGCAGTGACATTGCCACCTTTCACTTTCCTGTTGGGATAACTCTATAAAGTAATATAGAACTATAATAATCTGATTTTACCACAGAAATCTTTCTATGTTTACAAGCAATTTAATTGAGTATTGAGGTAACTGAGTAAAAAAATCTGAACTTTGATATGCAAAATTTTTTCAAAGGAAGGAAAAGTGCTTGGGAGACCTGTATTTACAATGCTAACTGAATATCTCATCAATTTCCATTCTACTGAAGGAATATGAAGGAGTTGCAGGTTGTTTGGAAACATTATTTAAAAATAATCTGCACTTTAATAAAAAAATAGTAATAAATCCTAATGAAAATGATTGGGGTTAATAACAGGTCCATAAGGAACTAGGAGATCAAGAGGCTTCTGAATTCACAATTAAGGGTTGACATAAAAGACAACAGGATAATAAACTAAGCAATTATCTTTGATATACCTTATGGTATAATAGCACCACAGGGTGAATCTGTACCTCAGGGAATGGATTCTCAGTAACTTTGCAACCTTGTTAATCTGATGTATGTAGCAGTCAACGTTTAAATACTACTCCACTTGTCAGGAAAATCTACAGTCCTGTTTTCTTCCTGTCATCATAAATGGGTTGATAAAGATGATGGCCTATCATTATGGCCATTGATTCATTGCAAGCGTCAGCTCTGAGATCAGCTAAGTTAACTGCAGGCCACCACAAGTAACTCTGTGTGTCTAAAATAAAGCTTATTTAGTTCTACAGTGTACAAATGGAGTATTGCTGATTACCATAAAGGTCAGACATGCACGTTTTAACTGGTGGTAATGAGTAGTTTTAAAGATGTTTGAGTCTTTTCTTAATCTTGCCATGTCACAAGCCTTCTATTGTTATGCACCAAAGAATGTGCCTTTAATTGAACCATTTGCCCTATTTTATCTTGATCATAGAGTGGGTTGTGTGATGTTAGTGGTGATAAACGCCTACCACATGTCCTAATAATTACTAGCCTTCAGCATATTTCATAGAGAAGTTTGTCTGTAAAACAAAAGGCTCCAAAATGTTGAAAGCAATATTGAAATAGTTTTGTGTACTGTACCAAACTGCTCTAAATGTGAGCTCTCTGAAAGTGGAGTGTAAAAAATAAATAACTTTCAATTCTGATTAATAAAATAAAAGTTTCTCACAGTTTCACATGTAACAGCTCTGAGTAATTGCTTCCTCTTTTATTTCATAAGAAAGAGCTGCGTTAAAAAATAGGTCAAATAGTTCAGAATGGTGATAACCACAAATATTAAAACACTTGCATAAGATAATATTTGTGTGTGTATGTGTGTAGTTTGAAAAAAAAAAAGAGAAGAAATCTACTAGTTCTCAAAGTCTGAGTGTGACAAAGTCAGAATCACTGCAAATTTAACCTCCTCCCCCTCCACCTTTCAAGGTTGTAATGTAGAGTTATTTATAATATCCTGAAATAATACCTTTCCAATTCCCTTTTCTCCCTATCAAATAAAAACCAAACAATGTCATCAGTAGCTCCACAGAGGTGAGAAATCTTACAAGATAATGTAAATTACAAGATCAGTATGGTGTGCTAGTGTAACATTTTTGACTTGTTCAGTTTCAAATATCAATGAAAACCTTGAAAAAGTAGAGAGTTCCCTTGTCTTTGCATTTTTTATTTAAAAAACATTCCAAAATATTGATGTTACCACCGTAGGGGTTATCTAAATTTCTTTATCATTATTCTCAGCAGTTTCTTATTTTTATTTTTCTTATTATTTTTCTTTTTTTTTTTTTTTTTCCAGAGAGGGGTCTTTTATTTGCCAAATTTTACTTTTCTTTAACTCCTTGTAAGTCTTTTGTAGCATTCCAGTCAAACAACGGGCAAAAATGCAAACCTAAGTGGAACAAATTAAACTTTTCTGAATTCTTTCACAAGCAAAAAATTCTCTAAGATGAAACTGTCTGGGTTCATATACCTCTACCTGATATATAAATGTCCTGAAACCAAATAAGAAAAAAGGAAAAATGGGTTGACTTGTTTTTTGTTGGATTGCGGTTTTTATGCATATCAAAGTCAAATGAACAGCAAATTGAGAAGAATTCACTTATGGTTAGAAATGCAGCGATATTCATAACTACATAATTGTGTAAATCTGTCCTTATTTATGTGAACTTCTTGTAAGATTTACTTCAGGGTATAACCTGTGAAGTGTTAATGATCTTACACTTGCAGTCCTGACTGTCATATCAAATTATAGTACTGTTGGGGTTTATTTTTCAAGTAGTTGCAACATGGATTAAACTTTGTTATATCTACTACTAAGCAATTCATTAAATGGGTTAGAATCATTGCTGATTATTAAAATTAGTAATATGATATCAGTGGCTGAAGCATATGATTCTGCTGCCAATACATAATTAGATGTTTTTTAATATCATCATGTATAAAAAAGGTTTTTCATTAAGTTATACTGTGATTCAAGTAATTTTATGTTATGTTAATTTAACAAAAAATCTGTATACTAAAACCTGTAATAAATATAAAAAGCTATCAGCTATTTATCTTCCTCAAGGAAGAAGAATTTTTCAGATAGTTTTGCTTGTAAAAATGTATGCTGTCATGCCCATAGAAGTGTGTGGCAATGCAAAAAAAGACTGATTTTTAATCCATATTATTAAACTTTCTGATTCTGATTCTATTCTCATAGAATATTTCTGTTCCATGTCTGTGGTATAAGTGTTCCTCACCTGAGAGAAGAATCAACCTTTCTTTATGACAGTACAGCTGGAAAATTATTAATTGGGTTATTTATGACTCTTGAACTGTAAGATTGTATTGATGTTTGTTTTTCTTTTTTTAAGATTGATTGTGTGGCAGGAGAAGTTTCCAGAGAAAATATGTTCCTTAGGGCAGGAGTAGTGAGCATACCTAGTTGTGAATTTTGCTTGCTCACCCTCCCCTGCCACAGCTGGGCAGAGAGAAAAATTAACCAAGGGTTCATGAGTTGAGATAAGGACCGGGAGGAAACACTTCAAGGGCAAAATAGGTTCAGCTTAAAGTTGCAAAGTGACTTTATTGCTAACAGAATCAGAGGAGGAAAATGAGAAGTAAAAGAGGCCCTTAATTATTTTTTTTTAATCCACCAGCCCCTCCTTCCTACTGACTTTAGGGAGACAGGGGATTTGGTTAGTTTATTATTACCTGAGGTTTTCTTCTGCTGCTCCAGGAGAGGAGACAGTTCTCTCTGAACTTCTCCAGCCTGGGTCCACTCTCATAAACAGCAGTCCTGACAAAACTGCTGCAATGTGAGTCCCTCCCACAGGCACACAGTCCTCCCAAAAATGCTGCAGTGTGGGTCACTCTTCCCCAGGGTGGCAGCCCTCCAGGGACAGGCTGCTCCAGCCTGGAAGCAAGGCCCTCTCTCTCCACTGGCTCTCCCACTGGATCACAGCCCCTTCCAGGATCCACCTGCTCCAGCATGGGCACCTCCCCATGGGCTGTGGGTGGATCTCTGTATCCCCTGTGGATCCCCAGGGGCTGTGGGTGGATCTCTGCATCCCCTGTGGATCCCCAGGGGCTGTGGGTGGATCTCTGCATCCCCTGTGGATCCCCAGGGGCTGTGGGTGGATCTCTGCATCCCCTGTGGATCCCCAGGGGCTGTGGGTGGATCTCTGCATCCCCTGTGGATCCCCATGGGCTGCAGGACACAGCTGCTTCACCATGGTGTCACCACAGCCTGCAGAGGAATCTCAGCTCTGGCACCTGGGTGTCCTCACCCTCCTTCTCCACTGACCTTGGTGTCTCCATGTTACTTCCCTCACATGTTTTCAGCTTCCCTTTTTCTCTGACTAGAAGCAAAACTGTGTGTCTTTGTTTTGATTTCATTCTTAAATACATTATCACAGAGGTGTTTCCAGCATCTCTAATCAGCCCAGCCTTGGCCAGCAGCATGTCCATCTTCAGAGCCATCAGGGTTTGGCTCTGCTGAGCACGGTGGAAGCTTCCTGCAGCTTCTCACAGAAGCCACCTCCATGGCCCCCTGCTACCAAAAGCCAGGTCATGTAAAACAAGCACAAACCTTTTCTTTTACTTTCAGTTTTTTCAAGTGAATATGTGTCATCTCATTATTGTAAGCTGTCTCCTGTAGAAGTCATTGAGAGAGTAAGAAAGGTATAAGAGACAAGATATTTATATACTATAAATTTTTCTAAAATATTTTTGAATATTTTTCCTTTCCTGTTCCAAGAGCAGATGTTACTGTCTACAAGTGCTCACAAACTGGTACTCTCTGATTTTGTTAGTGGACTGAATCTCCACCTTCAGGATTTTTTTTCAAACATCTGCCTGGAAAAATCTGGGTAGACTATAACACTGCTTTAAAAAGCCTTCACCACTTTGTAGATTCACTGAGAAAGGGAAACAGCTTCTGATTTTTAATTAAAAAATGTATGTAAAATTACCAATAAATTTTTAATTTCCTAAGACAGAAAATCAAAATTTTTAAGGGAAATCATCCTAAACAATGGCCTCAGATTCCAAGTAGCTGTGCTTTGTTTGTTTCTTCAGCCTTTGGAATGTTCATAGCTGTCACTCTCAGCCTTTCCACTCTTCTAAAGATTCTATGGCTTCTCCATTCAAAACAGTTTGAGTTTAATGAGTGAAGGCCATGAAGCATTTACTGTATTCTGCTCTTTCTGCAGGGACAAGGAGCAGCAGCCAAAGTTTGAATAATTGCTGTCTTATCTAAACACAATCTTCTACAGATGATTTCATAAAGATGAAGAAGTTGCTGGTGATTTCCAAGTACCACAGATTCATAACTTTGAAATTATCCTGCAAAGCCTCTTCCTTTACTGCTTAAGTTGATTCTCAGACCTGATAGAAGACCTGACAGTCAAGGTACAATAGAAGTTGGTGGTTGCTATACAGAGGCATTTTAATGTGTTTTAGATATTCTAATTAAAATTTATCTTTATTTTTATGCCACTATTTATTGTTGAAACATACAATTACTCAGGATATAGGAGCATCCCATCATGCAGGAAGGACAAAAGAACAAATAAAAAAAGATTTCTTCTTCTTTACCTCAAGTAGAAGTACCTATATGCTCTTGTAGCCAAATAACTTGGAATTTATTCCCACCAAGGACCCATGTGTGTATATATGTATATACTGATTGGCAGCTGACCTTTGGATAAGAACTTTTGTGAAACTTAGATGACAGTGGGAAGGGAGTTCCTGGCTCTGTGTGTGTGTACTCGTATTGCCCCAAGTGAATGAGTGTCCACAGAGAAGGAAGGCAGTTATTAATGATGATAGGAAATTCTTCCTTAGTTCTGGTTAGTATGTATTAATCACCATTTTAATTTCTGTAAAATCAGAAATTAAAATGTGGATAGCTGCTTTTTTACATTTTTTAAAAAACCTTTATAGTGTATGCCCATTGCTGAAAATCAAATACCTCTCTGCATGATGCTTGGAAATCTTTTGCAAGACAACTTTAAAAAGGGAGATTACTATGAAATTATATGTAAGAGGCGCTCAAGCCTTTTGCTGTCACAACATAGGCAGGAGATACCATAAATATGAGCTTTTATTAAGGATAGCAGAAAGTCTATCCCATGAGGACAGTATCCTATTGAATACATGGGATCTGTTTAGATGTTTGATGTTGCAGGTGTAGAGATTAGGTTTAATAGAAATACATGGCTAGAGATGAACGTCCCCAAAGTAGAAAGCTTACTTTTTTTATTGATTTCTGGAGACACCTAAAAGATAAAGAAACAAACAGTTACAGTCTAAGACTTACTGAGATTTTGCAGTGCAGCTGATCACAGTTCTTTGGGCTGAGCTGACCCATAGCACAGCAAAGGAGCCAAAACCCTGTGCCTCACACAGAGGCTGTGTAAGGGACCCAGAAAGTCAGAGTGGTCATTGCTGTGTCTGCGACTCTAATCCACACAGCTTGTACACTGACAATGCAATTATTGCTGCAATTCCTGTAGGAACCCTGGGACAAGTGAGTTTTTCTTCTGTGTGCATGCACAAGTGTACTTCCAGCATCCTTCTGCTTCACCTACTGATTTGTGAACACCGGGCACAGGTAATGTGCTCTTACAGCAGCTCACAGAATCTGCCAAGTTTCATTGCACAATATTTTTAATTCTTTTGATGTCTTTCAATGGTACAATGACAATTATTGCTGGTTAAAAGTAAATGTGTTCTTTACCATTCTGTTTTAACCACATTGTAAATCATTATTTTAATATATTTTGTTAAATGTGGTGAGATCTAAGTCTGTGGTGTTAAAGATATTTTACTGCTCTTTGTGCTTGAGGCATTTCTAGCAAGCTAAAAGATCTTTACAGGCATTGACAAGTTGTACTGTGTCTGTGGAGAAATGATTTAGAACAAAGAAAATATATTTTTAATATACAATAATAAACAAAAATTTTTGCTCTGAATTAATAGAATTAATATTTAATAAAATCCCTGACTTATTTTGTTTATGCAGCTTCTGTCTCTGTCAGTTTTGTCCATTGCTCAGTGCTATTGCCAAAGAGCATAAAAGTGATTTTTTCCTTAGAAACCCTGCAATTGATCAAAGTGCACATCTTTTACAAACCTCTCAAAATTCATAAAACTGGTGGTAAGATGTGGCGCATGGGTTTTTCTAAAGCCAATTTTCATTTTAATGTTTTATCAGTCCTTTTGTGTCACTGTACAAAATGATACAGGGTGTCTGACATCAAAATCAGCAATACAGATTGCCTTTAAAAATAAAGAATGTGTTGCCTCTGTCTGAGACCTAGTTATGTCTCATATATAACAGAAGGCACCTTTTGTTCTTTAGTTAATTAGCTCATTATACTGTAGGTACATAATTCTTTAAGCAAATTCATTTGAACAGGAATCAGAAAAAAGTTATGGATGATAAATTCAGACAGTGCAAAAATGTTAAAGATGTTGACTTTCCATGAAAAATGCATGTGGTAGCATGAAAGAATTTAAGCTTGTGGAACAAATGCTCCTGTAATGTTTTAATTCCTATCAGCAGAAAGACTTTCTATTGTTTGTAAATAAAAAGGAAATATTTCACTGTGGCACTTCCATCTGTTACCCTAACAATAAGTGAAGTCATGCAGTTAATCACAGCATTTTGTAAAAAAGGAATTAAACTCGAAGCTCTGCTCTTATATCCCCATGCAGTTATAAAACACTTACCCACCAAGAACAACTGATTCTGACTGTTAGTGTTGTGTTTTAATTCCAGTATGGTCTAGTTTAGAACTCAAAGACATGGGTTTCCTACTGAGTGCTGAGATCTGCTGCCAGGAATGGCTTCTGTCCAAGGATCTGTGTTACCTTTTCAAGATAAATGTTCCTGGGTGAAAGAACTACAGGACTGCAGAATGTGTTTTCTCACAACATATTTATTGAAATTTAATCTTCCAAGTATTTAATTTAAACATTCTATCAAACATAAAAATAAAGGGAAATGAAAAATCTTGAAGCTAGCTTCATGGCTCAGACCTCTAATCCTTTCTAGTACTCGTGGTTTGGTCTTCTGAGGGCTGTGATTCCCATCAACTTGAGGCTCTCAGGGCTGGCAGTCAAGCTATCAGGACCAGCACTGCCAGGCAAATTTTCATTTAGGCTGCTAAATAAAAGCTGCTTTTACAAATTTCAACTTTGACTGCTTTTTTTTTTTTTTTTTTTTTTTTTTAATTAAAGACATCGATCTTCCCTAGGGAAGGGAATCTGGGGTAAAAGTGGCACATACTGGGAAGTCTAAGGTCATTGTATTTATCTGTGCAGCTCACCTTGAACTAGACAATATGCTATTTTGGAAACCTTATTGCTCTGGGGATTTTTTGCTGGTGAGTATGCTCACTCATCTGGTCTGAGCATCCCTAGTGGTGATGTAGAGACAGTAAAGTGTTATATTCATTATAGAGAATTCCTGAGGATATCTGAAAAAAACTGTTCAAAGGCAAACAGCAGTTTAAAGAATGTCAGTGACACTTCATATTGCTTCTCAGAGTGGGAGTTGCTGCAGTGAAAACACAGCCTACATGAAGCTTACCTTGCTTTTAGTGAGGGAAATTGTTTCTTCTGAAAACCAAAGAAAGTTACATGCAAAATATGCAATCTTTATTTTATGACACAATGCACAAAGATTTGGGAAAGGTGATGCTTTTTAAAATATGCATCTGATTGACTTTGCAACCATCTTATGTTTGAAACCCCCATTTTCACAAAGAAATGAAAGGTATCTGAATTAGGGACAAATATTTTAGCAAAAGAAAGATAAGCAAAGGTTTTTTTGCTTCTGTGCTTGAGACCTACTCCTATTCCAGCCCTAAAATGGAAGCACCCTCTGCTGGTTCCTATGGTACATGATTTTATATCTTTACACAGTGGTACCTACAAGGTACTCGTCAAATTGCTCTGACCTAGGTTTCTGCTGATATTTCTGATTCAGTTTGTTACTCCAAGAAGTACCCATACAGCTAATTGCACAGGAATTCCTTCTCTTTCTTATGCTTTATGGTAATGATTCCCCTGATAAGCCAGGATCAAAGACTAGATGAATTATCTTTAAATTACTCTTGGTGTTTCATGTGAATAGATAGAGTAACTTGTACTCACATTCCTTGTTGAAAGATTTTTGTTGATTTTTAAAAATACCTTGAGATGAGGTACTGGGAGTCATTTGAAAACTTTGCTAAGTATTGAGACACAACAAATGAGTAGGTAAAGCCATGTTTTCAACTGATCACAGTTGAGTAGATTATTTCAGTTTTTTGAGTAAGTTCAATTTTTATGTTCCCTTCTTCATGTTTGCTTCTTTTTCTGCCATAAGTGAAAATACAACACGACTGTCCACATATTTCTACCAGGTTTGGCTATCAGCATTTTATTCTTTTCATATTTTCTTTTCTAATTTTTTTAAAATAAATTAAAAAAAAAAACCCAAACCAAGGTCCCAATAAAGTGATTTTCATATGTATTCCATATGCAATTCTGCATTGGATTGCGCTAGTCATATCAAAGGAAACCAAAAGAATATGTTTGAAAGTATCTTAGAAACAAGTATATTTCAGTCTGAAATATAAAATGGACAGGGCAGGGAATACAAAGGCTGTTCTATTCTTTTCTAGTTGCTTTTTTTTGCCAGCAATGACTTTCTCTTGCCTTATCCCTCTCAAATAGAGCTGAATTATATAACACTGCATGGTGGCATATATTTTCAAATTTTGTCCTAAATGAGGAATAAAAGGGCTTGATCCAGGATGGCACTGGAGCACATGCCTAAAAACTGAATGGGTGCATGGCTTTGTGGTCGATGGACTGAGCTCTTGAGCACTACTATTTCTTCAACCCAGTTTCCAAAGAGATTTCATCTGTTCAACACCGCTTTGAATATTTTAGAGTACAATTTTAAATAATGGTAGCAGGGCTTTTTGACTTCCTCCTGCCAATGAATCTATCAAATAGATTTGCTGCTGGCAAAAAGGGAAACTTATCTTGGTTTTGCTTTTTTTTAGAGATTAATTTGGAGAACAAAGTGAATGATGGAGCTCCCCCAGGCTGTCAGCTCTATGACAGCCCAAGAAGTACTGCTGTGGTCAGGGTCTGGGCTGTGGGGCCAGCTGGGGTGAACCAGAGCCTCCTTTTCCATAGCTTTAGATTTTCATGATGGAATTCACTGTCAGGATGAAGGGAGAGGAAATCATCAGCATCTGCATTTCATTGGAGAATGTGGTCAGAATGCCCAGCTGGACCACAGAAATTGAATCTATTGGCATTTATATCTTTCTCCTCCTCATGGGGAGTGCTTAGTGCCTAAACTCAACTTAGAGCACCAAAAAATGTTATGCCTACACAATACTAACTGGAGAGTGGGTTATAATATTTAGTGTCAATTTAAATATTACTTTAATAATGAGAAATGGTCTTCATTTCTAGTATATCTATCTTTAAATAATGTAAATTATCCCTAGACATAAAGTGGTAGAGTGGCTGTGAATATAAGTGAGGGAAAGCTCAGGAAGTTTATGTTATAAGAGAAAGAAGCTTTGTAATTCACAATTTCAGTTAATATGGGAATATAACTTGATCTGAAAATGTAGAATATACTTGCAAAGTCAGATAACACAGAGTTAGCACAAACATTCCAAAACTGTATTTAATGTAAAAAAGTCACCAGTCTGACACAGAGCCAGGTGGAAAAATATTACAGAATTTTAATATTCCACTTAGCATTTTGATAAATATATAGTTTTAAGACAAATTTTACTCTTTTGATGTGTATTAGAATTTTTGAAATCACTATCCTTTGATGGCACTATGAATTTACATCCCTAAAATCTTATCAGTAATGGAGTTTATCATATGAAGACAAGCATAGGTCAAGCAATGTTCAGAGGGAAGAGGGATGTTTTAAGACAAGACAATGAGTAACTAAGAGAGACAAGGACAGCAGAGAAGCCGTATTTTCCTCAGATGTGATAGAAATTGCTTAGAGTGCAGATGCATTTAAGAATTTCATCTGTTTGTTTATTGCAGGACACTTAAATCTCTTTTCTTGATCCTGCAGTCCACTTTACGAGGTCCTCTCCTGCAGCTCCAGGATTTTGTGTTAAACCACAGCTTGTAGCATCTGGATGTTGAAGCATTGCTATTTTCAATTACATCTAACAGCTTGGCACTTCTCTAAGATGATCGTCCAGGACTGACCAGCATGCCTAATTCGGGAAATCTTCGTGAGTAGCTCAGCACCCTGGTTTCTGTGTGTCTGTAAATATTAGCAACTTTTCTGGTTTTCTATTGAAGTTAAGACCTATTTTAGTCATCTAGACCACTCTCTAGAAATATGTCTGAGTCATTTGAGAATGTTGTGTGATTATATTAAATCTGGGAATTACAAAACATGCAAGTTCATGGTAATGTTTCTCAGTATAATTTTCCTGATTCATGGCAGTGGCTTGATGTTACTGCATTGTGTGTAAATAGACCTATTTAGGGCATATTTGAGAATGCAGGCTTAGGGAGACACTGATTGCATTTGTCATGAAATGAGTGGTTATCCCATGACATTTTTCCTAATGAACCACACTAGAGCACTTGGAGAGTACTGAAGTTTCTTTAGTAGAAGTATTTCAGTATCTTTTATAAGACTGTGAATTGTGCTCTCTTCATTAAATGGTGGAGACAGCAGAAAAATCAAAAAGGGAGTCATGTTGAGTGAATGAATGTTGGAGTAGTCATATGGATGGTGCTGCTGCAGCTACTCTTTTCTTTCTGCAAAACGGTCAAGCCCAAGGGAGGGAAGATTCACAGACTCAGAGAATTCTTTAAGTGTGAAAAGACCTTTAAGATCATCAAGTCCAACTGTTAACCTAGCCCTGCTAAGTCCACCATAAAAACGTCTCTTTCTTTCAAAATTTCAACTTAATTATCGGAAATAAAATCTTACGCTAGGAAACTTTTGTGGCTTCAGTCTGTACTCTTTGGAACTCATATACACTCTCCAGTGCTCAAACTATGTCTTCAGGAGATGAAGACATCTTTTCTAATATCTTCATAATGGGAGTACTCTGTATATTTAAGGTGCTTCTGCATTTAACTCGCTTAAATAATCTTTATTTGCAAAGGATATTTTTTCCTCAGGAGAGATTGAAAATGTGTTTAAATGGAATGCAGGTAGTCCCCCAAACAGAAGTATGTTTCCATTACAAAATTTTACACTTAAAAAAAGCTTTGTCCATAAGCAAAAGTGGAGTTTGAAACCCCTGAAAAAGATCAAAAATTCAAAGAATATTCTGCATAAAAATGGGTAAGTTCAGAGAATCAAAAAGAAACAAAGCAGCAGGGGCAAACAAGTATTTCTAGCTTTATGCTTATCACATGGTGCTTTGGGACACCATGTCTTTGCTCAGCAAATATGGGCCATAAGGAATTTATGTGAGGACTAACAGAACCCAGGCAAATGTTACCTGGTGATGCTCAATCTGGGACTCTGCTCTCGAGCCAGGCAAGAGCAGGACCTGTTGCCCACTATGGAGAGCCTTACACAACAGATCTGATGTCCAAAGCTTTGCAGAACTTCTACAAACCATCATTATTCTCCTGATACAGTCAGTGAAGATTAGGCAGGAAGTTCACTGAGGTTCACTGAGGTTCCATGTATCATTTTAAGAGCAAGAAGTAAAACTTCTAAGTCCCAATTTCCATTCTTCTATTCATCCCACTAGATTTTGCTGTCTTACAGCACCACATAAATGGAAAATGGACTAATTTCTATTTTTTTCTTTCTTACAGTGGTACTACCTAAAAATAACTAAGATGATTTTTCTATAAACTAAATTTTTTAAAGTGTGGCTATAGTTGGAACAAGTAAGATTCACAAAATATTTTTATTAATTTATACCATGGTTGAAGGAGTAGTTAGCTGCAGAAATGCTGAATTACTATGCAATACCATAATTATTTTTTTACAGACCACCCTACAATTCACAGCATCTCTGTTTTTTCTTGTCACCGGTGTGGATATATTGTGCTTATCTTGAAACTTAAACAGTAAGTGCTACTGCAGCTCCCTTTGTCTGTTGTACAAAGGAAATAAACATCCTTTTGTTACCTTTGCTACTGTACCTTGAAAGTGCAGCAAAATGGAATTGTAAAGTGCCTGGTTTCTTGAGTTCCTCTTTTGATGAGCATGCTTACAGCTGGACTGCATAGTTCTAGTAGCTTTACAGTAGAAAAAAAAAAATGGTTCTTGTTTATCCCCACTAAAATCCTAACCTAGTGTAATATTAACCCTCCATCAGTGCTCATCTAAGAGGGAATGGGGTTCTGTCTTAATATGCCAGTTTTTAAAAGACAAATCACTGTATCTACCCTAAATGCTGTGGCAACCAAGTGGAACCATAAAAGAATTGATAGGGCTTGATACCAGAGAGGAGCATTTTAGTATTTCATTATTTTATTTTACTTTATTTTTCAATTCAATTAAATTTATTTTAACATTACTCTTCTTGGAGAAAGCTAGCATCTCCTGCAGATATCATGATTTGATAAGACTGAACCCAGGGTACGTCCTTTTCCTAGATCAAAGAAGCAAAGGTTTCAGTTCAGCAGTGTGGATTTGAGGACGTTTAATTCCCCAGCTGCACCTTCTGATGCCAAAGAATGTCCCAGTGCCCTGTGCAAATTTGACAAGCAGAAGACACCAGAAAGAATGAAACTGCATTCAAAAGAGCTTAAAATCTTCATAGGAGGACCTTGTTAACACTACTTCTACACCTTAAGATCTGAAATCATGTGTTTTGATGGAATATAAACTTATGGAAATCATTTTGAGAGACGTAAGTGTAGCCTTACTTAAAAAGAGGAGCAGTGCTTTGCAAAATCCCTCAAGAGAGCCTGAGCTTCTTCATAGTAATGAAGAAATGTCAGTGGAAGTTGATGGTGCGTGTGTGCATGTGTATGCATGTTGCAGGGAAGAGGAGAAAGGAAGAAGGCAGCCTCCAGAATTTTTACATTTCAAATGTCTTTTGGAAATCACTTGTGTACTCTAACACATGGTCCCAAACTCTTTCTGTGCTATTAAAAACGGTCTGCATACAAATCAGTCTGCTGTAAAAAATTGCTTTGACAATAGCAGCTTTAAGTGGTTGAGGGCTTCAAGTATGCAGGATCTCCCTTGGCTCTTGATCCAGTGTGTAAGGGAGGATGTTTATCTGTTATACATGCACTCCTGTGATGGTAAAATAGAGCATATTCTTCTATGTTATTTCTACTCTGGTTTAGTCTCCAAGTCTTTTTGAGGCAGATGAAAGTGTTGTTCAGTTTATACAGCATCACTATCTGTTAGAAATTGTATAATGACTCCTCTGAAAACTGTAGAAGTTAACTGAAGCATTTCAGATACTTGAATGGGCTTTGACTCTCACCCATATTCCCTTCCTCAGTTTACTCACTGGTATATTTCTCCCCCAAAATATAATAATGTCCATCACACTGTGCAGACAACTTGTCTTTATATGAACCCTGTTCAGTTATTTAATATCTCATCTGCTAAACCTAAGGCAAAGGCAGCTAAGCATCTTGGGTTTGTTTGTCAATAACTGGAAGCCCTGTACCTGGACACAGACCCCTAGGTTTGTCTGTCCTTTGACAGTAAACCAGAGCTGCCTTCACAAATTTATGACCCCTTCAAAAACACAGCTTTGCTGAATTATAAAAAAATTTCATATCTGGCGACTAAAGTCCTGTAATTTGTGCAGACTAAGGTATGTTTTCTAGAAACTAAATAAAACACTTTGAAGCCACTAATACATGATTCTAAATGTTTTTGGGGTTTTGGGTTTTTTATGTTTTGTTTTTTTTGGGTTTTTTTTGGCGTTAAATAAAGCTTTGAAGAAAAAATATACACTAAACTGAGAAACTTACATTTTAAATAGGAAAAGCATCTGTGAGAATAACCATAAAATTTAGAACTTAATTTTGAGGAGTGTACGCACTAAAACCCCAAAACATGGATTGATTTTCCAGAGCTTTATTCTGATTTTTCTTGTTCCACAGAGTGCTGTTTGCCTCACGGTGTGAAGCATGCTACCATGCCATGTTGTTTGCCCGGGCACTGAGCAGTTACTTGCATCAGACAGCTGCTGAGAGTCACATATGAGTGATGCTGGCTAACACTGCAGCATAATGTGGCCGCTCCCCTGCTTGCCCTCCCTTACAATTCTCTAGGTGCCTGTTCTCCAAAAGAAAGTTGGAACGTATCGTTAGAGCTTTTGCTATTGTTGCTTTGGCTTTTAGAAAGTTAACTGAAACTTGGAGAGCTGAGTGCCTGTACTACTTTATGACCCTTAAATTCCCGGTATTGCCTTTTTGTGCTGCCTATTCCAGACTGAAAAATTTTGAATAGGATTTGCACCAGGGACCTTTAATGCATCATTTTACCCCTCTTTATTACACCATGGCAGCCAAGCATGTCAAGTGTTACAATAGTAGGGCTGGTAAAAAGGGGAGCTATAAAGTTGAAAGTAGTACTGTATTAGTAACCATTGTGAAAGAGTTTTAGGCAGATGGAGTGAACGATTATTTTAAGTTATTAATCTTGCTCTGTGTTTGCTCACATAGCTTCTGGTACACTATAATGATTAATTTTATGCAAGAAACAGGCTCTTTCCTTTTGCAATTTATTAGTGCTCATCCTCGTATTTTCTCATTTAGAAATGGCTTAACTTAAGGCAACATGAAAAGATTGCTGGATGTGGAAAGAACTTTGTAGTGCACTGCATTGCGATTGTTCAGACTTCAAAGAAACCCTTAGAAAAACTGTAAATAAGGACTAAGGCATAAAAATACACCAGCACCTGGGAATACTCAGCACACTGCACACCAGAACAGAATCCAAGCCCTGGCAAAGAGCCAGCCGCCGGGGATAAATCTGGAAGGGCTTAATACATGCTGAAGAACCGATCCACTTCGAAGCAAACTAGGTGGGTGTACTTATCTCCTTGTCACATACTATAGCAATTTTGCTACTTTGAATATAAAATAGGTCTTGTCACAACGTAATAGACCACAACCTAACAATCCGGGTGCACAGAGCTAAAACTCAAGAGTTTACAGGTGCTGCTCACACCCATCCAGAAAGAATTTTTGTGTGTTTGTAATTTTTAACAGGCAGCTGGACAGGGACATTCAGACCTATGAATGCAGTTCAGAGCCATTTTAGAAAGATGATACTGTACTGGAAGTTGAGGGAGGTGAACACTAATAAGTCTGAGTCATAACATAGCATAACAAAAGTCCTGGATGAGTAATTTGTGGAAGTTGCCATAGTTATATAACAAAACATGAAGTTTCTGTTTGTATAACGACAAATTAGCTGTTTCCTGCTCAATAGTGAGTTTTACAGGTTGGCTTAAAATGTTTTTTAGCTGTTAAATCTTACGTAAAGGATTGGCAGATGAGCTGTTGCTATTTGAAATTGAAAGTACTGTGTCATGTCAGAAAACAGACCATATGTATACTTTAGAATGTGAAGCAAGGAAAAAAATCTGGAGATTTTCAGCATCATAGCTGAGCAGTAAAACTTTGAGATATAAAAGCTTTCCCAGTCAAAGGGATCTGTAGAAAGTAATTATTAAGCATAAAATGAAATGTTAGATTTCTGTTAGGCTTTCTCGATATCCTAGTTTCTCTTTTCCTTCAATATATATTTCTCTATTGTTGCAGGTTTCACTGGGGAAAAGCCAGCTTCAAATTTATCCCTAAGCTAAAACCTATAAAATGTTTGACAAAATATTAGATATCTTGAAACTGTGTTAAATATAAACTCTCTTGTTGCTGGTGTATATTCTCTATGCATTGCACGTGCAAATGCTGTTCAGATAAAATAAGAATATACCCAAATATAAGAAATATTAACAAAATATATGTCTTTTAGATCTCAGAGCCTTTTAAAAAGCCACACAGTCAATGCCTATGTATACATGTAGACCTCTGCAGATTTTTACTTGCAACTGTAGTTTTTGGTGCTTTAACAGCCCCTCTCATCCCCTCTCCTTTTCCTCTTTTTTTTTTTTCCTCATTTCTTCCTCCATTTACACACACCCATTTCGCTGTTTCAATTTTTGGTCTGTGTATGAAGTTATTGATAACTGTGCAAATATGATGTTCAATAAAATCCTTTTACTTCTGTAAACTGTGCTAGTTACAGAGACTGTTGGCTAATAAAAAAGCACCAGTGGTATTTGTATAGGATTGCTATCTTACAAAATCTTTCACAAGAGAAGGATGTAGCTCGTTTATTGAAGACAAATCTCTTTGAATCACACTGATTTTTGCTTGTTAACCCTTTATGTCAGGAGAGCTGTTCAGTAAAAGTCAAGAGATGACCTTCCAATATGTGCTTCTGGCTAATAATTTCCTGTGTGGAATGGAGGCTTCCTTCTGGGTGATCAGGAGGTAGATTAATACCTGTTGAACAGTGCTTTAAAAATGGCATAGACCTGGCAATTAATTCATGTATAGGTTCTAACATTCAGCTCTTGAAAATCAGGCAGTCCACTTCAGCCTGTACATTTGGAATAACGAAAGGTTTAAAGGGGAGAGGATCACAGTGTAATGGTAAGATGTGATGGTTTGATTTTTGTCTCTAATGCAACGTTTTGTGTATAGCATGTGAAGAAACTTTGTTTTTTCTAAACACACTCTAGAATGCAACACTGTGGTTGCTTGTTATGTTTGCTGCAAATACCTTAATCTGACTTTTGACTAGGGGTGAAAATTATAGGGTTTTTATAATTACTATTTACTGTATTTTTAATATTCTAAATATCTCCCAGTGTATTATTTTTGGATGATAAATACTGCCCAGCAGTCGTCTTCTTGAAAGAAGACAAAAATACTAATAGGAATGATATTGGCTGTTCTTAATTTTTATTAGTCTACTAACAAAATATTTAGCACAAAATGAAACTTCAGGGGGCTAAACACACATGATCTATATTGTTTACGCTTAATAGTTTCAGTTTAAAAGAGGGAATGTAAGCAAAACAATACTCAAATATTTTGCTCTGTTACAAATAATTTATTGTTGACAATACTTATGCTTTAATAAGGACTTCAAAATAAAATAATACTCAAAGATATGTTTTTCTCAGTGCAGGGTAAATTAAAGAGAAATCAGAATACTCACACACATACATTGATTGATTTTGTTGCTTTTTTTTTTTTTTTTTTTTGCTTTGAGGCCCAAATTAATAGTTTTATTTTTGGTGTGAAGTCATAAAACCATTTTTTTATTTTTACAATTCTACTTATAAAATAAGTTCATGCTTTAATCTGTGTTAGTAGATCTAAGAAGCCAGAAGGGTCCCCACCTAAGACATTTAGAATTTTATCTCTTTATGTATTATATGTATGATCATTTAATAATGGTAGAAAACAAATTGGTCTCTTAATGTAAAGATTAAACAGAGAAAAGATGAGGACACGTCAGGCTGTCCCAACTTGGCAGCCTGTATTGCCTCAATATTAACTGCAGAAGACTGTCTCAGGTAGTACAAAGTATTTAACTTCATCTGACTTTCCTAAATTTCCCTGGAAGTAGTAAGAGGGCCAAAAATGTGCTGGTAAGGACTATTAGACATTTTTTTGAGAATACATCATTTCATATAAGCCTTCGAAATATCTACTCCTTGCTGCCTTCCATTGGATGAATAACCCAGACCATAGATCTCATTGCCAATTTCCTCCCATACTACTCTATTTTTTACCATGCTTTATTGCAAAGTTCTCACAGGTAGAGAACACAGTTGCATGTGGCATCACTCTTCTTTCCTAGTCACTTAATTGCTTTAAAATAGCAAATTCATTGAGATACTTGGCATAAGTGTCCGTTCTTGCTTCTCAGAAAATAGTATAAATGAGTTAACGGCTCCTTGCCAGCAGCAGAAAAATGATTCTTCTTCTGGAACCAACTATGCTCCAAAGAGGGATTTTTGTTGCTCAACACATCTGTGTTGGCCCCAGTTAGTTTCCAAAAGGATGCACAGTTTGGCAAGAAAATACTTTTTTACTCAGTGAAACCTTCCCTCATCTTGATAGGTGCAGGCAAATTCATAATATATTCCACTCTTGTGGTGGAATAACAGATGTGCAGCGGTCTCCTTCAGATGTGGAACAGTCAGAGACATGAATGGGCTTACAGTTTCTGCCCACATAACTTGTACTGTAAAGACATTCCTGTATTGGGTTTCCCTGCAAAGAACATTAAGGGACTTTTGAACTATCCCCAGTTCGTTCCACTGATTTCTCAGGCTTTTGTCTTACTTTCAGACACACTCTTGCAGTATCATATACTATACAGATGGCATTATCAGTGTGGCAATGTAAAATTCCCCCTCTTGAAACAAACCATCTTGACCAGTCCCAGTTCACTGATCACTCACCATGAGAAAGTAAAAGGAAACTGCACTTCAAAAGAGTGCTAATATTTAAAAGTGGAGTCACACATACCCATAGGAGCAGTGAGGAGCCTTATGTCGGGAGCTTTGACTCTCCAGGCAGGCAAAAGTGGAGTGGATTGTAACTGGGGCAGAGAGTTCTTGGTGAACAATAATTTCACTGAGCAATGCAGTTTGAGGGGGTTATTTAGCTGTCCATGGATCTCAGTGGTTTTGGATGGATTCGGGCTGACTTCAGATGTAGGCAAAAAAGAGAGATGCAGCTGTGGGAGCCTTGGGTTCAATTCTTTACTCTGCCTGAGGGTATCTGAAATCGCAGCTCCCATGTCCCAAGAGAGCACCTTAGCTGCTAGTCAGGCTTAAAGAGTCATTCACATTCTCTTGCTCAATTAATATTTAAATACATTATGGCAAATGCCACTGCTCCCACAGGAGGGATTTCAGGAGCTCCACACTCAAACACCTAATAGCGTGGTGGTTAGGCTGCTCTCCTGAGTGGCACAAGACCCTGGTCCAATCTCACTCTGTCTGATTCAGGAGGATGCTGGAACCAACACCTTTCTGAGGAAAGTTGTTTCAGCTTGCATGGGGTACCTAAATATTCATGGAGCAAAGGAAAGAAGGCTTTCTAGCACTGCAGATGAGGTGCATCACAGAAGCCATTCCTGGGCTCCAGCCTTTTCCGCAGAGCCGCATACCAAGTGGATCAGCCCCTGGGGGCTGCTTGGCTTGGCTGGCACAGGCTGGTCAGTACAGTCTCCTGGCAGGTGAGAGCTCAGGATCATATGTTTTGGTTGGAGGAGAGATCTTACAAAACTTGGGTGAATTTCTCACCAACTGGGCTATTAACTAAGGAACCTGCTCTCTGGAACAGTTGTGAATTTATCACTTTCTTTGCTTTCATATGATCAAAAGTGTGCCCAAACTACAGGGTTTGGAATGGAGTGTTTTATATTGATTGAAATGAGATTGTGCTGTTTTCCCTATTTCAAAAAATGGTCTTGCTTTTTTTTTTTTTTAGCAGAACAATTTATTTTTTTGTTTAGTACTTGGATAGTGCTGGTTCATAAACCACCTGTTTGCATACAGGCAATATTTGAATGAGTCCAAGCCTCTTAAATAATTCCTCCTTGCACAGTGCTGATTTTTTTGGTAGTATTCACCACAGAGATGAAATTTATGCCTGCATGTTTAACCAAACTGCATTGCAATGGAAGACTTTGATAGAAGTAGGTATGGATGTTGTTGACAGGTATGTCAATGAAGTGAAAGGCACTTCACCAGTTCCCTTCTTCACTCTGTCTCACCCAAGAAATGCCATACCAGAAGCAGCAGAAATGTGGCACAGACAGAGAGCAAATCGATGTTTAACCTCTCATTTAATTTTGTAGAAAATTTTATACTTCCAAATAGGAAGTCCAGACCCAAGGTTAGGAAGACATAATAAATTCTCTTAGCTATGCATCAAAATCCTCAAACAAGTTTCCCTTTATCCTGGTTTGTCATGCTGTGTAGCAATTTATTTGGAAATCCAGGCATCATTTACATGGCATACTTTATGTAATTTAGTACATAAAATTTAATGGAAAGACAAATATTTCCAGTTTCTGGAAACAGAAATCCAGAGATACAATTGTACTGTTGTAAAATATTCTGTGAAGCCACAGTCAGAAGAACATGCCCACAGTAAGGGCGTTGGATTTTGGACACAATCACATAATTTATGAATAATATGTGTACTCTCTTCATTGTTACCTAGGTCATGGTATAGCATTGATTTTTAAACAGAACTTCCATTGAAATCAATGTGCTGCTGAGCTTTAAAAAAAAAGCGGATGGAATATAAGAAATGCTAAGTACATGTCTTGCACTGTATAACGCCCCTCATTTTCTGCTGTAAGACATATCCTTAAATCCTCTTTGTTTAAATTTAGAAGGCCATGAAGTATAGTTCTCATTTTCTCTCCTCAATTTTTAGTTCATTCAGTGTAGTAGGAATAAATAGCTTTGTGCAGCATCTGAAAGTAGAATGCTTTTCATATTTTTCTGCCATTTACTGTACCTCTACACTTATTGCACATTCACAGTTGCATGACAGTTCCTACCAACATAATGAGACCCATGGTTGGACTGAGACATTATTAGAGATCTCTCTGAACTGGTCAGACAGCATATTATTATAAAATAATAAAAAAGTGTGCCATTTTTAACATGGTCAGTAAATAAAAGACAGTGCTCTCTGGATGCCTGCTGATGTGAAAGACCAGAAATATTTCAGTCCATTGTGATTTATAATCGTCAAATATGTATGAATAATACAGATAAGATGAACTCCCTAAGCAGTTCAAGTGCTTTCAAACACACCGATTCTCACCCGATGACCTTTAGTTTAAAGGTGAACTGCAAAGGATTTGCTAAAAAAAATTAGACTTGTACCTTCTTTTGCTTCATTCTAGTGTATCAAACAAGTGTAATGGCTTGTATTTCATGGCTCTACTACCTATTTTTTTTTCCATATTAAAGAGATAAAAGATAGAATTTCAGGTCTACTCTAATTTTGCTGAGAACTCAATAAAAAAAGACCCCATAGATGTGTTAATCAACCCAGAATTATAGATGAGTTTTTTTCAAAAAATAATTGAAATAGTAATTGAAATTAAACACTTCTAAAATGAACAAACCCCCAGAATTAACAAATAACATGGACAGACAAAAGTTGGTGAAATCTGGGCATTATTAACTATGAACTGCTTCTGAATAATCAGTTAAGAGACTACATTTGCTGTGCTTTTGTACGAGGTCACGCACATGGACTAGACTTCTGTCCTCATGCATTAGCATTCTGAAACTAAATCAGAGTAATAGTAATGAAATATAGAAAAACTGGAAAAATATTTCAAGAATAAGACTAATTTTTAGACCTGGAAGACTGACCCAAAAAAGAAAAAAGGGTATTCAACAGTTGCTAATGGAAGAAGCTTAAAAAAAGAAGGGAAATATTTATGACTGTTGCAGAGGTTACTGCAAGGGGATTTAGGAGCTGCAAGTCATCTTCTTTTCATACCAAGAGAAGTGGTCTTAAGTACTTGTAAATAAATTTTTGATTATTTGAATATAATGGTGGTGTGATTATTTTTCTATTCAAACAATAAGGAAACAATAACTGTTTTCTCAATACTGCTAAATTTCATTTTTTAGTCATGGTTTTAGTATTATAACCAAAAAATAGAAATTAAACCTGCCACAGCACCAAAGATCTAGATTAAAATTAAAAAACATGTATTTCTGCAGGGTATTAGTCTTCCTCTTAAGATTAGATTCACCCTTCCCTGTCTTTCTGTAGTTTATCAGTAGTTAATAATAATTAGTGCTTTTTCTTAAAACATTTTAAATAGAGTTGACAATGATTTCTCTGATTCTTGCTGGAATTTTAGTCAGTTGTCTCCAAGGCATGAAAGTCAGACCTGTTAAATGCTGATATAGTATCATGGGATTCATGATCAGAATTTTTGCTGCAGTGCAGCTCCTCATCCAGAACTGACATTACGTCCCACTCAGCAGTGTCGGGATCAGCTGTGCTATCATTATCTGTAGCAGCACCAGCAGTGTCTTCTGGACATAAAAGTTTCCCCATTTATTTCTCTGGATGTGTTTGAGTCCTGATGCTTGCGTAATTGTTCGTTCCTTGTGATCACTTCCCCAAGCATACAGGAAGTATTAATATTAAACAGGAAATACATTTTTTTGGTTATCTCATGGAGCCTGGGGTTCAAAGTCTTTGAGTTCAGTTTTCCATTATGCCTCAGACTGCTCAAGTGGCTTTCAGCATGTCGCTTTTCTTTATGTCCTATTTCTAATGAAACCCCACCAGAAATCAGAGTATTTACCCACAAGTGGTTACAGGACACATTCTGAACTGTGAATTACTCAGACACTCTCTTATAGGCTGCATATTTTTTTTAAGAACTCTGAAGTTATAAGGGATTGCAGAGCTACAGTAATGACAGTGCCTGTATGTTCCTGTAACAAAGTGTCTGTCTAATGGCAATTACATAATTTGTATGCGTTTTCATTATGAGAAAGGCCTAGTGGTACTGGTCTCATCATAAAGTATATCAGGTCATTCTGGTGTGGCTGCTTTCAAGTTTTTTTTTTCTCTCTTGTTTTGCTCACTTTTTCAAAAACAGTGAGAAAAATCCTTGTAGACATATCTCATCACAGGAGGTGTGCCAACTTATTTTTGAGAGTGGTTCAATGTGTTGGAACCCAAAAATGTTCCAACTGAAGCCCACTTGACCTCTTTGTGATCCAGCAGCAGATGTTGACAGATGGCACATGTGGACATAACACTCCTTCACAGAAATGTTTCTCTTTGCTTTGCCAGTCTTTGAGAAAGGAAGTGTGTGATTGTGGTTTGCTGTCTGTGTTTCATGCGTGGATTTCTTGAGAAGCATATGTATTTCATATTTCATCACTCTGAGGTTTATGGTGAACATCTCATATAGGCTGTTCCTCCATGCTGACCACTCTGTCCTGAAGGACATGTCCCCAGCTGTCTGTAATCCTCTTTCCAGCTGATAGAAAGAAAGTTATGCTTTCCATGCAGCTGTCTTAATTTCCCGTGTGTTTGTCATAGACTATACGGAGAGTCTGGATTTTATGTGCAGCAGCCAACATGTTGTGAACATTCCTTGTCATATGGAAAAAAGTTTTCCATTCTGAGTATGGGTGAAACATGCTATGAGAAGAGATCCAGAATCGTGGACTCCATTCCATTCTTGGCAGGATGACTCTTCATGTCAATGACAAATACTAGGTAAGCAGGGAAATGACTCTGCCCTCTAATGTGGTGATGAAAGAAGTGATCATAGAAATCATGGATAAAGACGAGGAAGAAATTTGTTTTCTGTCATTTTAGAAAGTATCTTGTGTACCTTGTCCTTAGGTCCAGTACTTTTTTGGATGCAATGCATGCCGTATGATTTGATGTTTTGCAGTTGTTCAGCTGAGGTCTATGGATACATGTCCTCCAATATTTGATTTCAGTGTTCTGGTTGGTACGTAGAAGAATGAAAATGTCAGATTTAATCATAAGTCATATTCTGTTTTCAACCACTATGCAAGGTGTTATCTGCCTTGTTTAAAGTGAGTCCTGAGAAAATATATTGTAAGCAGAATTGTCTTTCCAAATGATCTTGTATTGCTGTTACTGCAAATGAGTTCCAAAATGGAATGCAAAAGGTGTCTCGTGACACGTGGCAGGATGATCATTTACAATAGTGAGATCACTCACTGGTCCAATACAGGACATATTTTACATGGTAGCTTTCCCAGTAACTACTTAAAATTTTCTATATAAAATTTTATTTTTATTCCAGAACAGGATGGAAACTTACTTCTTTTTCCTGCTTATTGACAGAATACACGGAATATGATAAAGACAGAAATTCAGTTCATGCTGTAGACAATGATGTTTCATTGGAGAATGGGATAATATAATCTTCATCTAATGGTACATGTTTATATCCATTTATGATGAAAATACAAAAATTTTTCTTTGAGTTCTTAATATTTGCATTGTGTATTCATTTTATATATTTGTATTGAAAGTAACTAGGCCACAGCTTTTTTTCATCTGAGTTCAGATGAAAAAAGCAAGACCTTTTTATGATCTTTTGGGTCTTGTATACTCAGGAGGATTCATATTATATAATTTTATGATAAGTGGTGCTTATGGTGTCCAATGATAAATTGCTGGTTCCCTCTCATAATAAGTAACAAGGAAAATTGACAAGAGTTAGTTATATTTTTAAAAGCTTTAGCTTCTTGGCAAATATTGCAATTAATGAAAAGACTACTCTAAATATATATTTACTATTGTGATAGAAGTTTACAGACCACTACAGCAAACCTCTCCACTCAGGCACCCTACGGTTTCTTTCTACATCTAAATGCCCTTGAAGAGAAGCATCAGTGGTGGAGTAGTTGAAGAAGATTTTATGTGAAGACTTATTGTTTAGTAATGCTTGATAGCAAATATAGACACAGAATGAGTTTGTTTGGTGTAGGGGAAAATAATTCTTTTGGGATTATGAATTTAAAGTTTGCTAATAAAACCAAGTCAAAATATTCAAAGTAGGTTATTCACGAGCTTTAAGATTACATATCATTATACTAAAAGATCAGGAAGAGAATTTTTTGACTCAGCAACAAGTTTAATGTCCATTTTTCAATGTTTGTTTAAAAATGTCTTCTTTCTTTCTCCTTCGTATTAAGAGATTCTAGTGATTACTTTAATAAGACAGTGGCTGTTCAAAGAAACCATCAATATTTGATTTTGTTCCTCATGTAAGATTTTTTGATTAACCTCCCCACACCTTACCCTTCGCCTTTCCCAAACAACAATGCAGGTTATCCTGCATTTTTTTATCTGTAAACAAATTGTAAATAAAAGTATGTTTGCTTCACTTAAATGTTCCATGGGGAAACCTCACAGAGGTTTCCCTAGCTCTCTTTCACAGTAACTTTTACTATAGTTTTTTTCTTTCAAAATTTTCATTTTATTATATGTTTCTTTTGCCATTCTGAACATGATTATAATGTGTACTTAGAAGAATACCAAGATTTCTTACAATCTTTGCAGATACATTTGAAGAAATAAGAACTGTATTTTTTATTATCCATATGATCCCTGGTTAATTGCTTGCTAATTGCTAATTTTGTCAGATGAAAAATTGTTTCAACAAATTATTTTGTTTTGTTTTGGGTGGAGACCAAAACCTCAAAGAGGAGTATTGTGTAGATTCTCAGAATCTGAGAGGTTATATATATATAAAACAATCTATTAGTTTGTTTGTTTGGCTTGGAGAGTTTTTTGGTTGGGCACAGCTACTTTTCCTAGTTTTCTATTTTTTTTCTAGTTAGAAAATGTCTGTGTCAAGGGAATTTGGGCTGGTGCATTGTGTCAGCTCCTCTCCGTTGGATATGTTTGCCATCTGAGTGCTCTAAAAAGTATAGGCACAGATTTCCTGCAGCACTCCTTGACAGAGTTGAAAGATTCCTTTAAATGGATGTTGTTCCTTGGGTTCACAAATTTTAGCTAGTTCTGTTTGGCTTTTTGTGTTTTAGTCTGGACATGAAGAGATTTTCTGTAGAAACCACCTTTGGCAATTAAATAAATAATTAATTGATGTAGGTCTACAATAGCTCTAAATTTAATTTGATTTAAGAATAATATCAAAAATTTTATACAATTTCAAGAAGCTATTTTTTCCCAATTAATAAATTGTATAAATGTTATGACATTCATAATTAATCTTACTTCAAGAAACTTCAGGAGGACAGAAAAAAGAGCTTTCCTTCAAAGCTTTTTATTTAATTTTTAAATTGTAGAAGGGATGGAATCTGTCGTTTATCATTACTTTCTTTCCTATTACTGTTATAGGCCTGCTCTTAATCCTTTGGCTTTATAAACTGTGTTATACCAATCCACAAAATGTTTATGAAGAATATTCATATTTCCTAACAGGATGGAAATGGAATGTAGGTTTGGAAGCAGTCTTAAACCTAGTTACCTTCATCACCCTTACACTTCAGTATGCATTTCAGCCATCTGCCTAACACATTCCTGTGAACTGCTTGGTGTCATAAACTCACATGATAGCCACAAAGGTACTCTGTTAAATGAAAGGCATTTCAGCATCCTTGGATCTAATGTGGAGGCAGCATTCCCAGAGATGACAGTGGTTCCTGTAATATCTACTTGTCAAAGTGCTCAGTGTGTCCACATTATGTCAGTGAGGAGGTTTCTTGTACCCAGAGAGCGCTGGAGCTTGTGCAGAGGTTCTCTGTAGCCTAGTAGGGTATCAAAGCCCCACTTCACTGGCAAGATGGACACACCTTTTCCAGAGGCAACTGGCACATGGGAATATGCAAACCTGTGGAAGGGCACCCTGAAAATGCAAGGGAGCTCTGGTATTTATTTAACATTGCTCCACGTAATTTCCTTCCTGCATGTCTGCACAGAAGGAAGCAAGGGTTATTTTGAACAGCTTGTTCATTCTTGTGTTGGATCCTCTAATACAGTCACTTTGGAGGAGAGGTCCTTGGGGTGATTATAGGACTGTTATTTAACCCAGTAAAACAGAGAGGGAGGCTAGGTAGAGAACTACTTGAGCAGAGAAACTATGTCTGATGTAAAAGAATCTAATAAAATTTCCTAGCCTTTTCCTTGAAAAAATATTTGGGTGCTAAATTCTTTTACTTAACAAATAAATAGAGCACAGACATGGGAAAAGCTTGCTGCTCTCTGTTGGTGATGACTTTAGCACCCAGAAAAAAACAGCTATACATATTTTTTTACAAATGTATATATATATATATATATATATATATATATATATATATAAATATAACATATATATTCATGTAAAAACTCACATATATTTCTATCCAAATACACACACACGCACACAAACACACACTTAGAGATGTTTGGCAGTATAATTAGCTTCATAACTCTGAGGTTTGATTTCCTACTAATGTGCAATGATACAATCTAACTTTTGAATAAATTATAGACAAAATCTTTCTGTTGCCTAACATTTGACCTGGAGTTTCTGTAACCTGCTGTTTATTAAGACATACGGCACAATTAGGAGCTCTAAACACTTACAAGGATCTGTTGCCTGGGGGAGTATGTACACAGCATCTCCATTAAGCAATTTAAGTATTGTTAGTGTCAGTTTTAGCTTCCATTTTTTCACTTTCATTTCCTGTTCTAAGTACATACTGTGTATCCCTCTGCGTATTACGTGATAGTGGATAAAGAAAAATTGACAGTAGAAGCATAGCTTATTTGAAACTGCATTTTGTCACCAGTGGTTTCCCTTCCCCGATTGTATAACTGCATTCCTTCTGGCCATGGACAAAGGTCAGATGTTCAGAGTAATTTTATTAGATCTATCAACAGCCTTTGATACCTCACAAATGAGGGATTGCTGACCCGCCCGCTGTTGGTGCTTTGTGCTTCCTCTAGTGGGTAGTTTAGTTTAATGTGTTGCTTACTTCTTCTGTGCATTGTGGACTCAGATGTTAGGATGACTGGGTGTATAAAGCTCATTAAAGGCAAAATATTTTTATCTGGGCAGCATACTATTCCTGTGTACAGAAACTTGTCTCTGTTGTGTAAAATATGGGGAAGTCAGAGCGATACCATGGAAAACTAACAGTAGAAGACTCCCTTTGAATATTTTTTTCTTTGATAACAGAATGTCTCTTTTGAGTTCCTCTGACAGGAAAGCCAAATATAAGGGTCACTTCTGTAGCAGCTTCACAGATGCTAAAATGTAATACCACTACGGCAATCTAGTTTTCTTATGGTGGTATTTGGTGTCATGGTTAATCTTTTCCTTGTTTCCATAAGAGATTTTTGTAAAGGCTCTGGAGCAGCTGTTATCCTGCTTTTTAATTTTATTTGTAGATCATTTTTCTTCTGCTGTGGTTTGCTAATCGAGCAGTTCTTAACTGTCAACTGTTAGAGAAATTTCTTTGCATTATGGCCCAATTGTGCAACAATGATTTCTCTCCATCTGCTATATTTCTCATTTCTAATTAAATCTGAGCACAGGCTCAAATACATCCTGAAATGCCTCATATTGAACACAATTCATGTTAAGAGTAGGATATTAAATTAATGTTGACAGATCTGAAGGAGCCACAACTACAAAGGCAAGACATTGATTGTGTTTTAAGTAAAGCAAAGTAATCTGCAGCCTGTATCCTGTCTCAACCACCTTAACACCAGATTTCTTACTCTGTGCTGCTTAACACAATTGTTCTTCACAAGATATTTTATGGTTCATGCTTTGGACCCTTATTTGTGCATATTAAGATCATATAATGGCTTGTAAGGTCTATGAAGCTTTTACTGGCAGATTCTCATGTGTTTGTGCATTTGATCCAATAATGAAACTGTCTTTTGCAAAGCTTTGTCATTTAGTATTTGGTAAATCTTGGATATTCTAGGAGAATTTCAGGTGTTATGCAGTTACTTCTGGGGCAGGCTTGGCTCCCTGCCAGCCAACATGCATGGATTTTTTTTATGTGAAAAACAAGACTTGAGGAGGGGACAGATGGAAAGGAAGGTAAGTTCCTCTGCTGGCATCTAACTGCACAATGTCATTAGCACAAAACTTGGATGAATGTATGATACTTGGGAACACCTCTGAGCCCTGTGACATAGGAACAAGTACCAGAGTCCTTAAAGGGACTTAGGCATGTATAAAACATAAAAGGAATGTTCTAAACCTGTCTGTATGTACATATAAGCACCTCGTACAGCCTAACTACATTGTCTATTTGTAAGACATTAAGCCCTCAGTAAATATGTATTTAAAACAAGAAACATATTAATATTGAAAGTGCCAAAGAGAGCATTTTATTTAGGTACCAAAAATTTAAATAGTTGGGAGTGAGTTAATGATCTGTCCTGCTAGGGTTTTAACCTTGAGGTTATGGAACAACAGCAGAGATTGGAAAGTGTTAGGCACATTGGCTCCCTTGGATCTGTATACTAAAGAAATGGAAAAACAATACTAGGGGAAAAACATTTTTTCTTTTAAATTCATTTCAAGACACTTAAATGAATAAGAAGCACTGCAGGCCCAATAATACTAAAATCATCAGTCTGCTAAAATTGGCAACTGCATCTCAGCATCTGCTGACTGAGCTGACACACCCAAGGCATTCAATTATTTCACAACAGCCACACACCCTGTTGTGTTTTGCTTTGCACTTAATGCAGTCACTTGGTGACATTTAAATGCAGGCTAATTATAAACACTTTATATACACAACTGTTCCAAAATCTAATTCCTATGCATATTCATGTTGAATCTGGTTTACATACGGAGTCATCACTAGAGTCATTGTGATTAAAAACTATGGCATAGTTATTACACTGATTAGCCTCCATTAGACTCACATCCATTTTACAGCAGTTCTTGATCTTTCATAAATATTTTTTTTTCTACATTCTATTTATTTTTCAGCATGTTATTTGGCTAAACTTATACAAAAACATATTTGTGAATTTTTAGAACAGGAATTTGTTTAATTGATGTTCTTTATATACAATATATGTTTTAACTGTTGCTTCTTTCTGGTTTTCAATTTGATAAAAAAGTCAGCTATTAAAGTTTGAAAAAGTAGAGCACTGTGGCTTTTGTCTAAGCTAGAGAATATCACTCTTTTAAATTTTTTTTACCTTTAAGCTAAATCACTGTATACTGAATGAAAAACAATTTTTTTTTTTCACAACAGAATGCTTTGCAATTGATGCCAAATAATAAATCAGCCAAACTATTATCTTTTGCTTAAAACTTCTATAAATCAAGAGGCCCAGATGCATAGTTTAATAACACTATGCTGCAACTTTAACAAGGACTACATTTGTCTTTAAGTCCACATGATAGTGAAAGCTTAATATGAAAAACTTTTGTCTAGCACAAGTGATTTGAAGATGTTTTGCTCCATGCATGTGAACTCAGCAGGTGATTCTTGCCTATCTTTGATGTCAAACAGCACAAAACTTCAGTGAGTAGTAGCTTCAGAAATGCAATAGACATAGCTGAGTCTTCATATGAAGCTCATGCTTGAACTACATCAGAAGAACTGACATCTATTATGGTGAGCAAAGACAAGTGTTTGAAAAGAGATTCAAACAGAAGTGTCAGAATTTACAGTGCATAGTTTTATATAAGTTGATTTTAACCAAGCATATCTCTATGAACTCTGCAGGATAGAAAAGAAATTTCAAAAGGCAGAGAAATTGTTGTCATCTAAGGGCATGGAATGTTTTAATAGCTTAAGGAAGAACATTTCTGAAAGGTTATATGGTGATCCATTTACTTTGACTGAGTAATAAGGCTCATCATTGTCACGGTGAAGTTTTTAACCCTTAGAACAATGAAAATGTTCCAAATGTATTGCCAGAATTAAAAAGCTGAGAGTAATTGGCTCTTTCAGAGATTTTTAGTCTCTTCAAAAACACATTTCCCATTAAGACATATGAATAAATAAAATGCACTTTTTCAGTCTTCATATGTCTGACCTGGAGTCTCTTGCTTCAGTCTAGACTAAGACATACCTTAGGATAAGGACTTGCACTTACATATTATCACTTTAAGGGAAAAGCATTTAGACAAGGGTTCCATTAAAGCCTATTACATTTGTTAATTGTCTTTCTTCCATTTATTAATTTTCTTTCCTTGTCCTGAATACGTACATCCCCACGTGCATTACGTGGCACAGGGAAAAAAAATCCTTTGTAAGAAGTATAGCTTGTTTGAAACTGTGTCCTACAGGATTACTACAGTAGTGCTCTGAAATTATCCCCAAGGAGTCCTGTGTCACAATACAACCTAATTGTTCTTCTGGAAATGCTTCTTCTTGGTTAAAAACAGGAGGGGGAAAAAAGGATAATAATAATAATAATAATAATAATAATAATAATAATAATAATAATAATAATAATAATAATAATAATAATATTGATAGGCAGAACTCCTTGGCTGAAGCACACAAAGCAAGAAAGTAAAGAATTTTCTAACTGGTAAATCAATAATATATAGGAATGACATTTTTCTTTAGGTTTTCTTAATTTGCAAGTAAAACCTATGAGGAGATAATTGTTTAATTACTACTAATTAAAGTTTATTGACTGATTTTTTATTAATTTCTCTACTTTCTATAGACTTATAAAATCTCTCTTTTAGCGAAAAAAAAATTTAAAAAGACCAATTGAATCGAGCTTTGTGTTCACTTTGGACTATAAGTCTTTAGAGGCTAATTTGTTTAAAGCACTGAACTTTATTGCTGTACTGAATTCAGATGCCTCTTCATTCCATGAATGAACAAATAATTTAATTATAATATAAGTAAGTTAGTCCATACTATATTTACTTGGAAAGTCATTTGAAGCCATCTCACACTGTATTGAGAGATACTTGAACTTCCTGCCTGGCAAACACAATTTAAGATAAAGAGCTGTCTAAGTCTTAATTTTATAACATAGATTTTCCTTGTTGTCATCTCTTTTGGGTTAAATCTGTATGTCACATAAGGTACACCAAAGAGATTTTCTATACCTAAATATCTTTTTTTTTTTTTTCCCTAGCAGGTAAAATTATGTAATAATTTAAATTACTTTGTTTTAGAATAAACCATTAAACATAAATTTGGATCAAAATACAAATGTGCACTGAGATTTAGCATTTACAAATGTTGCTAGATAGTCTTCACAATGCTCTATTATTTTAACATATTGAAGTTTGTGTAAAATGCAGCAAGGTGTTTTGAAACGTTTTGGTCCTGTTTGAAGATGCTGTAGGGTTATTTTGCAAGATTCCTCCTGGTTATAACTAGTATGGAGTCTCAAGATAAAGACCATCACAGAATTTTCTCCCTTTCCCTCTCAGGAAAACATAAGCAAAAAAAAAGCCAAAAAACCTTAAATAACTTCACAGAAATATTTTGCAAAATAACACCAAGAAAGAAAAAAATTACACAGATGTCATATGCAGGTCCAATGCTATCTGCAGTCTTAGTTCTGGCTTAAGGCATGCAAGCTTGAGGAGTAATAAATTGCTTTTATGCTTAGGTAGTAATAACAGTGTCTTTATGAAAAGACTTTTTGTTTCTGTTCCTTAATTGAAAAGCAAAGAGAGGAAAGTGTTGTCACATTGTTGCTTTATTTTTGTGCTAAAACGTCACAATTTGTTTTTGGAAAATTCCGTCTTCCAAAGAAAAGTAAGGCTGACTGATTTGAAGTTATATAATTCTAAAAACATTGGCTGGAAATTCTTTTATGGGATTAATTTCACAAAACTATTGGAAGAAGATAATGACCTTTCTGGATAGCCTCAGACTGGGTCCAGACACACATGGGGTCTCTCCCATTCTTACTCCCAGGCTGGAAGACATTTCTTGTATCCCTGTGAGGGTTCCTAACCACCATCCTATAAGATACCTCTGGAAAGGCTATTCTTCAACAATTCTTTCACAATTATTTTGTGTCATATGGAAGAGTGAAGAGACTCATTTACCTCACCTATACACATTCATAAATAGTGTGCTTAGAGAAAGAGAGACTGCTCTGGCACTGTTTTAGCGCCCTTTCCTTTGCCTTTGTGCATCTGAAATAGAGACTGAATACAATGTACCTGTTTAACATTTTCCCTTCATAAACCAGAAGAGCACAGTAAAAAATTAAGTGTGATGCAGTTGATAGTCTGACTCCATTAATGAGAGACACTTTATTTCTAACAGCAATTATTTGAGAACTTTCTAGGCTACCAAAAATTCAATAGATGATGGATAATCACCAAGACTGTCTTTATGGGTATAATGTCTGTTCTTCTCACAAATGGTCTCTTACCTGGAAACCTTGCCATAAAAGTCCCCAGGGAAAAAGTTCACCCTCTTGGACTTGAAATACTGGACTACTGGTTTTCTAGAGTTTTCTAGAATTATGAGGGTATTATCTGACCTACTTATTGATGTCTTGGAGATCCCTGGATGACCAAATACTTTTCAAGGGAACACTGTACTTCAGTTTAAGAGGTACATAACTAGACAGTACATCATTAACTGAATCCAGGTCAGTGTCCTGGATTCAGGTGAACAAAGATATTCAAAAATCTCCTATTATAGGAATGTCATGGCTAAAAGCTATGTATCTTAAAATGAAGCGTTCACGTTTCACTATTAGGCCTTTTCCTTTTTAGTAGACCCCATCTTCAAGTTTTTTTAAAAATGGTAACATTTAAATGTCTATTAAGGTATCTCTAATTATAATGGAAGGCCTATAAAAATCCTTCTGACAGCCACATGAATAGCTAAACAATCATACTCAGTAAAATTGCAATGAATACTAAGTGAATTAATAATGAAGTGAAGCTTAGAAACATAACTGCAAACAAGGATGTTCATTTTAATTGACACTGGACCAAATAAAAATTTCTGGAGTAATTTTTCATAAAATCAATGGGCAATTTTGCTTTAAAATTATGATAAAAGCTGGGTCACAATACGTTCAATTTCTTATGCAAACACCTTAAACTGGAAACCCATGAAAACTTCTGTTTTAGAGGGAAGGATGTTGAAAGATCAGCACTTGGGGATGACTGTAGGAGATGTGTTTTCTCTACCTGCATGTCCAACAACGGTTCTCTCGAAGATTGTGTCTAGAGCAGAGAATTGAAAATATGTGATGAAAAACATACAGCGTGAAACATTAACTTAGCAATAAATAAAAGAGATGTTACTAACAAAATTTTGAAATGTAAAAAGAGAAATAAATTTATGAATAAACAAAGGGAATTAATGGGAGGCTATTTCTGCTTGTTGGAGATGCAGGGCTGTTGGTTTGGGTTTTATTTTTCTGGTTGTATTTTTTTAATAGGGTTCAGTACTCTAACTTTAGAAGTCATTGACAGAGCTATCTGCATAACCAAGAACAGTTTATATAGTTTATATTCCCTCTGTAATCAGTGTAAAGAAATACTAGTTTTATATGACTAATCTTCTCTCAAGACAGTTATAAAATTTGAGTGAAATTAATCACTCTCTAGACAATCTATTTCTCTCCATGAGCATACAAAGACTTCAGTTGCTCAAGTGGAGAATTCTCACAGCAAATGAGATGAATCCCACTGTCCATGAAAAAAAAAAAAAAATTTACATGACTAATATATGTGATACTTTTGGCACAGCCTGGTTAATTCTGACCTAAGAAGAATTTCTAGGAGAGCAGTGAGTCCTCCTGGACCTTAGCTAAGGATTGAATGGCAAGACCATGGGAAAGGATCCTGATTGCAGGGGGAAGACTCTTGTCTTATGACTCTTGTCTCTCTCTTCATGAGAGAATTTTTTTGAGCCTTCTGAGGTAAGAGGCACTTGATTCTTGTCTTTACTGAAACCAAACAGTTTGAGCCAACCATACATGAAATGTAATGGGAGAAGAGTTGTTATTTTAGTCTACACATTTCAGACTGTTCTGGTGTGTTTTCTGCTAGACTTCAACTTTGTCTAAATACAATTGAATTATTCGCATTGCTACTGAAATGTTAGGATATTATTATTATTCTAATGCCATTATTCACTCCAAAAGGCTGAGACAGGAATCTCTCTTTTAAGAATAACCACCTAAAAGTTAGGCATCTCTCCTGCTGTATGTCAACAGACATACTTCCCCTACCATAAATCAGATATTTAGATATCTAAATAATATAATGACGTAATGACTTGCTTTCCTAATGTTCCTGTCTCTCACCCAACAAAAATTCTGTAGGAGTTTCTGATCAGTATCTATTATAGGAATAATTTCTAGCTGCAATTAAATGAGAGGAATGTATCTTCCAAGGAACTTAATGAAAGCTAAGTTTGCAAAGGAAATTTTTTGAGGGTGCTTACTGCAGTCTTCAGAGCCTTCTACCCCTGATTCTCAATGCCTGCATGAAGGTCATTCCCAAAAGGTCTATTTTGGGCTGTGATATGAAGGACTCCATTAATTTTGTATTTACTGAATTTTTTTTTGTTATTAAGAATTTTTAGTGAATAATAGTAACATTTTTCTTAAGTATGTATTTGTTATTTTTAATATTGAGAACAAAAGTTAGTAAAAATATAGTAAGACCATCATTATTGCCAGTTTTAAAGGAAATATATGTGTTCAAGACATTGGTCATTTTTTAAAGGATCTGTAAATATTATGAATGATCAAATATGTATTCAGTAAAAGAAATCACTTTTTCTGAAGAAGGACTGCTAACCTAAACAGTGAACTGAAGAACAGATTAAAAAATGAACTTGGTTTTATCTTTATGTACATTATTGAATTTTGTCTATAGCTTTGCAGTAATTTAGGGAGTCCAATTAATTATGAAACCAGGACATTTATTTAGATATACTAAACATAACAGAAATAAAATAAGAAGCTGATTATTTGCATGCACAAATGCCAATTTCCACACTTAAATAAGAAATTTCAGTTTTTCTTAATATTGAAATAACTATATATTTTTAAGAATAACTTGTCCACAACATTTATCAGTGAAAGACAGTACTTGTTTCAATAATGACTGTCAACATTCATCCAAACACAATATGATTTCTTTTCAGTAGCTGCACAGCATTATATCAGAATTTAAAAATTATCTTTTATCCTAGTAGAAGTTATTCCACAGCTAAAATTCTCTATATCAAATGTTTGGCCAAAGACAGTTTTTACCAGGAAGTTTTAAGCAATTGGAAATTGAAGTTTACAGTGGAAGTTTCACTACTGACTTAGCGACAGAAACATGAAGAAGCTATTATAATTTAACATGTAGAATGAACCTCCATGTATCTGTGGCAAACACGGACTTTACTGCCTCAAGGGTTTGGCATTTTTAGATAAAAAAGAATCAATGTCATTATACACAGTCTCTCCAGAGCATCATAATTATTCTGCATGCATACAATATTTATTTAAAACTTAAAATTAAACTTCAAGAGGTGGTCATTTGAAAGCTGGCAGTCAATGAACGGATTCTGTCTTCATAAAAAAGAGAATATTTCTTCTAAAAGTTAAGAAGTAGATCAAAACGGTCTTTCCAGTAACTGACACTTTAGTCATACAGATGCTTTTTATGTGTCAGATTTATTAATAAAGAAGGTCCATGGGAATGAACAGAAGAAAATCTTGAGGATGTGACTGTCAGTTTTTGATATGTCAGGTATAATTTTGTAACTGTGATTTTTGGATAGCAGTACACACACAGCATTGTACTGATGTTTGTGTACTTCTTTGTACTATTTCATTTGTGATGACTGAGAAAGAAGATGAGGCGGAGATGTTTTGATACAGGATTGAAACTTGAAACTGCAGTCCTTCAATTTGAACAGCATTCCTTTTTCATCTTTCTTTTCATGTTACCTTTTTAACTTTTGCTACTGATGTGAAGAAAAAAAGAAAATTTGAAAAGATGCCAGGTGTTGGTTCTTATCTAGGTGAAAGATCACAGAAATTGACAAAAAAAGTATAGTTTTATTTTGTTATCATAACAGAATTATGAGACAGATCAAATAGTTGTCAACAACGAGTGTTTGTCCCCCAAAAGCCAACACAGAATAATTTAAGCTGTGATATCCCTTTTTATTGCTCACAGAAAATATGCACATTATTATAATTAGCTGAAAGATAGTATGCTGGTGCTGCTATTCTGCAAATAATAGCATCCTCTTTGTGTACACTGGTGGTGTCTTTAACTTACCAAAGTGCACACAGCACAGAACTGCAAAAAGAGTATCACAGTGCACCACCTGAAGAAAAGGAATAGTCTTTTCCCCCTTTTTTAATGCTATTCATCTTATAGTGCATGTTATGTTAGAAGAAGGAAGTGCAAAGTCCTTATTTTTCAACAAATTTCTGTTAGTTGGAAGTTTGATTTATTTTGATTGGAAAGTGCCTATAAACAATCTTTTTATTCATGGATTTATTAATACACATCAGGGATGCTGTTTCAGTACTGAACAGCAGTACTCTGGTTTCTGAAGTCAGGCATCTGCTTAAGGGTTTTATTGTTTAAACTCATAAACAGAAGCAAGGGCCAGCACTGCAGGAATTCTAGTGACCTGAAACCTGCTCCTTCATCTGTAAGCAGGAACAGCATGAGAACAAGAAAAGTTCCTCTCATTACCCAATAGATTACTATAATTAACGTTTGAATGCAGTGAAACTGTTCACTGTCATGCATCAAAACTGCTACTTCCTTTCATATTCCTTATGATTTAATTCTTAATGTTCTTATGTACCTTGTACAGAAGTTATTCCTTGTTTATTCCTTATGAGAATTTCTTTTCAGAAAAAGGTGACAAGTGCATTTTAGAGATGATTTTTTTTCCAATTTTATATGTTCTTAAGGCTCTTCCTGCTTAACCCTTAAACTTCACGGTTCATGGTTCTCCATGTGGTGCTGCTTCAAACACATCTACTTTTGTAAACATCAGTCAGAGCCCAGCTGCCCTGTATACTTGAGAAAAGTCAAAGTTCATTCGTTCATTTTTTCCTTCCTTCCTTTTTTGTGGGACACAGCAGTCTATTAATTCACTTCAGTCTTCTGACATACGAGGTATTGGTTCCTTTCATCTGTCTCTACAGCCAAACAAAGATAAACACAGAGGGTGTCTTGGAAATTTCTTAAAATTGCACCAGGCTACTGTCGTGTCTCCTCAGAATAATCTGTTTTTATAGGACTTGAACACTCAAAATACTAAGAAATAAGCTTGGATACAGACAACTTTTTTGTGTACAAAAACCTGAGGTGATAAAGTCTGATCAGCCAGTGACTAAGAGGAGCACCGTGAGCTCCCCACACAGCCTACAGAACTGATACAATGGATATTAAATAATGAGATTGAGCAGCACTTACAAATTGCAACACTTATAATAATTAAAAAAGAAACCACTCAGCCTTTGCATATGTGCAGGCTTTCCCCAGGCTCAATTCTTCACTCCTTTAATTTTTCCCTCTGGATCTACGGGTAGAGCTTGCCATTCACCAGGGAAATCTTCTGAGCCAGCTGCTCTTTTCCATGACTCCCCAAAGAGCCCATGGCCAATCCAAGCTGCTCTGCACTCCACACTCTTCCTCTGACGAAAGCACTTACTCATTCTTGAGTGCCTGCTTCTCATTTTTAGGAGCCCAAATTCCTTTTCCACTTTAGCCTTGAATCAATTTCAAGATGATTTAGTCTTGGCAGTGGTTTAGATGACTGAGTAAGGAAGTGCCCAATTTATGTTGTCACACACAAAATGAGTTTCTTTTGGCTCTGTGGAAAGCAAAGTCCCATCAGTTTTGGCTCTCTACTTGCTCCCTCTTCCTTCAGCTACTTAAAAATTTTCCTGGCTATCCATCCCATCTTGACTTCAGCTTCCTAGGCTGCCAGGGAGGGGAGGCTTTAGGTCATAGGCATACTCACCCTTTTACCAGGTGTGGGGGCTCACATTAAAGGAGGGTATCTGAAGTTGCAGATTCCTGTAACTCACTGATAGTAGGTAATACCTCTCCTGCTCTCTGGGTTTATAAAAGGTGGTTGCAGGGACTGCACAGTACGTCCCTAACAGCACCTATTTGCTTGAAAAAAAAGTTTAGAGGGTAAGAAGACAATAAAGCCGAAGGAGAAGGAAAACTCTTCATGGATCCAGCTCCTGCTGGGTCTTAGGTCACGATAGGTGGTCACCTGAAGTTTGCTTCTATGACATTTCCCATACAAATAAATGAAACTGAAAATAAGAAAATCAAAGTCTAAGAAAAAAAATGACAAAGATATATTGGAACAATTTTCAAACTGTTTTGGGTGTTTTAGAAAACATGAATTTCTTGGGAGGAATTCTGACCTACTCCTTGAATAAAACCAGAACTGCTTGCTCTAATTGCAATGTCGTCTTTAGAATATCTGCATCTGTGTGTCAGGGGAGTGTGTGTGTGTGTAACTGCAATCTTCCTGGCTCTGCCTTGCTGACATCCCTGCCAGTCAGCAGCTGCACATACCAGCCAGCCCTCTTTTGTGCCAATCTGGTGGTGAGTGGTGCAGAAACATTTTAATTAATGTTGAACTTCTTAAAGTTGAAGTGAAAACAATTACAGCTCAATTTTACTTTGCCTCCTTACTTTCATCACTTATATTCTCTCTTCCTCCTCCCTCTCCATTAGAGAGCTTCATTTCACAGACTGTGAATTATAATCTAATTATTATATTTTAAAAAGGCAGAAAAGGCATTGTTTCTTCATCTTTCAGTTAAAAAGCTCTGAAATAACAAAGTAAAAGCTCTTTCCTTCTTGAGTGCCAGGAGCATAGAGTCATTCCCATCACAGACATCTCATTCTTCCCCATCTGTGACTTTTTTTTTTCTTTCGTTTTTGTACAGAAGGGATTGCATCTTTCCCTGAACAACTGTTTGCACACCAGACTCAGAGAAAGTTCACAGTACACATCAGATGTACATTGGATATGTAAGTGAAGTGATCTGTAGCACAGCTAATTAGACCTAAATTCTTGATTTACTATTTATAAAACAAAATTGATTATTACTTCATCAACAACATTTAAAGCATCATTAAGAGAGGTCTGCTCCAGCAGCCTCAGGTTAAATTTTTTAACAAGCACTTTAGTTGCTAATCTGTGTTATTGCCAACATATGTAAACTTCCTAATGCTAATTGCATTCAGCTGTGAATCAAACAATGTCTAATTCTCTTCAGGATTAATTATGCACATGTGCTGCCTGCATTCCTAAACATGGTTCTCATAAATAATAAGAGATATATCTAGGCAGATGGGATTTTTCCAACTAAATGATCTGTTTATCATGAATAAAACAATTGACACATACTAGACTTCTAATGCAAAGTCACCACAACATTTCCATGTTTTTTAATCATAAATAATTGCTGCGACAGTTGTTTGTGTGAACATGTTTTTGTACAGCCAAGCACTAAGAAGCATGTCCTTCAGTAAGCACTCTTACCTTTGTGTGCACCTTTCTTTCTTCTTTCTTTTTCATCTTTTTTGATTTGAAGGTGCATAACAGAGTGGTTTATATCATGTGTTTGATGAATGAACTAAAAGTCTCCACTGAAAGCACAAGTTTTGTAAGCCCCAGGGAAATCTGGTTTAAGCACAGTGCAGGAAAAATTGCTAAAGTGTTATGTATTCTGCTTGTTTCAGGAAGAAGCAATGAGTTTCTGACATCCAGAGCCAACCTTGGCAGTATCTCTCTTTAGAATTTCTCTTTTATTAGTCTAAAAGGGCTGATAATTAACTGAATTTGTAAAATTAACTTGAAAAATACTTCCAATACTGAGTACATGGCAAGTAGAAATAACTATTTTAAAATGACACTTGACAGCAACAGAAGAAATTTTCCTCTAAAAATGGAAGACAAAGTTTTTCTATCGTTCCTTTTAATGAAGATATCTCCTTTAAAATTAAATTTAAAATCTAGCTGCAGGAAGCAACTCCATAGCATGTCTCCTCTCATACAACATAGATGTCTTGGTTTCCACTGAAAAGGACTTACATGGAAAATGCATCAGAATACCAAGAATTTGATACTAGTAGGGGCTTATAAAATTATACTGTTCAACTATATATTATTGTACCCATTATTTTCTGTCTTGCTGTGGAATGCTTTAATTATCCCTGATGGTTTAGGTTGATTCAAAATTTATATTGTGCCAGTATCTTTTATTTCTCTTTTTTTCTCCTAAAACAAAACTAAAATAGCATGGTATTAAAGAAAAGTAATAGACTAATACCTTAAGTGTCTGAAGTCTTTCAGTTGCACAATAGGTGGAACACACTTAACCCCTGGCAATATGCCCTTAAGCTTCTTTTTCAGGTGCCAGTTGTTGATGTGAGGAAGTGGTTGAGCACCTGTGCCTCATTTAGCTCATCATTTCTCAGCTGAGTCCAGTAAGAGAGGTTATCGACTGCTATAATGGTTTTTATAAGAGCACCTGTCCACCAGTCACTATACCTAGATCATCAGCTAATTTCATAAGACCATCAAAAACTCAGTTGGTTATCAGTGATGACCTTTGCTGAATTTCAGCTGGTGACATTGAGATGAAAAGCTATGCTTTCTATTACTAGTCAGCGAGTCAGCCTGCCCTTGGCTCAGTTTGGGCAAGATAAAACTTGATGAAGCTATGGCTTATCTGTGTTAAAGTGAGATTCTAATGTGACAAAATGCTTGATAATCTGGAAAACACATTTTAAATAGCTTGAACAGATTTATTACAAAAGGAGACATTTTCTGATCTTTGAAATCAGATAGTTCACGGTAATAGAATGTAGCTAAAAGAATAAAAGCAACTGGAGAGCTGAGAGAACTGAAGCATCCAACTGTTTCTCAGCAGTGGAGACTGCAGAAAATATGTTTAACAGTGTAGGGTGCTGTTCCAGAGAGTGAGAGACAAGAGCATGTGGGTAGAATGCTACCATTGGGTGAGAATACAATTTTCAGGGTAGCTATTTCTTATTTGTATTTTTATACAAAGCCTAGGAGTTGTGCTCATTTAAGTTATCTGAAAACAGCTCAGATAATCATTTACAAAAGAAAAATGCCTTTCAAGAGTTGAAAGAAGTTGCTTGCAGTTCTGTAATTTAAAAATTAACTAAATCACTTTGCCACTAAATGAACCAGATGGTACATCTGAAAGGTCTTGCATCCCTGAAGATATTTGAGTTGTTGGACCTCCTTAGCACTGGGCTGCTTCTCAGCCTGTAGTCCCCTCACAGGCAGACTGGCTGCAGCTTCTTTTATTATTTTGGATACGGAAATTTGGCCCCAGACAGCATGAGTGACATCCTTACAATGAACAAAGGTGAAGTAAAGAGAAGAGATAAAGTGTTGTATGGGGGAAAGCACTAACTTGTTTGTCAGTCAATTATAAGACCTATCCACCTTTTCCGCTCAATTCCATCATAAGAATGTAAATTAAAATTAACTGTTTGCAAAATAATGTAATCCCTGACAAGAAATTCAAAGTATTTAAAATAAAACCACAAAGAAGCCTAGTCCACTGACATTTTTGCTAATTTTACTAACCTGCAAAATGAAATAATTTGATTGAAACTGTTCATCTGTATCCTGAAGTGTAATTGTTTATAGGTTTAAAAAAAGGGATTTTGACATCATGTAGTCATGTTGGAAAAAATAAACTGGACTCCTTTAAGATGGAATTAAACTGGATTATGCTCTCCAAAAGCAGACTGAAAATACAATTACTGCAGACAGGTGCTGAGCCCTTGAGCTAGGACTGGTCTAAATGAACTTCTCATTGAAATATTTGCAGTGTGGATGTGAGGTCCTCTACATCAGCTGTTTTGTTTTGCAGACCTACTGCAAGGCTACCCTGCTAATCCATACACAGCCCTCTAGGCCATGAAGTACAGCATCTAGAAAATGCTCAGCTTCTTTGAAAGTCTATGTGCAAGCAGGAGAAAAGCAGTTCACAGATTGGGATTCCACCCTGTGCAGCTTGATGTAGGTATGTTAAACATAGTTTAACAAGCACTTTTGATAATAGGTAGCATCATGGGCAAAATAGACCTTGACATTTTTATTTTTCTGAAAGAAGATCCAGAAGATAATTTCATTGTTAAATTAGCACAGAAGTATAAAATTGTCACATGAGTATGAATGAAAGAGGAAGGTACCTTTAAAAAATTAAGAAGTCATACTTTTAAACTGTGTCTGTGCCTCTAAACAAAGCAGGACAAGGGAGATGGTGCAGGATCTGCATGGGTGTTCTTGGACCCTGTTTAACCCCACGGGTTTTCAGGCTATGCTCACTGGAGCTGCCTGGATGAGGCTTGGCCACATCCCTGGGCAGTGTCATGGGAAAGGCACCAGGAAGGACCTTCTCCATTTTCCATAGTTCTCCACTTCTGCTGCAGCTGTCTTTTGTGCCCTCCAAACACTCCTGTGTGCCTTTGTGCTGCTTTCCACAGCGTGGAGGTGCATGGGCTGCAACACACTGCACAACAGGTTTCAGATGATGAGCTTAAAAATATAAAAAATATATCAACTAGGGCAACCATAAAAGCAATACATGAAACCCAGTGGAGGCACTGGCCATTTTCACCTTCACTGTGATTCCACTTGGTATTTTGCCCATTCAATCTATATATCCCCTTCATTAAAAAGTGCAGAGCCATAAATAAACCTAAGAGGAGAAAAAGAAATACTTTCAAGCCTTAGGTATTTTACATAACAGTTGTCCTAGAAAGGTATTCTCCCATTGTACTGTTTTCATTCTATTGTTATTGTTGCCAGTTATGAATATATTATTGTCTGATGTGTTTTTTATTTCCTCACTAATGAATAAAAGACATGATGTTTGAAAAGTAATCTTTATTCAGGGTGGGAGGAACTTGAATTAAAGGGGAATGTTTTCTGAACAAATGAGGAAGGAAAAACATCTGTTTCTGGATTTCATTTTGCCTTCTCACATTAAAACATATTTTGAAGAACCTAGTTGGGTACTGAAAGCTGGAGAATTTTTATCAAGATGTTTTGTTTGTGCAGTGCTGCTCTTTCTTAACTATGAGCACAAGATAAAAGACTGTATTATGCCTCCTAGTAAAAACTTTGACCTTCAGTAATTTTGTTAGTCACTGCTGGCAAAATAAGTGAAAGTACTTGGCACATGGCTTTACTCCTCATCAATACCAGGTTCTTCAGACATTTTTGCATAAAATCAAGTATCATCCTACACCACTTCCATTTTTCTTAAGTAGCTATAATTTCTTTAATTAATATAAAAGAAATAATGAAAAGGTGTTGTAAGCTATTTTTCTATGTTCTATTTTTTAAAAATCAGCCATTTTCAGTTTAGGATGAATTTTCTCATGCTTCCACATTGAAGACATTTACTGTCATATGTAGGGCAAGAACTCAAGCACTGATTTTTTACACAGCTTTATGCCTTGCCAGCAGGCTGTATTAAGTTATATTTTGTCAGTATAACTTCTGACCCCAAGCTCAAAATTGGGGGTTTTATGTGAAGAATGTCTCCCAGCTCCTAATGGAACTTGAATCTAACAGGGCTCCCGTGCTTTATCCATTTAAATACCAAATGATGTCCTGTATTAGAATGTGATTTTATGCAAGAGATTGGTAGCTTTCAAGAAGGAGTACAACGTCGCTGCCACCCTTCACACTCTGGCCTGCTTGGCAGACATGCTGAAGCACACTACATTTACAAGTCCTCAAAGACAATCTCTCAATTGCTTCTGTGAAACTCTTTGGATGATACACCTAAACTGATTAGGTCACCATTATGGACATTAACATACTCAAGTGTTTGAAAAGGGCAATAGCAGGAGCCCTCTGGATGCTAATGACAAAATGCATATTAGAAAGGACAAACTTGCTTGGGGTTTTTCTCTCTCTGTTCATTATTTTGAAGGGAAATGGAGGCTGGTGCAGTTGAGGTGTTTCTAAAACTTAATTTGCATTTGCTATAGCTTGATGTTTTGGGGTTTTTTATGAGTCTTGTTTAGAAGTCTGCTGATCAGACAAAAAAAGCACATACATGTGTAATTTTGAGGGTAGATAGAGGGTCACTGATGAATGGATTACTCTGGCAGTTTTATCGCTTGCAAGGATGGAGAAGGTGTGTTTCACTGTACCCTCTCTTTTATTTCATTGCAATTGCATTTAAGGATCTGTTGAGTTTTTACTAAGAATACCACACTAATAGATAAAATATTCTTATTTTTTTTTTAATTTTGTAATTTAGCATAATCTCTTCTTACTCTAAGACCTAATAAATATTAAGATTTTTTCATTGGGTACTAAGACAAAGCAGGTTTTTGGGGAGTGTAGTAAATGGCTGCTCTATTGAGATTATGGAGGGTTTCAGTCACCTGGTTACTAAATGTAAGGAGATGCCACTAAAACCAAACTAAAGTCCATCTGCAAATATCAGCCTTTTATTTGCTCTTCATTAGAAGCTGGTTGCTATTGGAAAAGCTGATGCTCCAGCTGGCAGTCCAAATTGATAGAATAAAGCACATGTGAACTTCCTAAAGAGGGCTTTGTCTGGGGTTAAGTGCTTGCTGAACTCAGGAAACATGGTACACAGTTGCTCAAACAATTTCTGTTACTGATACAAAATGATAGAGAGTACTAGGTAAAAAATGACTGCAGAGAGACTTGGTGGGTAAAGACTGAACTCTTATGGAGGACACAAGAAGAAAATAATGAGGCTGTTTCTGGAAAAATTACTAAATGTTTTCAAAAGAAGGTCAATATCTGAAGAGCAGTAGCTGTGTACCGTTTGTAGATGGATATCCAGATGCTGAGGTTTGTCCCTATGCTCAGTGCCCATTAAGTTCATTGCTCCATTCATGGTCTGTATTACTTTTGTATTTCTATTTTATGAACATTTAATAGTCATATTCATGGAATCATATTGCAATTTGTAGCACAGATAAAGTTATGTGGCAAAAACTACCCCTGCTCCAATGGCTGACATCTTAATTACTCTAAATAGAACATAGCTAGATAGGGCTGCTAAACCAGGCTGCCTGTGATTAAGAAACAGCAATGTCAGGAGTGGGAAGGAATCCTAATGCTACGGTCTAGATAGAAAATACCTTACACAGAAGTTGAGAGGAAAGCCCAAAAGACAAGGCATCATTATATTCTAAACCTAAGAGGCAAGCCAGAAGGTTCTGCCTAACACAGGTTAAGACAAAGGTTAGTGTTACAGGGATTTTAAATCTGAGGTGAGGGGACAGAAACAGGAACACACAGTGCAGACTAGGTGGGGACAAATACTTGGACAAACAAGATGGAAAATGTGCTAACTACAGGCCATATTGCAGAAGGTAGGAATCAAAGTTAGGAATCAAGAGTCAGAGTAAGACTCAGAGGCAAAAGACAAGTTTCTGAGAGTGTTTTCTATAGCACTCTGAGTCCATTCAGAGGCTTTATTTCGGTCAGGTTTAAAATAAAAATCGTGCCTTTGAGGTCGCTACCTTGGTCCCCTTTATAACCAGCAGGGAAAAATATGCACCTGACGGATGCAATTCATCTCTTCCTAAAGCAGATGTTTAAAATAAGACTGATGAATTGCACCCTAGAAGTGTCTATTTCTCTCCATTAATTATGAACAGGGGCTATAGTAACTAGGTGAGACATATGCTTTTGTTATAAATGTTGGATGTCTAATGTTGGATGAGTCCTACAGCCTCAGGTGTCCTAGTCATTCCACTGCATTGCAGCTTTGCCCTATCCAGTTAAGGCCCTGATCCATCAAGCAATTAAATATGTACGTAGGTTTTTGAGAATGAATGTGATTAAGTGTTCTGGGGGATTGTAGGCAGATGAGCACATGCTTCAGTGTGGGAAATGTGGACCTTGAATTAACAACTTAGTTTGTCTTCCAGGAGTCTGCCACTGCTTTTGTAAAACTCTCTATCTCCTCTGTACATGAAGCTGTGTTTTGTCCCTAATGAAACATACCATCCCTGCTATCCATACACTAAGTGCAAGCACAGACTCTTTTTTTTGATAACAATTCTGCAAAATCAGTCATCCATATATTTGGAAAAGTAGTCACCAGAGGGCTTGAAGAGTAAATTAATCTCTGAAAATTCAGGTGAATATTCAGGTGTATTTTATGATTTCTCCCTGTTTACATCAGAAAGTGGGAGCTGAAGTAGTTTAATCAAAATTTTAGACTGCACAAGATCTGTAGCTGATGGAATGTGGCTCAAATGGGGAGCTTCTTATCATGTAGGGCAGCTGTCACAAAGAAGAAAGGAATATACAAACAGAGTTGAAAACACGATATCCAAATATTTCTGTTGTAGAAATTCACCAGGTTTTCGTAGTGGATTGATGTCATCCACTTTGAATTCAGATTTTGATATGGTCTCCCAAGTTTTTATCACAACCGGATATACGTCTTGATGGGTCCATTATTAAGTGAGGGAAAAGTCAGCAGGATCACTGGTCAAAGTGCAGAGGTCCATCGTCCATGTTCTGCCTTGGGTGACTAGGAGTGAAACTTCTGAGGGGTCTGTCCTGAGACTGATTGTATTTAATATTTTACCAATGACTTAGAGGAGAAGACAGAAGGCACCCTCATCATGATGGTGTATGACAGCTTCTGGGGACATCATGGCTATTCATGAGGGCAGAGATGCTGTCCAGGTGGACCTGCCAGGCCACACAAATGTGCCAACAGGAACCTCACAATATTGAAGGTGCACAAACGCAAAGTTGTGCACTTGTGAGAGACTCACCCCCTGCACCAGTGCAGGCTGGGCACTGACTGACTGCTGGGTACCAGCTCAGCTGCAAAGCCCCTGAGGGTCCTGCTGGACAGTAAACTACGTATGGGTTCCACCTGGCTGTGATGAGGGCTAACAGTGTACTTGGTTGTGGAAATAGGATTGTAGCCACTAGACCAAGGGAAGTGCTTAATCACTTCAGCACCTTGCTTGTTTGAGAGTTTCTGGAACACTACGTCCGGCTGCGGGCCCCTAAGTACAGGAAAGAGCTGCTGATCATCTGGAGCACAGTCAGCAAAGAGCCATCAAGGTGGCTGAAATCTTGTGAGGGGAAGGCTGAGGGAGCTGAGCTCATTCAGCTTGTTCAAGAGATGTTGTTCCAGGGACTACTTGGAGTACAGAGGCAGGCTCTTTTCTGAAGTGCACAGTGGGAGAATGAGAAACGGAGCACATAAATTAAAGCATGAGAGTTTCTGATGTTATGAGCATATTCAAGCACTGGTGCAGTATTACTGAAGTTACAGTATCTATATTCTTGGAGATTTTTAAGAGTGGACAAAGTCCTGACCTATTAAATAGGTCTTAATTCTTTGTTAACCCTGCTCTGAGCAGAGAGACTAAAGACCTCCTAGCGTCCTTACCAGTCTAAGGGATGCTGTAAAAAGGGAGGGTGATCTGATCTGTGATGATGAATGTGCTGTGCTGGGTATAAGGAAATTATTATTTATAAAAAAGGACTTAGTTGTAATACTGCATAAGAGATAGGCCATAGCTCTTTATCTGGATTCTAAAGGCAAAGCCTGGTGTGCCTGGGTTGCAGCAATAGTCTTCACAAGCCTAGGAATGCACTTAGGAAGGCTTGAAATGCATGATCAGAAGAAAACAGTAGAGCTCTCCTTGAAGAGGATTTCTTGCCATTTTTTCCTGGTTCGATATTTCAGGGTCACAGGTGAGACTGTCATTGCTTATTTTAATACTGATGGTGTTCCTTCAAAATATGTTATACATGATAGATGAAGCTTTTAGAGCATATTTTAATATATTGGTAATTATTAAACTTATATAAAAAGCCTAGTGTTGAAGGCTGCCTTTAATTTGGTTTGTCAGACTATAGGTCTCTATGAAAATTTTACTGGAAAATGTAAAAGCACAATTAAACTAATGCTGCGAGTAAAGAAAACAATAATTCATAATTTCACACCCTATAAATATGGGGGGGTTAGCCATCACAACTGTACACACTTCTGCAGTATAGTGTGTCCATGGTAACATAATAAACATGTTTCTTTGAAGTTTTAATACCCTTTTTGAGGTATACAGCACCCTATAAAATTTTATTTATAAGTGGAATATAGCATACAAACAATGAAAAGCTTTCAAAGATAAATTCATTGCAGGTATTAGAATGCCCTCATAATTATGCTTTTTTACCATTCATTTGAGCTGACTTGTTATTTGGCACTTTGGGGATGGAAAGATTTCTGTTCAATTCATGGAAGGTTTTCAACTATATTGGTCCTAGTACATAACAGTGTTTTTATGTAGACATAGGCATATAATACTTATGAAAATACTGAAATGAAGTACCATGAAAATTAATATTCTGCTTTTTCCCTGAAGACGTTTTGAAGGAGAGACTTTATGTTATTTTTACAGAAACTTGATATGAACCTATATATATCCTAAATATCACATTCACTTTATTTGCAGCATTCTTTAGCACAATGCCAACATCTTACACACCATAGAGTATTTATTTTATGTGAAGTGTTTTTATGATAATTTACGTTTTTAGTACACCATGTGTATTTGAAATATCCATATTGCAAAAGATCTTATTATGCCAATATACATAGTATAGAGTACTAGTTTTTTTTGTGGAAAAATATAACCTCGGCTAACTTCTGAAAATATTGTCTTTTTCTGCTCTTGAAATCAGGTTTGTATTATGGATTTTGTTGTCTAAATATGTTTTAAGGGATTTAAAAGTGTTCTGTACGCTCTTAGTTTTATTTCCAGAGAAGCAGATGGTAAGAACTGGACATAGCTGTAGTGCTCATGCTTGGCAAAGCTACAAGTAAGCACACCTTGATTTTTCTGGTGTCATTGCTGCAGAACATTTAGGGTCTCTCCTGAAATCAGCCCCCTTCTGATGGGCTCTGTTCAAATACCTGGGAAGAATTAATTCCAACTCAGGTTGCTTACAGCACCAGCAAAGCCTACAGGGGAAGAAAATCAAAATCTGCCTGCTTGGATTCCAGTGTGCATCCTAATGTTTCTTCCTGGTGTTGTGTCTTCACTGCAAGCATTGCCAAATAATAAATTGTTCACAGGATATCACTGACTGTAGGTAATACTATACCCTGTATCTAGTTATTGTACACTTTATGCACTTCTGCACTTCTAGCTGTACAGTATTCAAGAGAAATTAATAACATTTTGAAAGGATCTAGCATTTATAACATCCAAACATCTTAGAGCTTGTCTCATTCCTGAAGACCTGGTGGTGTTTTTCCACAGCACTTGGGGAACCTGTCATAATACTTTTGGAAAAGTGGAACATCCTTCCATGGAATCACAGAATTCATATAATGGGTCCAGTTGGAAGGGGCCACAGTGGATCATCTGGTGCAAGCTCCCTCCTCAAGCAGGGATATCCCACAGCACATGGCAGACAATTGTGACCAGATGGTTCTTGAATGTATCCAGTGAGGGAGACTCCACAGCCTCTCTGGGCAATCTTGCCCAGAATGTTCTTTCTTGCTAGCATTGTGTGTGAAATACAAGTTTCCACACTTATATGTGCAGCAGAAATGAACAGCACCTGAAATCAGCATCTCAGGCTGATGGCAGTTTCCATGCTATGGCTGGTTTTCTGTTTACAATGGATAAAGCAGTTAGGATAATAAAATAAAAAGGACTATGGGAAAAGAAAATATACAATGAAAATTTAGAAATGTTTCTGCAGTTAGCTGATTTTAATGAGTTTCTGATGCTACCCATATTTTTTAATGTAAGTTCTTGACTTAGGAAAGTGAAAAAAACAGAGTGGGACCTTTAAGCATTTGATTCTTAGCACAAACAACAATTTTTATACTTCATACAGTGTGCCTAGAAAAGTGGCTCCTGAAATGTGCCAAAGTAAAAGAACCAATCATCATCACCACCACCAATAATGATAACAATAACTTTGCATTTATATAATTTAGCAGTTATCACCTGGCTTCACATCAGCTATTTGGTCTGTGCTTATGATTATATATAATTTCTTCTTTCTACACATCAGTACATAATTGTGGTGACTTCTTGTAACAGCCTCATAAAACCTCTCTTATGCTCAACATTCTGCAAAAAGTTACTGTGTTATGATGATTTTCTAAAAAGAAAAAACAGTTTACTAAGTTCTATGAAAATTTCATCTTCCTCCATAATTGCATGCCCTCTCATCTTCCCTCCCTGCGGACCTCTTGAATGTCAAATTTCAGTTCTTGTTGCTGACTCCATTTTTAAGGTCTCACAGAAGTCATAAAAGGAAATTGGCTATTTTTCTACCAGTGCTTCCTGGCTTCTTGTTTTTATTGCCACCTTTATTAAGAAAATGCTTGAAAATTGATTTTATGTCCATAGTTTCCCATTTTATAGAAGTCATAATGGCCAGAAAGCTGGCCATAAGGACATAGAAAAGCAAAATGCTTTGGTCAGTTTTGTAATTTTAGATTTGTAGATTTAAGGTATATTTTCTTCAGGGGAAACTGCAGAAGGGCCTGTGAAGAAGCAATTTGCTCCTTACTCTCCAAAACATCAGTGTCTGTTTCCTGCTTCTTCTGTCAATAAAGTTTCCTTTGGAGGAAGATTGCGTCAAAGGCAGCTGAAAGGAAATGCAGTTTTCACAATAGGAAAGCATTTTTCTTTCCCTTTGAAAAGAAAGACAGTGCATAACTTTTCACCCCTTTCATATTGGCATCTGTCTGCACATTCATTGCCTTTTTTTGCAAATGAATGATTCTTCAGCATCAAAAAAAATTGCTCAATATTTGTTCAGTACCTTAACAATGCATTGGTTAGTGTTCCTTTGTCTTTAGAAATGTAATTCTACCCAAAGAAATAATGAAAAAGGACTTGACACTGATTCTGTTTGAATAGTGCATATATGTGAATATCAAAATAGTTAAACCTGACAGGTTTCTAGAACCTAATCCTTCATTTTTTTCTGAAGTTTGAAGAACCCTCACAATCTTTTCATTCCTTTAAGGTTTTTCTTACAGGTTTTTTATATGTTTTGGTTTTGTGGTTGGTTTGGGGATTTTGCTTGTTTGTTTGTTTTTTCCTCAGCGCAGCATCAGTTACATTTTTTATGTTGCCATAAACATGAACGTCATTATTTCTTCTTTTCTAAGGTAACATTTTGGATTAGGTTTTCATTTTATTGTGTTACAAACTGTCTTTTGTAACAAACAGTAAATTTGAGTAGAGAAGTTCTGTTCTGTTATATATATGGGATGTCTGATTTGTTATTTCAAAGATGACTTCAAAATGGGCATCATACAGTGTAGATTACTCTGTCTTTACTTTTTGTGTTGTTGTCATCCAGAAAGATAAAAACTACCAAAAGTATAGGAAAATGGGAATTTCATTGGTTAAGATTTCCTTTTCAGTCACAGCTCCAGCATCATTGACCTGTGCTGCATTTCCTATCTACAAGTGTTCTTGCTGAGTCCTTTAAACAAATGGGAATCTGAAATAGAAGCAAATAATTTTCATATTGTCAACAGACAAAATGAATATTTATATTAAATTGTATATTTATTTTGGAGTTCAAAAAGGCTTTTATTATAGCTTTTGTTGTTATTTTTAATCTACTGAAAAATAAATTTACTCTAGAACTGTTACATTAATCCAAGTACTGAACCCCTTAACTCATATTTAATTTGAAAATATCATATACAGTTAATTAAATTTCGAGTTGAGTTCTTTGGAAATAAACTTCTTGTTATTGATGATGTCATTAGTGCCAGGAGATATTCATTTCCTGCGAAGGACTGTAATAACCCACTGGGATTTTTTTTTCCTTTTTTCAGTCCCTGCATGATAAATTAATAATTCAGATAATTTGTTTATAAACTAGGCTGTAGGGGGACATTGCTGAACACTACAAATAAGTTTTTGATGTAGTTATAAAATTATTTCCTATGCTATTTATCATTTCTTAAACCAGACACTCTTGATGAATATTCAACATCTGCATAAAGCACAGGGAAACCTTTTTAATCAGCACTAATACTGAAGCGTGAATTTTCTAATCAGCATAACTGGTGTGTGGTGTGGGAACCTATAGGGCTGGTGAATTTTTCAGATTAGGGAGTGTTAATGGATGGAAGAAGGACAGGCACTGACAGCTGAGCATAGCTCTCATTCAGTTTCAGTACTTCTCTGGCTCTCAGGAATGAAATTAAGCCATAGGGGGAAAAAAATTGGTTTGAAATGCACAGGCTACCATTCACAATGGCCCCAGGCTCCTTTTGGGTAGCAGGCTGGTGCCACGTTTTCAATGGGCTTTGACCCAGAAAAACCAGCTCATGGATTTGTAGTTTTACAAAATGGTGTGTTGTGTTGGGCAGCTCTTTGTACTTAAATGCATGGCCTGACAATGAAATCCAAGTTGTTCATGGTTCTCTTGAATTATATCTCATCCTCTCATGTATTTGTTTTCATGGATCATAAGTATACAATCAGATTTGATGTAATTTCACTCTGTGTTTTCTATGTCAGAAATAAGTGCTAATTTTGTCAGGCTAAAGTGTGGCTGATCCTCATGGTGAACTGGGAGATAGTTTGAGGAACCTCTTTCTCTTTTTTTACCTGAATTAATTAGGTGATGCTAAAGACTGCCCTTTCATTCAATCTCTTCTTTTTTGTTTTTGCTATATTCTCACTACCATTTTTCCTTCATTTGAGTTCAGAAGGCAGCTTCTTTCTCTAGGAAAGACAAAGCTTTAGGATGCAAAAGTTCTGCTGCCTCTGTTCCCATATGGCCCAGGATCTTCCTTGTCTAAACAGTGCAGTGCAGATATTATAGTACTGCAGATGACACCGTCTGCCCCAATCCTCTGCTGGGGTTTTCCTCTTCCATATTGGGGATGTGGAATGGAAAGCCTGTCCATGTTCTAGGAGCTGTTTTCACTATCTGCTGAATTGAAGATGTTTCTGAAGGTGGATCTGTGATGGTATTGGACTGTGGGCTGAAGCATGGATATGCTATTAATGCAGCCACTGCCAGCAGTCAGGAAGCAGCCTGTAAGAAAGGACCAGGATAGGACAGGAAGGAGTGGAAAATTCCTTTATCAGGAATAACTGATATTACATAGTGTGGTCATCATAACACAGTCCATCCTTGTACTTATTTTTATTTTTATGCTGTGGTAAGAGATACATCGTCTGGAGCACCATAAACTGCACCTGCTGAAAGTCATTCTGAACTTAGGCCAAACTTGGTACACACATGAAAAACTCAACTGAAGTCACACTTGCTTACACCTGTAGTGAGTTTAACACTGAGTGTATGCAATGACTTGTACTAAATATGTTGCCTGAAATGATTATGCACTAACCCAGTCTGTAGCAAACCTCTGAAGCCTCTTCAAGTCAGGTGTTTTATGATAATTTGCATTGCAATTGCTCTCTTCTGTGCTGGTGAATACACTCTCAGAATCTTTCTGGTTAATCTCTTTTCATAAACACTCTACTGGTTCTTCTGTGACTGCAGTTTACTTAGAATAAGCTGCAGAAGCTTCACACTAGACAGAAAAATGCCAGTGGCAGGATATTTTCAACATCAAGGACCTGAGTGTGGGTCACAGAAACCGCTGGGGAAGCAAATTAAGTAGTCAGATGGTTAAACCAAGTTCCATGTGACTATGGCTGCCTGTTGATACTTCCACTTGAAGTTTCAGTTTAACCCAGGTGGGTCTTTGAGAGCCGCAGTCACTGACAGCAGTGCAGATATTCCAGGAAGGAAGCAAATGCATTCACAGCTGATGTGGGTAACTTTTAGCAAGTCCATCTTCTGTTTTATCAATGTGATATATGATATTATTCTAGAATTCCATGTTGTTTCATATATGTTTGCATTGTTCTTTTGCAGCCCAGCATTCTCTTGACTTCTTTGCCACAGCAGCAGCACACTGCTCAATTGAGCTTGCTGTCCATCCAAGTTCCTTTCCATGGAGCTGCTCTCCAGTCAGGTAAATCTCAGCCAGTGCTGTACTCCTGGATTATGTTTTCCCTCATACAAGACCTTATACTTGTTCTTGTTGAACTTCCTAAGGTTTCAATGACTTGAGAATTAAAATATAACCAAATCTTATAAATCGTACCAAATATTTATGCCCATCTTTGTTAATGTAATATTTCTTACTGCAGCTGTTAAGGCTTTCACAGTCTTTTTTATTCCTCCCTCCCCCTTTTTTTTTTCTCTAGAAAGTAAAAACATAGATCCTGACATTTTTTATACTCAGAGAAACATCTCTCATCTTTCAGACAACTGCAAGATTCATAAATTATAATAGTCTACCCAATATACTGCAAATATACTGCAAAAGGCCTATTCTTTTAATTATTCCTCAGAATGTTGTTTTTACACAGTGCTGAGACATTATATTCTGAGTTCCCAAGAAATGCCATATAAACTATCAAGGCTTTTCCACACAATAAACTTTTTGTGATCTTCTTGTATTTTCTAGGAAGTATTTGTCTACCTGGTAAAATTACCCCATAAGAAAATTGGCGGTTTCTGTTCAGCAGAAGCAGATTATAATGGCAGGTCAAGGCTAACACATACTGCTGAACTTTGTGGCTAAGTTTTTAATTCCTCTTCTGACTTCCCATTTCTAAAATAATCTCTTAACATTATTATTCCTAGATTCATATTTTCTGCTTACAAATCTACATTATAGGCTAAACAAAAGCTGTGTCTACTTTGTGATAATACCTTAAAATGTTGTAATCAATACAAACCTGGTATTATTCAACAGTGAAATATTTTATACTCTCCTCTCACAACTGTTGTAGCCAGCCCCTGAGTATTCTTTGAGTTAGTATCTTCCCAGCATTTCCTCCATGTGTCTACTTTAAACACATTAAAATAGCTCTGGCCTCTCTGTTTTTTTAATCCTGTTCTTCTGAAATATTCTTTGCATGTCATGAATTCATCAGTGCAATAGTTTTTTAGTGCAATAGTTTTTTTCCTTTTTCTTTTTTTTTTTTTTTTTTTAACAAATTATCTTTAATAGCTTGAGAGTCAGATTAAGCTCATGATTTGCTTTTCAATCAATGAGAAATAGCAGACTGAGTATTGAGGAACTATTGTTCCTCAATAACCATGAAAAGAATAATCCATTTTACAAGTCCCAGCATTTGGCTTGTCTATCCTCTCAAAATTGCTGATGGATAAGGGCAGCCTGTTAACAGAGGTGTGAATAAAGACTACATCTAATGAAACATACCACAAAACCTGGGCTTTTTCAAACAGTTATCTGCTACAATCCAATCAGAATACAGAAGACTTTTGGTATGGAAATGTTTCATAAGGTATCAGTTAGTGAGGGAACAGTTTTCTTCCCTTCTGACTGCCTGAAACAATTATTTCCAGGCCTTTCCATATGTTCTTTTTCTCAGTGTATATGGCAGTATGCAGGGAATCTATTTTTTTCTCCCAGAAATTAGCTGTGTTCATAATTTGGAAATGTTTATAGAAAATTATTACTCAGACACTGATCTATATTGCATTTTGAATGGGGAATGATTTTTTGAGTTAGCATTGTTGCAGTTTTATATGATATAGTTGTTCCGCACTTCTTTCACAGCAAGAATCTAATAATGTAATGTGTGTTCTGAAGAACACATTAAAATGACATTATGTGATCAGGATGCCAATTATAGTATGACTAAAGACTAGCTATCAAGCTACAGAAAGTCAGTAATTATGCTGATATAAACATAATGTTTATATGTCTTGAGCAGAAAAAAAATGAATCCCATTTTATTACTTACATATGATTATTGACAAAACACTTAGGCATACATTTTCAAAGTGTTGTATGCTTTTTTAGCTGCATGACTCCCATTTAAGTCAATAGGAGTCACATAGTTAAAACCCCACGCAACGTTTTGAAAAATTGCCACAGAGAAACCTTTCTTTTATTGCTTAGCTACACAAACTACTTTTTTTCTCTAGTAGTTCTTCCATGTGGCATGCTAGTAGTGCTGGCTGCAAGTAGTTCCATTAAAAAAACAAATAGTTAAGGCCTCCAAATATAGTGGTCTCTTTATAGGGAGGTTAAAAAAAAAAACAACAAACCAACAACATGATTTGTATTTCTATTGGTGCTTTCATCAGTTGGATACTGGTGTTTAATACTTTTATTTAATTATGTCCCACATCACTCCTCCAAGTAGGTGCACTCTAAGTAGCTGCCACCTTAGGTGGCTCACTCAAGGAGACAAGGTGAGTTGGTGGAAGAACAAAGAATTGAACCAGCCCAGCACCAGGTCCTTGGTCCCTTGTTCCAGCTATGAAATAGTCTCAACACACAAAGAGTCATCATTCAGTAGTATGTAATGCATATGAAATGCTAACATTAATTGAAAATGGCACCGGAGTGACCTCACTTCAGTCTACTGAGGTCTGATATTGCTTCTTTTCACTCATTAATTCATTAATTAGTTTAAAAGGGCTAATGGAAAACAAAAAATATTCCATTTGCCAGGGTAGATCGCTGCTGAATATTTATATAATTTTTTATTATTCATACGGAATCATAACTGCTTAACAGACAAGTCATTGTGGGTTTTTTTGTTGTTGAGATAAACACAATCCAGAATTTTTAGAGCACATCAATTTAAAGGAATGATGGTATCTTCTCTATAACCTGACTTTGCAAGGCTAAAGAAGCTCTAGGAAAACAATTTTATGAACAGTTTAGCAGGTTGACACATGACATTTCAAACACTTCCATTATACATTGATGTCCTCAGCAACTTGTAGCAAGAACAGAGTGGTATTGTATGAAATCTTTATGCTTATTATAGTTCTCTCTTAGGCAAAAGAAAATATTTGAACATGTTATTTCTTTAAATGAAGTATATGAGTAAATTACTCATCATTATTAGTGCCTATATATAGAAATAATTATTAATGTTTTTATATACATGCTGGAGAAATTGAATTTTAGATGTGTCATTAGCTGTGGTGTTGAATTCATCAGTTTGGAGTTTTGGGTTTAGAGTGTCTTGTTGAGACATGTATATATATTATATTATACCTTCAATTCTTCTCAATTGAGATGCATGCAAGTTCTCATAAACTGTGACTGGCCTATTTATGAACAGAAATGTTAGCTACACCCATATTTGCTTAGAATTGAAAGTATAAGTTAGTGCAAAACAAAGGTCATAAAGATTAATAATTTTCATAAAATAAAAATTAGAATTCACTAAGATTCCTCTTACCATCCTGAGATATTTCATTTAATAGTAATGTTTTTCTTATTTCACTGCAATAGTACTGCCATGCTCTAAGACAGAAATTGTTTTTCCTAGTCGATTGTACCCTTGTGCCTTTGTTGCTTGTATTTCTATCGACATTGAGTGCATTATCCATTGTTAAATGATTGATAAAAATTGTTAAATAAGGCAAACACTATACTCAGTGTAGTGTAATGAGGCCTATCATGAAGGAGAAATACTTCCCATCATGATATTAAAATTAAATGTAGCATTTTAAAAATTCTTGACATAAATAAAGAAGTTATTTATCTGGACCAATGCTTTTTCTGTAAGCCCAGTGTTCTGTATAAGTCATTGACAAAGAACATATTTTATTCTGTAGAATACCTTCATTTTCTTCTTCTCAAATGCATTTTGAACTCACAATCATTAACCCTAAGATACTCCACAACTGTATGGCTTTCCTGTGTAGGGCTTTAACAGCTATTGCAGTCTTATTTTGTCTGCAGTTTTGCACAGCTGTAAAATTCCTTTTTCCACTTGGAATATGATACATGCCCTCATATTTAATTGTCTATTATAAACAGTCTTATTCCTGATTGTATTAAAACACTGAATTTAGTAGCTGTCTCTATGCATACAGTTATTCACATGCCCTTCCTCTCCCCTCCAATTCCAATCAAGAATATTCCCAAGCTAAAGGAAACTAAGCTAGCAGCCATAAGGCATGCAGTACCTGAAACCATCAGTATACAAGGCAATGATGGAGTCAGTATCACATCCAATTGTCTTTGGTTGCTTTTCCTTATGACAAGCTAGTCATGCAGAGCTGAAACCTTGAAATGAGTTTCCATTAAGCCTCAAAAGCAGACTTTCAGGCTAATATCTGCATATTTGCCTACAGCAATTACATAGCCAATACAAGGTCTATCTCTGAAAGCCACCAACAGTTTTTTATTTTAAATACCTGGTTTTGATCTTTTTAATGATGTTGCTTTTCTATTTTGAAGCCGACTTCTCTGTCATCCCTTACTTAGAATGCGACAGAGACTTATCTGTCGTGTTTTTAACAAAAAATTTCATCTTGGTGTATCTGGCAATGTTTCCTGTTCTGTTAACAGATTTTCTCTGTTTTCTATGTATTTATTATTTTTAAAGTTAATAAATATACTCTTTCACATGTTGTTGTAAGAGCATGGATCAGTAGTTATTTTTCTTAGGTGCTAGGTTGTGGAACAAAACTCATCTATAAAAGTAATGATGTATTATTAACATATTTTAAAATATGAAATCCTCCACTACCTTAGTTTTTATAGCTGTTCTTCATGATGTATGTTTTCCTCCTCAAGGAAGTCCCTTAACTTTTTTTTTTTTTTTGTGTGTGTGTGTGTGTGTGTGTGTATTCTTTTGTTTGTTGGTTTGGTTTTTTTCCTTTTGGTAGTTTCTTCTCTGGATCTTTTAATACATAAAAAAATCAAATTTGGGATCTTGATAACTTCTCATTTCCCTTTTAGCCCCTTCTCTCATTTATCTGTGATATTATTTCCTGAGAGAACTTCAACTACCTAAAAGGGCAGATGGTTCACAAATTCCTTTTCCTGTGGTTAATTCCCATTCAGTTCTACTGACGAAAATGTTTATTTCACATCTCCTTATTGTTTCTCTCATATGAAACCACAATTCAGTAAAAAATGAGATATTTAACTGAAAAAATGTCAACAAACTAAAATCAAAACTGCATGAATTCTTTTGCTGTCAAAAGCAATCTATATTCTTAATACCAAAACATCCAAGGACACCTATGCATCGTAGCGACAAGTAGATTTTGCAACATGTGCCAACAGGAGGTCATCATACTAAAAGAGAGGATTCTTTCCTTCTTTTTGTACATAAATTACTTGCCTAATATTATCTAATGACCTCTGAATCTGTAACATATTTAACTTCACTGCTACTTTGTGAAATATGCATCCTTTAATTCAGCTAAGGTTCAGTGACATTAATTGGTTTAGGAAAGGCCACATAGGAAGATGATGGTAGAGAGAATAACTGATCATAAATCCTTTAATTAACAATGTATAATAACATATATATTCTCAATTCATAATTGCATATACACAGCAGGCCTGCAATCTAATATTTTTTTATATATTTTTTTAAATTGTTTTTGTTCTGAGGACAGGTTTTTATACATCACCAAAAGTAATTTTATACAAAAAGACCTTAGACAGCCATGATGTTTAGCTGCTTTTGGGGTTATGCAGCAGAAGATTCACATTTTTCCAGCTCTGAAGATTTTGAGCTCAAATTTGTTAACCTGTATCTCAGTGATTAAAGAATTTGATCTCAATTTTTGGTGCCTAAAACAAAGTCCTCTTAGTGCCCCTGGTAAGTTTTCTCATCAGGTGTGTCACGAAGTTCTCTTCCATACACTCCACACTGCCTCCTCTCTGCCGTGCTGAGCTTCCATTTAGTGTTAGATAGTTAGATATATGAAATCTTTGCCTATTTATTTGATTAAATTTACTGCCAATATGGATTTATGTGAGCTTTAATGGAGATATCCATTGCTTTAGTATATGGTTGTTGCTATATTTTTTAGTCTGCTTCAGGTGAATAGATATGTCTTTATACTTGATTGCTTCAAAAAAGACTATTCTTTTAGAGAAGCACAAAATAGCTCTTTTTTTTAATATAAGCAAAAGATACTTAACTTTCTTCTGACTAAGGAATGAATACAATTATCAAATAATTTTTCATTTTAGTTTGTGACATTAAACCACCTGTAGCCCTCGGTCACTAGACGGTTTTTGACCTGGCATCTTCTGTCATGTTGGGAGAAGCTCTGTCTGGAGAAAACAAGCATTTTAAGCCTATGCAGTGGTCTTCTGTTGGTTAATACATCTGAGGACTGGTCACTACACGTTGCTAGACTTAGTTGTAGTATATTCACTCTTGCTTTGTGAATACCACTCTTGCTTTCCTCAAGATACTTTGTGATAACGTGGAGGTCAGTCAGGTGGAGAAGCAGAGGCCTGCATTGCTCTGTAGAAGAGGCTGCTCCTCAGCGTTGCTGCATTGCTGACTTCCTGTTGTTTGCTTTTTGTCTTGGGCTTTTTTTACCTTTCCATGTCAGTATTTTTCTTCTTCAACCCTTGAGCTGATATCACCATTTCAAGACTTTCAATTCTGTCTGTGTTTTTACTTTTCCTATCTTCTGTGGTTTTAGCTCATGGGTTTTCTCATACCTTAAAAACCAATTTTCTCAGCAAAACTGAGCCAAGGTCACAGATTTGTGCTGTACCAAACTAATCCTTGGATCACGGAGAGTTGAACCTCCGCACCGAGGGTTGCAGACTTAGCTAGAGAGGAGGACTGAGCCATCTCCTTTTGCTCTCATAATGGATTTTAGACTTAGTAGATCTCATCTTCCTGAACCTGATTTTTAACAGTAGAGAAAGAAAACAAGCATTTATAATTTGTCAACTCCAAGGCAATTTCTCACCTTTCAGTGAACTAGTAATTGAATCAATTTGACTGACATGAAGAAAATATTCCCTTTGCAATTGTGAAAGATTCTACTACTGCCAACAGCTGGTATTCATTTCAACAGACTCTGAATCTAGTCGTTTTCCACTAATTCAGATTTATCATTCAATACTTCTAACTGAACAGGTTGTCATATATGGCACGACTAGTATTGATCAAAATACATTAACGAATATTTTAATTGGAGATTCCTATTTGTGTTTCAAAATGTACTTTCTTAAAAAATTATAGATAAGTTTTCTAACCAGTCTTGCAATGCTCCAGTATTACACTCTGCTAGCTTTTAAAACAGAAAGGCTTCATTCAAACTATCTCTTGTGAATAGTCTGTGAATAGCAGTAGCTCTCCAACTGTGCCTGGCAAAGGTTCTTAGATCCAAGGTCTAGCGGGCCAGGAGCAAAACTGTGCTGAGGCCATTCAAACAATTTAACAATACAATTATCAAGTTTCAGTGTCCAGAAATGTCAAATTTAGTCATGCAAGTACTGCCTTATTGGATGAATGCCTGGAAATGGTATGGGAAACAGAGCTTGTGAGTACCATAAGGAGTTGGGCATATACTGCATGGTACCCAAACCCTTTGGTGTATTCAAGTAGCAGATGAAAGGATATTTCAAAGGTATTAAAAATTATTGCTCTACACATATTCAAGGATTTTGTGGAGCTAGGTATGTTCTGGATATGTATACATTTATAATAAGATTTTCAATTTCATTCTGTTTTAGTCTGAGCCCTGTAGATGGACTTACACAAATGAGCTTTGAGTAAACATCCCTACTGTTCAGATGATGTTTGGTGGCCCTCTTCCAGGAACTGGCTCTGTTTTATTCTCCAGAGGGTTTTATCAAGAACAGTAGAAGGCAAATTCTGGAATAAATTCAGGAATAAAAATATGGTGGGAATGGTAACTTCTGGTACTAATAAACTGCAAAGAACATATAACAACTAGACCACAAGGTGGGTAGGAGACTGCTGGCAGTCATCATTCAGCAGAGGCTTTGGGACAGGCTAGATGAGGTCAGGGTAAGCTTTTCTTTGGGCTTGGTGTTGAATGCATGCACAATTTTAATGGTAAGCAAAGAAAGTATCCTTGCCTAACATAAATGATTTAGTCCTTTAGCATTTAAAATGTCACTCTGTCATTTAAAAAAAAAAAAAATCAGACTTTTATGTCAGTGGAATATTTTCAAAATTTTTATGTAAATGCTGCTGAAAAATTCTAGACAGTTCAGCATTGCCTAAGCATCAAATTAGAGCAGAATAAACTTCTTGGAAAAGTAAATTCATAAAGGGAAGATAATTTTTGTTCAAGAGAAGAAGCCTCTATGTTGAATTACATGTGTATGCATGATAATGACACATATGACATAACAATTGTCTAAAGAAAGGTTGTACTTAGTACAGAATTCATTGGACTACATGACAAATAACACCTTAGAACTGAAAAATATTCAAGTACAGGTATCAAAATCCTCATATGTATTAAAACAGACTGGATTCACAACTGAAATGAAGATTCTGTGTTAGGAGTGTCTGACCTTTGCCACAGTCATTTGTACATTTGAAAGAATGGATTTGTCTTCAGTTGAGAAAGGAGAATGGGATCAGCATAACTCATCAGATGTGCTTGTCTAACACCATAACCTTTTTTCAGAAGAAATTCTGGGATTGCTGCAAATTATACCAACATTCTGCAAACAATGCTATGGCATTTTCCTTGTCTTTCCCATCACCTAAGCCTACTCAGGTACATGTCTCTGAAAATACCCTCCACTAGAGGATGGGAAGTATTCCTGCAGGATTTTGGGTTGTCTGAGTCCAGCTAAGTAGATCCAAAGTGCTCCTGAATGAGCAAGAGGGACAAGAACCTTCAGAGCTGAGTAGAAAGCAGACTTTTCCTGAGCTAATAGCATTCAAGAATCGTCAGAAAATTCCCTTTGTTGTTCACAGACTGAAAACAGTTCTCATATACTTTTAAATGCTTAGGAGAAACACATTCTCCTGAAATTTTACTAATTTCTCTTTTCATACTGTTACTCTCTAGCTAAATAATGACTTTTGTCATTGTTTTAAGATTGATTTTATTAAATAAATTGCTAAAAATGTCTTATTTCAGTCTTATTTCAACTGTAGTCATTAGCTACAGTTTTAAAAACACCTGTCAGTTGCCTTTTTCTGGAGGTCTTCACTTAGTATAAATTTCCAGGAAGGATACATAAGCCAAAATGCTTGTTTGTTCTTCTGTAATTATCCCCTATATATTTGGGTGGCATTGGCTTAGGTGAGAAACATAACCAGTATCATGCTGTCAGAGATATCTTTTTGTTTGAAAACATTCTTCATGGGGAAAAAAAAAAAGGAAATTTAATAATTTTTTTAAAAAATATATGAGTCTCTCTGAAGTCACTTCTCACAGAAAACAATAGGGGTTCTTCTGATAACCTAACCATACATTTCTGCCAGGACTGACAGCAACAACGCAGTTATTGTATTTTGCAAAGTATTGTTGTTCCAACTTTGTGTTTTGTTTGGGTTGTTGAACTGTCACTTTTACAAGGCATAACTTGTTCAAGATTCAAGAGCCTACACTTGCAATAAAACATGTCTGACCAGAGATCCAGGAATGATTTAAAACCTCAAAGTATGCGTGTTAAGGATATCTGTAGATTACTTGCTTGGATTATCCTACAGTTGTGCCCTAAGTGAACACTCTTTTTAACCAAAGATTTCACTGTATTGCTATTAACAGATAATGCATGATAAATTAATGTGTGAGAAGAATGATGGATATTGGCAGGAGATGGAATACAATGGTTTTACCTGGTTTCAGCTGCACAGATCTCAGCATCTAACAAAGTCATCTACAGCAGAGTCAGTCTGGCAAAGGAACCTGCTGTGTCAACACTGTTGAAACTTCAGCAGATACCAAAAATATCATCAGAACTAAAAAGATATGGTTTATCATTTCCCCAGTCCTGTTCTATACAGGTGTAAGATTTCTGTAGTTGCATGTTCTTCTTCCAAGATAGATTGCCTTCAGTTTCTAGGATTAAGACCAACATTTTTTAAAGGTTCTGTTAAGAAAACAATGTTTCTGCCATAAAATTGCACTTGTTTAGGGCAGATTTTATTTAGCACAAGCAGGATTGACTTAGAAATAAAATCCAACAGGTTTCCCACTTGATTTTGATTTAATGGACATCTTTGGTAGAGAACCTCAGGGTAGGCTGGCTCTAGCTATTTGTCTTTATACTGGGTAGTTTATATATTTTAAGAAAGTGACAAATGGCAGCTTTAAAAAAACTCATTATTGTAATTGATTATTATAGGAAAACCTTGGAAACCTTATGAAAGAGAGACATATTCTCTGAGTGTCTTAGCTTTAATCCAGATCTGTAATTAGAAGAATCCATAAACATTTATCACATTCAGAGAGGTTTGGTCAGAAGATTTAGAATTAAACTCTGGAGTAATTTTATCGTTCTGTGGTAAAATCACATAGTTTAGGAGTTTTCCCTTACCACAAAGAGATTAATTTTCCCATCTAAACAGAGGCCCACACACTCTCAGTACCCCTCTAAACTGAGTCCCACAAGAATTTTCCTGTGTACAAACCCCAGGAAAGGTGGCTGGACTCTTAGACTGACATATTTATGAGTTTTCTTATCACGTTTCCACTCTAGAATTTGTTCAAGAGTTTGACTTTTCTCTTATCCCTACACTTTTTCTCCTTGGCCTCTCCATCTATCTGAAACTTTGGGTATCCCAGCAGGAAATTCATTGATCTCATGCTCCTTCCTTGGCTCACCTCCCTTTTTTAGCTGTAGTTCATCTGACCAAGTTTTGAGAGGTTCCAGTCCTGGATCCATACGTAAGATGGTCTTTAACTCATATTTAATTCAAGGCCTTTTGGTTAGATAACTCATTTATTTAAGCAAGCAAAAAAAAAAAAAAAACAACCCATTTTACTATATTACAGCTAATGCATCTAGAAGTTTTTTTGCTTTCATTAATGAAAAATAGATAAATATCTCAAACGTAAAAATTTTAACCAAACTTTGTCTATCTCATGTTACATTATGAGTGTCTCTGGAAGACAGAGACAACATTTCTTGCCTTTTACAAAGACAATAAGCACACAGAAACTTAATGGCTATTTTCAGAAATACTGAAAACAAAAAAAATCTCTCTGATTTCAAGTCCTTAATCATGTATGAACTTGAGGAGTAGTCACTGTCCCTGTGTACAGAAAAGTAAATATTCTGCTGCTGATTCTTTAAGAACCTTTAATAACCTAATTTAGGTCTGTAATATGTGACTGAGTTTGTCATGTATATCTGAGGGGTACACATTTCAAGAAAGAAAGAAGAATGGAGTGCTCAGTATAAACCATAATTGAGCATAAAAGACAGAAAACATTTGCACAGCCATACATGTCACTGTGGTACATATACTTCAACAGTTTTCAGTCCAGAGAAGGTCTTTTGCACCATGGCTTATCAGGCATAACCTATTATGTATGCAGTAGTAGAAGTAGTAATAGTAGATAGGCAAGTTATTATTTTTTTTAACCAGATTTCATTTTAACACTTATAGTGTTTTCTCTTATGGCACCACATCCTGAAGTAAAAACAATGTATAAGGATGTCTTCTTTCTTTTCTAAAAAAGTGATCCTCTAGGTGTGAAAAAATTGACTTTTTCCGCTTGGTTATTTATATGTAAGGAAGTGAGAATGTAAGTGATAGAGCTATCAAAAACATCTTAAAACTTCAATTGTTTTTAACAAAAATAACAATATTCAGTAAACTTTCATGACATTTATATGTCCAGAGCTGACAATGCCATTCATTTATCTTTAAATATGTTCTATTCCTTCATATAATGTCCTCCATATAAATTTACATATGTCTATAACAGGACCAAGCCACAAAATCTAAGAAACTAAGATTTTGAAAGCAAAGATTTTTTGACTCTTTTAAGAAGACATGTAATAAAACCAAGCCCATTACAATTACATTTATTCTTTCCCCAAAGCAAACTACATCTTTTAACCACTAAAGTTTTTCTTATTCCAAGTTTGCTCCAGTCTGTAAACCCCTCTTTAAGCATGAAATAAAAATCATTGTTCCTTTGGCAAGTGTACAGTTTCTTTGTTGAAAGCTGTTTAATTCAAATATTCTGCTCACAAAGATATGTTACTAGGCAGCTTGATGTAGATAGTAAAAGTGAAAGATATTTGTTAATAGCAGAGAAGAAAATTCATGTTCTTTTTGTTTCTGCAAAACAGAGATTTTTCAAGTTAGCCATTGTTTCAAATGGATAAATGTCAGGTAAACAATGCAAAGTCCAAAGAACTCTTTGAGTTCTTTTATCTGTGTAGTCAGTGGGAAAAGGGCACACTGGCATGTGGCAGTATCACACCATAAGATTTCAAAGTCTGATGCAAGTGTACTTTGAGGTGCAACTGTGTCCAGTTCAGGAAGGACATTGAGCTGTCCAAAGAAGGACAACAAGGCTGGTGAAGGGTCTGGAGCACATGTCCTATGAGGAGCTGCTGAGGAAGTTTTGGGCTGTTTAGCGTGGAGAAAAGGAGGCTTGGGGGAGAGCTTATCACTCTCTACAACTACCTGAAAAGAGATTGTGGCCAGCTGGGGTTCAGCTTCTTCTTCCAGACAACCAGGGGTAAATCAACATGACACAGTCTTAAGTGCATCAGGGAAGGTTTAGTTGGACATTATGAAGAAGTTTTTCACAGAGAGGGTGACTGACTACTGGAATGGGCTGCCCAGGGAGCTGGTGGAGTCACCACCACTGGAGGTGTTTAAGGAATGTGGAAGGATGGATGGATGGATGGATGGATGGATGGATGGATGGATGGGTGGGTGGGTGGATGGATGTGGCACTTAGTGCCATGATCTAGTTGACATGGTGGTGTTCTGTCAAAAGCTGTATTTAATGATCTTAGAGGTCTATGACACTTAAAATTGAAAATTCTGCTATTTTTATCCAAGTGAAATAGGAGTCATTACATCTTTCATTGCCTTAAGATATAAACTATTGCTGTTTACAAGAACTTCAGACTACATCTCACCCTCTATAGACAGTGTTGTAATTCCTGGAAAGCTTGCCAGACTTGTCTTTTTTAGGTAAGAGTCAAACATCAGTACAGAATCCTTTTGTCATTTTTCACAGGAAAATTTCTGTAGCAAAGATAGAGCGTACTCGAGCATGCTCCTTGATTTGGATGGCTGGAGGCCTAGAGTGGTAAATGGCCTGCATTCATTGGCCTAAGTGAAAAGAAAGGCCCACAGTCCATTCCTTGTGGAATGGGATTGGTCTTATATGTCATCAGAACTTTAAAAGATAAATATATAAAATGTAGCTAGTCTTCCTTTGCTTCTTTAAAGGAAAGTATTTTATGTCCCAAAGCAGTTGGTCTGACCAGTCTTGGAACATGATGGCTGGTATATTTAAACTAAAAGAGGGTAGAGTAAGGTTAGATGTTAAGAAGAAATTTTTTACTGTGAGGGTGGTCAGACACTGGAACAAGTTTCCCAGAGTAGTTGGGAATTTTCCATTTCTGGAAATGTTCAGTGCTAAGCTGGATGGGGCCTTGAGCAACCTGATCTGATGGAAACTGTCCCTCCCTATGGCAGGGATGTTAGAAATGGGTGGTCTTTAATGTCCCTCCCAACCTAAACCATTTTATCATTCTGTTGTATAAAAAGATGACCTACAAGTCTGATCAGCCACAGGTTGTCATCTCACCTGGGCCCATACATTTCTGTGGCAGTGCTATATTTATTATGTAATTCAGAGAAAATAAAAGAGAGTAATTCCAATTCACTCTACAAGCTAAATAGGAACGATGGTCCAATGATTGCCAATGCATCTCCTGTTTACTGAGACCTGTGTTAGAATGGAGATGCCTTTTGCCTTTCTTCTAATGTATACTGGCAGAAAAGCTAGCAAGAATTCAAATCTATTTCAGTGCAATTTCTTTTGCATATATTTGTCTGTATTAAAAAGCAATATTTTATGCTTTGAGGACAGACTTTTTTTCTCATTAACCCTGCAGAGGTCAGTGGGATGTACATAAATTGAGCATTAATTTTATATCATTTGCATACAGCAGTTTCATCTGGCACGTCCAGGATGCAAAACACTGTCATATGAAAATGAATTCACCAACAGAATTTTGCACAGTATAAAATTTAGTAGGAAAACACACTTCATTATACATATATATATATATATATATGCCCATGTTTTAATGCATATTTTATAAGGATTTTTCTTTTTACTCTGTTATTTTAATCTTATGTTTTTAAAAGTTGATCCATTGTCATTAAATAAAAACAAAGAGGTAAAGGAAAGCACATGGCAACTCTTTCTTGCTATCACCTTGTTTTATTATTTGTATTCTCAGAAGGTGTCTATTGTACTTTTATTGATCAAGGGATAGAATTCCTTAAAATCCAGGTGTTGACCACATGTTTATCAGACTTTTCCATAAACAACAAAGAGTTGTTCTTTCAATATCTTCTTTCTTTGTGAAAATCCAACTGAGCTTTGCAAATATGTTAATCCAGGTCTGCAAAATCTTCAAGCTCTTGATTTGATTCATGCATGCTTGCAAGGGTCAAACTGAGGGGAAATAGTAAAACAACATTTCGTCTGAGGTGATTGTATTGCTCATGCCTTTGTATTTTGCTACCAGCACAGAATAGTGGCAGTTTTTCACTGCTGAGGATTAAAACTAATTTAATGTTTCTAAACTAAACATGCCTAGGATGCAAAGTTCAGACCCAAATCACAGATTTATCAAATTAGGTGTTCAGATACAGTGATTGGAATTTGCTTCAAATGTAAAAGGCATTCAGATCAAGCTTTTTCAACTGTTCTCATATTTTTTAAGAACTGATTTTTGAACACACTGTGAGGCTGAAAGAGACCCATACTTTAAAAACAGTTCTCTAATTTTATACCTCTTCTTATCTCACTCCTGCTTGCCAAGGCAAAGAATTACAGATTAAAAGAATGGATTTTAGATACCCAACAAGAGTTTTCTGCTCCTGGGAATCTCTGTTTCTGTACCATGTTATTTCATATGTGTTCTTTATTTAATTTACAATGCTTGCATAAATATATATAATGTGCATATAAAAAGAGATTGCTGAAACAAAACTGTAATAAATATGGGTTTTAAAAATATGGAATAAATGAACAAATATCATAGATCTTGAACTTGAAGATCCTGAATATTTGTTTGTATTAGTAACAGCTCCCAAACAGGTATATGACAGTGAAAAGGAAGAAAAAATAAAGAACAAAAGATTGAAAGAAAGGAAGAGAGAAAGAAACAATGAAAAACACATCTGAAATTACTGTAAAACAAGGGGATGAAGTTTTGAAACAGTAAGGGCATAACAAGAAAATTATGTGGTTGTTTCTTGTTTCTTTGATATGTTGACAGATTGACACTTTTATGAAAAAGCAGCATCTATCTTTTTTTTCTTTCTTTATTGACTAAACTTTTTGGGTTTTACGTGACATAGTAAAAATCAGTTAGCTGAAGAGCACATATTTAGCCAAAGGTTGGGGTGAATTTCTCTATATTTGGTGCTTTATCATGTGTGAATGTGAGAGAAATTTATACAACTTTTTCTAATTAGCACGGCAAACCTTTCAAACACTGTTAAAATTTAATTAGGATTCTTGTTAATTTGAAGTAATGTTAGTTTATTTTTCTCTTACAATTAATTTAGAAAAATATTTTCTTTAGCTCTTGGTGTTTATTTCAGCAGAGTTCAGTAGGATTAAGGTTTCAAAAGTAATGCCTTAAATTACTTAGATGCATGGTTTTGGGTTTTTGAAATAAGATCATGTTATGCTGACAGCTCAGATTAGATATTTTATAAAGTAATCATTTGCTTGGTAAAATTACAATTTTAAGTTTTTGTTTTTTTGTCTTTTTTTGTCTTTTAATAAAGAATAAAGAAGCATATTTAAAATTTTGACTGCAACTCACTATCATTCTTTTAAAAATAATACATCATACAATAATCATATGTATCAGCAATAATCATATGTATCATCATGAAGGATTATTCTGATCTTGACATAAACAAATTGACATGTTTCTGAAAAATGGAAAAAATGGACGGAGTAGTGGTCATAACATCTTGATGAGTTTAAATCTTTCTTTGTTGTTTTTGGGTAGGGTCATTTCACAGGGCAGATTTTCACTTTCTGTAAACTTATACTTTGCTGATTAAAGATAGTTAGTCTAAAAGGTAGTTTCCGAAATTACCTTTTCAGTACAGGCAACACAGAATAATTGAAGAGAAAATTGTTGCTATTCCCCATGATTTGGACTTAAACTCCAAGTTAATTGTGATCACAGAGGTCTTTGGACTATAAGATAGAATTAACGTAGTTTTTGTCTGTGGTGTCATGTCGTCTCTTCCAAAAAAAGTTATATTTTCTACAAATAAGCAACAGGCACATGGCCTGTTGGATCGGGTTACGTCAGTTTATGTTGTGTTACATGATATGACATGTCCTGCAGTGACCTGAGGCAATGTCAGCTTGTGTTACCTTGGTAAGGAAATACTGTTCTTTATTAAACAAGTGAAGAGAAGGCTAATCATCTCTAGCCATGAGGAATTTCGGTGCTCTCTGTAGGTAAAAGCACTTAATGACAAGCAGTATGTTCTTTTGATTTTCTTTCAGCTACTTCTAGGCAGTCTAAACCCCATGTGAATCATGTCTTACTATTATTTACTAGTTGGCATGCACTTTCAAAATCTAATTTAATATGTTCCAGAGTACACACTGAAGAGAAATTCCTGTAGTGCAACAAAGACTTGTAGTACTTGGAGAGTAGATAGACAATAGCACCTATTTGGTTATGGAAATGAGAGATTTTGCAAAAGGGATATTAAGTAATCTTCTTAGATGGAAATTCTTAGTGTTGGGAGTCTAACTATTTATACATTTTTATGCATAGACTGGTCATTATTACTCTTCTACGGTTCTTATAAGCTTCTTTCTTAAATAGTACATTATGAAAATGAGCTCTTGCAACTGCGAAGTATGATAAAACTGAGTCTATAGTGTGACCCTACCCATGACTCTATCAGGATAGGTACTCTCAATAAGTAAGTCTTGAGTTATTGCATTATGGGATATTATCAAAGAAACCCATTGTACTTGGTCATTCAGTGTAATGATCTTTTATATTATTTCCTATTGATACATTCGGCATGTCAATTCACTTTTAAAAGATTTGCACAAAGAAAGTGAACACTATTACACAGGTACAGCTATCTACTGATTTTGCAGTAAATTACTGGTGCGTGGTACAGAATGTAACCTCTTGGTTATATTATGCAGTAAAAGGAATGGGTTAGAGAGGTTTTTATGCAAATTAGTAATGCTCTGTGTTGGAAGCCTAATTGTACTTTTTATTGTTGGACAAGTCAATATGCTTTAATACACATTTTATAAGCTTCTTGCTAAAATTGTATATGAAAGGGATTAGTTCCCATAGATGAAAAACATAATCTGAACAATGAGGCCACGTAAGCAGAATGGTTGAAGTACTGATAAAGGATTTGTTAGCTTCAACACAGAATAAGTCTTATTAGGGTTATTAGTCACCACTATTTGACCCACTACAGTTCATTGTACAAATCACACGTACTCAGTGATGGAACGAACATCAGCTACTGTATTCTGGCCAGCTACAATAAATAGGAATGAGTGAACTACCTTGCCATAAATCAGAAACAATATAAATTAATATTTCTTTAGTTCTTCTTGAATGGAGAAAGCAAAACCAAAATAATTTCAAAATGAGCTATTTTTTAAAAACTACTAGGTAGCACATCTTGAAGGAGGCTGGAGGAAAAGTTCAAGGTTCAGGTTTTGCTTGCTGTCTCAGTTGATCTAAATCTTCCTACAGGCTCAGCAGTGATCATTAGCACAAATAATACAATTCAGATGTTGAAGAACAAGAGTTCAGTTCATCACAGGAAAATCTGAAGAAAATTATCTTCAAAATGGAGGTTTCACATTAGAAAAATTTTCGGTTGCATGTTTTCTTGGACAATCCCTTTTTCAACTTAAAACCCACACAAAGCTTTTTTTTCTCTTTTTTTTTTCTTCTTTTTTCTTCTTTTTTTCTTTTTTTTTTCTTTTCTATGGTCATAACAGCAGTGGGGACAGAAGTAGTGAAAAAATGGAAGTACAAGAGTCAACTTTTAACTAAGGGGTTTTTTGGATATACCTTAGCTTTAAATAATTCATCACAGTATATCAGAATCACTGAATGATGAAAGTATACAAAATAGAGACCAATGTAAAGCACAACTGTAAATCTAATGAGGCATCTGCGGTCTTCCTTTATGCCATTTTTCTTCCTCTTATGCTGGATCATGGAATACTAATGGGAGGGTGAACAAATTCTCAAACTTTATTGGGTCAATCAAAGCAAAGCCTAAAAAATGTATTTTTATATTAATATTTCTAGTAAATCCAGACTACAGATTATAGACATGGTTCTTTCTCTACAATGTATTTATTAATTTTTACTCTACTCTTCCCTAGGTAACCTTGTACTAGAGAAAGTCTTAGCTGTCAATATCATGAATACTACTTGGAAGGGCTTTTCCTTTAAATTATGCTAACCAATCTCTCCCAGCACTGCAAAACATTCACTGTGTCTGTCAGGAATATATTTCTCATATACAGTAAGTGTAGATGCTTGTTTTAGATCATAGGAACACCTGTCCTATATCTAGGGATGCTGTTACTCAGCGTTTACAGGTCCATAAGCAATGTGTCTGCACATCAGGTCTTTATTTGTCCCCTGGAAAGAATCCTATCTGTGACCCTCTAGACAAATGAATATTTGTCATCAAATTGCTTATTGTTTTGCCTTGTTTAAAGAGGTGTCTACATAGATGGGCATCCTTCTGCCCTGTGCTTTCTTATTTTCTCATGCTAGCCTTTCTTTTTAAAATTATATGTATTTATTTATTTACTTACTTATACTTTCTGGTTCATTTCAACTCTTGCTCTAGATTTCCAAAGAAAATCTACTTTTCACAGACTCAGAGTCAACTGAGTTGGAATGGACTCACAAGGACCATTTAGTCCAGCTCCTGGGCTTGCACAGCACCAATCCCAAGAGTCACACCATGTCCCTTAGAGCATTGTCCATATGCTTCTTGAACTCTGTCAGGCTGGTGCTGTGACCACTGCCCTGGGGAGCATGTTCTGTTGCCCAGACCTACTCTAGGTGAAAAATCTTTTTCAAATACGAACCTAAACCTCTTCTGGCACAACTTCAGACTATTCTCTTGGGTCCTTTCACTGGGAGCCTGAGAGAAGAGATCAGTGTCTGCCCCTCCTCTACTTGTGCTTTTTTAATTTTCTAATACTAGTCTTTCTTTTTAAAATTTATTTATTAATTTATTTTTTTATTATTTATACATTTTGACTTTTTTTAGTTCTTGTTCTATATTTCCAAGGAAAACCTACTTTTCTCTGTGTCTAACAGACTCACACTCAGTTCTACTGAAAATGAAAGGCACATGGTGGTTATTTGTGATAATGAAATTTAGAGTTCAAGACTCAAGCATTTCAGAGCAGCGATTGTACTATGTTGTACAATATGAGATTTTGGCAAAGCAGAGGAGAAGATGATATCAAATTGTCTAAGAAATTTTACTCATTCTCCACTCTTTTAAAAAATATAGATAAGGAAGTCAGAAAAGCAGATATTTATGGGAATGAGATAGAGGAGGACAAAGGCGAAGATCAGTGGAGCTTGCTTAAGCCCTGTGCCTTTTCCTCATAGTGCAAACAATCATTCATTTGATCTTACTTTAGCAGGTTAAAAGGCAGGCATCCAGGTTAAACAAATAATCTAGGCTTTGCCAGAGTCAATTGGAAGAGTTAGGCTCTTCCAGAGTGAATTTACTAAATATTTAAGCTGGAATCATTGTTTCATTATTTTAAAGCATGCTAAATATTATGGATCTTGAAATAGTGTCCGAAGGTCCCACGGCAGTGTTTAACTTGGCTCAGTTTTTAGTATTAACCATTATGTTTGCTTGTCTGTAGCTTTTTATATATACATCATACAAGTAATAATAATTTTATTTACTCCTGCTGTGACTAAGATGAGTAACAAAGCCTTTTGTTTTTATTTTTTTTGTAAACAAATGTTTTCTACAGTTTTGTTTTGCTTTCTCCAGCTTTAGGTTGAAAGATGCACATTCAAAAAGGGTCTTTTGTCTGAAACTAGCTTATTTTTCTGATTATAGAAAAGCTTTATAGAACAAACTGTCTGTGTTGGTCTTGAGATTATTCATCTCAAGAATGTGCAGAATGTGAATGTGCAGAACTTTAGACAGATTTGTGGGGGAGAAGCCTCCCGTTACAGAGCACACTATTTACCACATAACAGAGAAACAGCTCGGAAGCTCGCAGGTTCCTCCACTCCTATGATGTCTGTATCTATCAAACTCTCCAGAGATGGTGATATGAGGTCTTCCTTTGGTTCTCCTCCCTCACACAGTTTAAAAAAAACCTGCTTTGATGGCTTTGCCTTTAGTGAAAGGTCAGTGATTGTGCCCTTGTTTGACATAATTGATGGTGTAGTTAATTAGAATTATACTGTACTTAGAATAGCCTGTGCTTCTAAGATCTGTAGTGGAAGAGCTACCTCCTGCAGAGTTTCTGAGATCTAAAGAATGGCAGCCTCCTCAAGCACTGTTTACAAGCTCCTTTAGCATGATAGTAGCATCTACAATCTATAGCAGAAAGACTCCCTCCTGTGGATCGAATAAAAGCCACAGAAGTGCTGTGGATTTCCTGAATCCTCATTTTCCTGAAGGAATTTAATACGGTTGCAGACATCTTTAGGTGTGAAGCCATTAAATTCCATCACATATGCTCTAGGTCGACAAACACGGCTCTACATTATTGTGTTCCTTCACTTCTAAGATGGTATAGCTTTTATGACAAAGGTAGTAGCACCAAAAACCCCAACATCTGATCATCTGATTAATGCACATACCAAGTGATATCTTTAAATACCCCTGAGTAGTCTAAGCAGAAAAACCAGGATATTTCCTGAAACTATCCTTTTCAGTAACCACTGATGAAAGAACCCTGGTATTAACTCCAAGAAGATCTGGCTAGAGCCTTTTACATTATAAAAGGTATTGATATTATTGCAGAAACATCAAATTCACATACAGCGTGGATCAGTTCCAATAATTTCAACCCCCCATTTTGCTAAAATTGCTTACAAACCCAAATTTTAGTGTTTAAAATATTTAATAAATGCCTAATCTATTCCCCCCCCCCCCCCCCCCATCAAAATGGTTTTGGAAGAATGGATTCAGAGAATATGTCTAAGCTAAAATTAAAGGAGGTGACTTATCAATTAATTCTTTTTGATAACATATAATGGAATGGTTAAAAAAATCACCCAAATATGTCTATTTTTATAACATAACATTTTTTTGTTTATATCTTCTATGAGAAGAATACAGATTTTAGATTATATTGGTATAAACTGTGGCTGACAGGACAATAACTGAGATCCTTTCCTTTAAGGATAACAGGCTTTAAAATAAAATTACTATATCTTCTGGTATGTATAAAATTCATTACTAGCTATTGTAGTTTCAATGCCATTTTAACTTCAGAATCACAGATATCTTCATGCATAAAATGTATTAATTTAGAGATGAAAAAAAAATACAGTAGAAAGCAGAGTCTACTTTCAGTCCTTTCCTATTGAGCAGGCTACTAACTTAACCCAGTACAAGAAGCTAGTGTGAGTTTCATTGTCTTGAATTAAAAAAAACCAAAAAAACCCCACAGTTAATCAAAGAGTAATGGATAGGATGTCTTCATCTGACAACATCTGTTGATCTGAAACAGGAGAATAGCCAGTGTGACAGTGAAGGTGTTCTCTACTTTTTTTTCCCAAGCTGAAAAAATGGGGCATAGAGCTGTACAACCCATAGCAATGTGCATGTCTTTATAAGATGTTGTTCACCAGAGACCTGTCAACAGACTGAGCCATATTGGTTCTGGCAGTCTTTCTATTGGGACAATATTTGCCTTGAAGTACTATCTTTTCTCTTTTTCAATGTCAGCCTGAAGGCTCCTAGACAGCATATGTTCATTTCATGTCTTAGAGATATTGCTTCTGGTATTGCAAATGCATTACCACATTGAGCTTTTTCTTTGTAAAACAGATGGTACGTATTAAGGTCTCTGTTTCTTAGACAATTTCTGCAACAATTGCACTGCATTCTTCACATTGACAAAAACATCAGCAACATGCAGTGAGGCACTAGATTATGTCAGAATGGTAAATGAAAGCCCATAACGGGAAGAGTTATAAAGGTGAATCAGTCCACCCAGAGAAATAGGGAAGGGTGTTACACCTGGTAGGCATTCAGTTAAAAATTAGTGCCCTGATCCAGTAAAGTGATTTGTTTGGGTGTAACTTATCTTGCAAGGAGTGTTGCTGATATGTAGAAACCATGTTTGGAATAGATATTATTTCTTGTAAGCCTGGGTTCTAAGACATGGTGAAGAACGTGAAGATTTGAGAATGAGGTGAGCACAAGGAAAAGATATAAAATGGTCACTGGAGGTTTGCAAGAATAACAGTCTTGCAACTGGGCCAGCAGCCTGTAACACAGAACTGGGCCAAATTAGAAGACCATATAAGACAGGCTGTCAAAAAATCTGTGTGCACAGTGAACAGGCAATGAGCAAGGAAATTAATCACAGTCTCCTGGAGAGAGTGTAGATGGTATTCTTTGGTAACATGAAGGTGACTTTAGGCAACACTAGGGAGATTGGTCCAACTGCAATTGTCGTAGAAAAGAAATGGAATCGTAAATTGGCATCAGTAGCCTACTTTTGTGGTATTGTGTCTTTGCTGCTGCAGCATCAGCCTTTTTGAAAAGGCACTATCTTAGTGACTTTAATGTAAGCTGGATTTCTTTGTCCTCATTTCAAGCATCAGATCAAATACAGAAGAGTGGAAAGTGGGACTTGGGTAAAAATAACATTTGAGGCCAGAAGTGAGGTTAGTTGGCGCAACTGGATGTCAAGACACTCAGAAACGTCTGAGTTTGCCCTATTGTCATTGCTTCTTCTGCTGGAAGGATTGCTGAAAATACAGGATGGCTTTGCCATGTTCCTACCCCATAAAGAATAGGAATATTGGTTTTCACATAAACAGATCACACTCATTTGAAATCTACATGACTTTCTTCTGAGTGATAGATTTGAAGAACGTGAGATCAAACAAAAGAGGTTGAGAGCAACATTTGAGCAATAGATTCCAGTGAGACATTAGTGTAGGGGGTATGTAGTGCAAGGGCTGTGTACACATGTACATACCTTGAGGAAATAGCCAAAGTTTCAGAAGTGATTCATCCCCCCCCATTCAATTTGAAAATGCAGCTTATTTTAAGAACTCGTGACAAAGTCATGTCATAGTGTGTCAAGGTGACAGAACCTTTCAAACCACAGTGCTGTTTTGCACATTACTTTTTAGAGGGCCAACAGGTCAGCCTGAAATGTCACAGATAGTGAGCACCATTTTCTGAGTTATAGAGGTGTTCTGAGGCTGCGTTTGCTGACTATCAGTAATGTCTATAAATAATTCAGAAGGTCAAGGTTTAGGCAAGAAAGCTTTACATTTGGTTCTATGAAGTGATGGCATTAATTGTGGCTTGTAAAAAATTGTGTATGAGTTTAGGTTAGTATTTCTAGTGTTACTTTGAACTGTCAATTTAGTTTGTCTTGGGAATTTACTATATTCTTTTCTTCAGCAACACCTACTCTCTTTGTTTCTTTTTCCTATGCTCATCCAATTATGGGATCTCTCTTTCTGTCCTGCACTTCAAAGACGAGCAGGACTTCAGATTTCAAACTTGGTGCTATCTCATTGTAAAATTTTTACCATTGCATGTGGATATGGCATTAAAGTAATCCGTTTTAATTAAAACACTCCAAATGGAAAGAGTAGCTAAGTCCTAAAAAGAAGATGAACAAACTCAAACGACTGTATATTGCATTAAATTAATAAATAAATGAAAGAGTTCAAAGCATAGTTAAAAAAACCCCTATACTTCTAAGAGGCTAGAATTACATGATTATATGCATGATCACAGTCTGCTTTTGCAGAAATAAGAACTTGTGATCTAAGTTTTGGAGAGAACAGCTGAGTCCAGTGAAGGAGGGAGCAAGATGGATGATATTTTGCCTCTTCCTTCCCTTGGGGATCCTTTCTATCTAAATAGGTACGGTCAAATTTTTGACCTTTGTCATATATTATCAGACTGAATGACTTACTCAAATTAGTGTTAAAGGCATTTGGAAACTATTAATTATTCTGGTGGCCCAGAATGAAATAGCTTAAAATTGCCTGATTTCAAAAGGTATCCCACACCACCAAGTATTCTGGAGACTTTTAGAGTTTTTTTCCCTTGAAAATTAATCAAAAATCCTATCCACAGACTCAAAACACGCCTTCAAATTCTTCTGAGTGTGATCTGAATAAAGACCATAAAAACAGATTCCTGAATCTAGATAGAACCTGAAACAGAAACTCTGATGCTTCCCAATAATTACACAGAAATTTAGGTATCATCTTTAAACTCCAGAGAGAGCCTCTAAAATACAGCACATTTTCTTGCAACATGGCAGGAGCTCCAACAAACTGCTGAACAAATAAAAATATTTTAATTGCTAAAATTGTTATTCACACCAAAGAATCATCTGCTGGGCACAGGAAATAAAATCGAGATACACACTCGCCATATTGGGTAGTAGGTTTTGACATTTAATACAGGGTTTACAAGGGTTTTCAATTTACTAGGACAGATGAATTTCCCTGAGCTTATTGTTTTCCAAATTAATGATGGCACCTTGTTTTCCTACTTCTTATGTCCATTAGGGAAACGCATAATTCATTCTAAAGATGTCCATGAAGTGAGGTTTTTGTGTTTGTAATCAGCTTTTACAAACAGGAAAGAAATGACCACTTTATGTAAACAGCTACTGAAGAAGAATGTATATTTAGTTCTTCCCATTTAGTTTCAGCCTTGTTTAGATCAATAGATCATGAGAAAAACTACAGCAGATTTAATATTCAGAAAGAAGGGCAATGTACATACTTTTGAGCTGAAAAATAATTATTTTTTATAATGATTCTCTGACTTTAAAATACATGCAGATTAGTTAAGAGTAAAAACATCTCTGATGTTGGTGAAAATCTCACAATCAGCAATTTAAGGTCTGTTTTCCATGGTTAAATTAACAAGCAAGACATTCTGGAAAATTTACAGTTTTCAAAAATTAAATATATTTTAGTGAAAAATCCTTTGTCTTTTAGTAATTCACTGCATCTACTGTGTTATTATTTTCTGATAATATTGTACAAACTTATTTTTCTTTCCTTTCGCTTCAGCTAAACATGGGCATGAAGAGAATTCTTGTGAAAAGAAAACAAAGGATATATTTTTTGAATCCAAAAGAAATTCCTCACATTTCACTTGGCCCTATGAGCAGAAGGTGTGAAGGAAGAGGCTGAAATGCCAGAGACATCAAATACTTTAAAAACCAGCACTTGAGTGTTTAAAAAATAGACTGTCAGCTGAAATGTTTCAATGTGAGAGAGAGAGAGAGAAGGAGAGGCTCAAAGGTGTTTAAAAGGACTGCTGGAGAGGCTTGTATCAGGAGCAGTAATAGTGAGAAATTCATCTGTGCTGATGATGGGGAGGGCAGTATCAGAGACTATTGAGGCGCTGAACGTGCTGGCACTGGAGCTGCAAGTGGTGACACTGGTGGTTGTGGGAGGGGTGGAGGTGACAGCTTTGTTAGCAGCCTTGTGTCTGTTGAAGAGAATGTTTCTCTCAGAGTGTACCCTTCACCTTCATGCTAAAAATAGCATTTGGTAAGCTATTTAAGGGGATTTGGGGGATTTTAGTTCTCCTTTGCCATACGGGCAGCTGCTCACATTAGATTTGGCACTTCCTTTCTGAACTGGAACATTGCAAAGCCAATGAGATTGTCTGAATTTCAATGATACCTTAGTCTTTGAAACTTTCACAGGAGAGATCCCCTTTGTTTCATTTGTGATTGAACTTTGCGAGAAAATAAGCAAGAATACCTACATTGGGCACACCTATAATAATGAAAGAAGAAAAATATACATTTTGAAACTTATATTGGACATTACAGACTGCTTCAGTGTTAATTCAAAATTGGCAGTGCTAGGTATGCTTCCCTTCCCTTCCCTTCCCTTCCCTTCCCTTCCCTTCCCTTCCCTTCCCTTCCCTTCCCTTCCCTTCCCTTCCCTTCCCTTCCCTTCCCTTCCCTTCCCTTCCCTTCCCTTCCCTTCCCTTCCCTTCCCTTCCCTTCCCTTCCCTTCCCTTCCCTTCCCTTCCCTTCCCTTCCCTTCCCTTCCCTTCCCTTCCCTTCCCTTCCCTTCCCTTCCCTTCCCTTCCCTTCCCTTTCATTATTATTATTATTATTAATAATAATAAATAAATAAATGTTATAACAGTGTCCTCACATCTATTGATAAACATCTAAACTTGACAGAACTTTTGCTGTGATGACAGAAGTTTCTTCCAATTTATGACACACAGCAATTCACTCCAGAAATTTTGCTCCACTTTTCTGCTGTTGCAATAGCAAGGAATTTTGAGGAAGAATGTCTTCGGTCGCTAACAGGTGTTTGTATTTTCCTAGATCACAAAATTTCTTTGAAAAATTAGTCAAAGTGCCATGTGTTTAGGGCATTTTCCAGAACATTATGAAAGCTAAATCTCAGAGCTATTGTTTTAGCGATAAATATTGGCAATGTATTTGCAACAGTGCCAAAGTGGAATACCATGCCATTTGTTAACAAATAGTATTTAGCTGGGAAATTTTTCTATAGTTTTCAATGTGTTTTGAAAGACATTACTAAAGCAAAACTAGGTAGAAAACCTATGAATGTTCTTTATACAGGCTTTCCTCACATTGTTGCCTTTCATCATGTAAGTAAATAAAAGTATTAATGTACTTTGTTGTTTTAAAACACAGATGTGAAGCCTTCTCCCTGTGGTTCTCTTTCAGACAGGTTCTGTATTTGTCTATCAGTGCTCCAGCAAACACCTGTGGGTGACACTGCAGTTTTGAGAGCTGCAGTGAATGGCACCATTGCCGAGGCTTGTTGGCAAACCAAAGTCGGGAGATATTTATAGGTAGTAGCATTCCAGCCTTGGAATAAATAGTTGACTAGACTTTTCAAGTCCTGGCTAAATAGCAAATGTTAAGATTGCTTCCAAGGGGGCCCAGGTATTCATAGCAGACACACATCTTGGTCTTATTTCAGCTCTCTACAGACTCCAAAGAGCTGTTTTTAATTCTTGTCTGAATTTATGGCCTTTCTCCTTGGACTTCAGATTGGCTCAGGACACAAAGACAACTAATCGGTAAGGCATCTTATTTTTGATAAAAACTTTTCTTTTTTTCTTTTAATTGCTAACACAGTCACTGAGAATTTCAACTTCTGAGCTCTCTTAACTGAGTTTCTCTAGCCTGCTCCAGAGAAGCATATGGATACACAGTATATTTAGACTATTCATAGTTTTTATTCTACTGATACTATTTTTTTCTCTTTTTTTCCCTCATTGATAAATACTGTATTTTATAGAATACAGGTTGTTTTTTTTTTTGTTTTTTAACCAAAATGAAGGATGATGTTTGAGAGCATTGTGTTCACTGACATGTAAGAAGTTCAACTATATGCAGAGCCATGTTTATCAAAAATTACAAAATTACCCAAAATTACCCAAGAGTGCATAGCAGTTTTCTAAGCTGTCTTTACAAAACCAAACCAGAGAAAAAGGAGAAGTGACATTTCTCATTATGGCTACTTTTTGTAGGAGGGATATTTAAGGGAGATTTTTTTATGTCTATATTTTGATACCACAGGGTATCAAAAAAGGTAAAAGAAGACAAGAAAATAAAACAGTTGCTTTCCGCAACCTTTATGATTTCTATTTGAAAATGGGTTTAACTCTTACAGCTCCACTTCTGTTCACCTTTGAACAGGTAGCACTCACCTTACCGCCTTCTGTGGCAAAACTGCAAGTATTGTGCTGTACCTTCTGGCTACCAAACCCCACCCACAGTTGTCCCCTCTCTGCTCACTTCACTTCTTCTGGTGCATGGAATGAAAACTGTGGGAAGTGAAAAAGAAAATAAACAAACAAAAAAAGACAGCATAGGAAAAATATTTTAGTTCAGAAAAAATAAAGACAGGGAAATGATAGTTTATCGTATCACAGTTTTTTAATTTAATGCCTCCTGGGGATCATAAGGGTGATTATAGGTAAGAAAAAATGGAAAAGACACTGTCACTGTACCAGAAAGTCCACTGACAAAAAGGAAAGAAAAGATTCAATGTTGTGTCTTTGACTTTATTTTCTGCTTTATTATTATTGTAGCATTTGGGTCTGGACTTTTATCATTCTTTGCTGGTTGACTTTTTAATCACATTCATGATGAATTTAGAGGAAATAACCAGCAACACCCAAGGCATTTGGACAATTAACAGTGAATAAAAGTATGTCCCACTTTGTCCACGCTTCCCATACAACTTCAGATTCTTCCTAACAATTTTTCCTGCCCAGTTGTGCCACGTCCATGCTTAATTGTTGCTGTTTGGCTGGTCCTTCAGACTGCAGAACCCAATATGTTGCAGTGTGCTTTTTCACTCAGAAAACCTCATCACAGTGAATACCAATTTCATACAGCCAATTCAAAGCATTTCTAAGCAAACTACCTAAAAATCCTCATGTAAACATTGCATAAGTTATTCATGAATAGATCCCTAAAGTCCATCCTCCCATTGCATGTAGAGAAACTGTCACACTGTGTGTGTCTGGAAGGTGGGGGGAGCACAGATGGGGAGGTTCATATCAGAAGGTCTGCAACTTTTAAGCTACTTCCAAGCTGTGGAACAGCCCCTTTGGCAGAAAGGTCAGCCCTGGACTGTGATGGCTGGGGGTGTTGCCAACAGCTCTCATAGAACAGGTCTTAGAAACAACAGGGCTCCTCTCTGCAGATCTTTGCCCATATATTTCTGAAGTATCAACCAAACAAGGTTTATCACAGCTGGTTTACAGAGTGTTTCCAGATTCTCTTCACAGTCATGGAGTTTCTGATATATTTCAAAAAGTGCTACTCCTCAGGAGAAGTATAAAACCCTGGATCAGGTCTCTCAACAGCTTCTGAGGATTTATATTTTGACCCACTTGTATTCAGAAACACAAGGCCCTACCTACCCTCTGCACAGACTTCAGGTCTGCCTTTATCCACTCTTTCTTCAGTGTCAATTCAGTGGTGAACAGGCCTGCAGAAAGCTGGAAAGTTATTGAACACAAAGGAAAAGAGGCCAATTACAAGTGACCTGGGGGGAGCAAAGTACATGTCTATCTGAAGGGTTATGGTGGAATGGCTGGCACAAGTCAAGGGCAATTCTGAACTAAAATTCTGTCAAAAGGGAAAATTGTGCACCATGGATATTAACCAAGCAGACACACCTAACTCATTAGAGTGTGTACATATTTATTTTTATCTTATCCAATTGTAGGAGAGATGAAACTGAAATTGTAAGGTGTTCCAGGTATGGATCTGCATCAGAAATCTTTCAGATAGGACCCACAACTCAAGATGTACCTGTGAAAGAAAGCTTTCAAATTCTAAATTATTGAAAACTGAAAGAAAAAAAGGCAAAAAAAAAAAAAAAGGTTTAAACACAAAAAGCCCCAAACAAACAAATAAAAGCAAAAAACCAAACCAAACAAAAAAACAACAAAAAACCTAAACAAACAAACAACAAAAAAAATGGCACCACTTACCAAGGCATATTTCAAAGCATTATTAGTGAAAATTAGTGAAATTAGTGAAATTAGTGATTACTGATTTTTCAGTCCCATTTAGAGCAGTAAAACTTCTAATATTTTCAAAAATTCATATATATGTGTTTTCATAGTCCTATTTAGGACCATGAACTGTATATTATTGTCACACCATTTTGTAGTTCTTCCTGATTTGAAAAAGAAACAAAATGTTATTCAGCCTTTGAAAAGTGGTAGATCATTGGATCAGTAACTACAGTGACACATAATAATTGTGATGTGACTTTCTCACAAGACTTTCCCATATTTGCAAAGCCATCTGAGGGGGCCAGGCATTTGGTGCCAGGTTTCCTAACCATCTTCTTTCCTACCACAACAGCAAGGGAAGAATTTTTGTAAAAGTAAGGTAAGTTTTGGTCTCTTTGCTCAACATTCTTTTCATATCACATCACAGAGTGTTCTCTACCTAACTACAAGGTAGCCATGATAACTTTGAAGGTCTGAGTACATACATGTTAATGTCATAAAAGGTAGTTTTCCCTAGCTCCTGAGGGTCCTATTGGTTCTGCTGCACTCTGGTTTTTAGTTGGGGAGATACTACTGGGATGCCTTTCCCCCTGGAATGACAATATGGATAAATGAATAAAATGTGATTCAAGATCAAAATCTGATTTTCAAGCATTTCTGTTTTCACACAGGATGGCAGAAAGCCAAAATGAGCAAGCAAAAACCTGCCTCTGGATATTGCCGGTTTTGTTAGTCTGGACTTCTAGTATCCACCTGAAAACAAGTGCAAACTGCTTTCTAGGTTTTTGAGCTTCCCTCATGGAATCCAGCAGCAATGAACACCCTTTCAGTACACAGCATTCAGTAAGCCACCCTTCTGGAAGACAACTGCTAAGGAGAGCAGCTGCTGTCAGGTGAAGCTAAGTGCCCATCTACTCTAGGCAGAGCAACTATTTCATTGAAAAGATGATACAGTTTGTGTCACCTTAGAAAACCTACAAAACACAAATCTGTAGCATTCTGAGGTTAATCCAGCTTTTCACACTGTACAGAGTTGCTGACTGCACTGGTATTTTGTTCATTCATTCCCTTTCATTGAGAGTACCATGATACGTAGCAGCATCATGACAGTCATTAAGATGGTGAAAAATATTTCACAGTTATGATGATCAAAGGGAAGAGCAGAAAGAGTACTCAGTGAAGAACATTAGCAACAGTGAACACTAGACAAACACTGTGCAGCTCCAGATGCTCAGCAAGGTTTCATTGATAGATTATAATTGTAAATACTTGTTCTTCCCCTTTGAGCATACAGGTGTGTAACAGATGCAAAGGAACAGATTTTGTTTTAAAGTCAATCTGTACACGTGTGAAGTATTCTTTCCCAAAGGTACAAAGCAGACAAAGATGCCCAGAAGAATGAAGCTGTGAGATTATTTTATTACATCTCTCTCTATATCTCTTCCACAATTCCATTCAGAATAGATATTCATGATTAGTGATTGAAAAATTATTTCAAAGACTGACAAACACATATTTATGTCTGGGTGTTCAATATTATATTATTAATGCTATAATATTTTCTTTTTTTCAACATAAAGGAAGTTGTCTTCTCCTTTGGAGAAATGTGATAGTCATTTCCTGATTGGTTGGAAGATGAGATATGCAGTGAACTGCTCTTTCACTGTATGAAAATCAGTGTTATTTTCTTATGCTGGCCAGACAGTGTTTTTCCTGCAGACACATTTTATACTGACCTATTACGCATCTAGACAGATCTTTTATAGCTGCATTAAGAAAATCTGCATTTAAATGCACAGTCTTCAGTGTGAAATGAATTTTTTTGGTAGTCTCACACTAGCCTTTTTACTTAATTTGATATAATTTGAAATGTTGAACAATGGCTGATAATTGTAGGGGTAAAATGTACCCTTAAAGAAAAGTACTTTGATAGGTGAAGGGTAGAATCCTATATCCAGCTGTGTTGTCCAAATTGATATTAGTTTAATAACGTGTAAACTGTACTAGAAAAATGTAATTGTCCTGCATTACAAGGGTACTCCTTTAACTGCACAGTTTATTCAAACGTATAATCTAAATAATTGAGTACCTATGCATACAATAGAACGTTGCTTCATATGCAAACACTATTAAATAGACAGTTATATCCAAACAGATGGATAAAAAAGATGCCTGAATATAATTGGTTTGCTTTTGATTATTCCACAGATACAAATTTACTTAAACAATAAGTCTAGACAAGGTAGGGTTTGTTGTCAGACAAAATTCAGTGTGGGAAAGTGAAGCTGAGGGATTTATAAGGCACTTAGGGGGACTGTTTTTTAATCTACTTCTCACCTTGATAGTTAATAAAGATAATATGAGAAAAGAAGCAGAGAAACAGACTTATATCTGACCCACTACTTATTTATTGCTTTGAAGGGGATACAAAAAATTTTATTAGTCTTTATCAAAAAGTTATGCCATATAAATATGCATGTGGATACAAACACCTACAAGACTGCATTGTAAATATTTAAGAAAAGAGGCTGCAACTGGAAAATAGTAATAGGGCAACCATAGTCTCAAAAGCTCTTGGTACCTTAAAAAGCACTTGAAAGTCTCAAAGTCCACAATTGGTATTAGGTGCAATTGTGGCATTTCTGGAAACTTCACACTTGTGGAAAAGCCCTACTGAAGTCAGCAGTGCTGTGTGTGAACACATGACAAAGTGTGCCACACGTAGTATTCAAATGGCATCAGAATCTGCAGTTAGAAGTGGACCTCTTGATCCATCTCTGAAGACTGTGACTGTTTAATTTCATGGACCACACTGAATTCTGGTCAGGTCTACTTTACTGTTTCTTGGACAAAGTCTCAGGAGAAGACTCAGAGCAGTCAAATAAGAGCTATATTAAGAAACCATAGCAAAATTTCTGCCCTATAATATTTTACTGTTTCAGAGTTATGCTGTGTATGATCATACCTGTGGAATCACATGCATACCTATGTGTATCCATATATAATAATTGGTGTGCATATTATGAAGAGACATCATACATAAACTCAACACAGTTATCCAATAGACAAGGGAAAATAAAGAGCTTTTGCTTAAGACTAGTCTTTTGAGACACTTTACAGGTGTCAGAAGAGGTTGACTATTAATCCCCCAATGATTGGCCACTGTATCTAGAAGTCATCTTGAGGATGAATTTAGACTGCCTTCACTGGTGCCTAATTTACCCATTACTAATGTAATGTTTTAGTTCAAGTGGGATTGGGCAATTCAGACTACTTTGCATGTAGGGCTATTATATTCTTGTTCCCTAAAGTGAAAGAAGGGAAGTAATGCCAATGCCTAATTTAGGCACCTATGCTATGTGATTTGAATACAGCCTTTAATCACTTACCAATAATTTGCATGTATTGTCATTGTGGTCAAATGTCCAGATGATATTCTGTTAATAATTCCTTTTGTATCTCATTTTGGTTATAATAAAATTAAGTAAAAAATAGCCTGTCTCAGTAAATCTTTTACAATTTGTCATTCCTTTTTTCCCCCCACCTTTATCTCCTTTCTTTTTAATTCAGAAAAGCTCTAGGTTTGTGTTATTTAAAAAAAAAAAAAACTCTTTCAGCAAATGGAAATAAAGCATTTCCACAGAATGCTGCCAACTTTGTAATAAGATTTAGTAGCTTTCCTGAGAGCTACTTGCAGTTCTAATAATAATTTTCTTTAAGTGTTCCGCTTTAGAAAATGTCTTTTTTGTTACTGAAGTTGCCATATGTACATATGGACTTTTTTTTCCTGAAAATATTCCTGGGATTTTATTACCATTAATCATTTCTGAGGGTGTATATAATTTATCTCACAAACCATCAGAATTCCCACAGGGTAAATTACTCTAGAGGTCTCTGTGCCCTCATACTGTATCAAATTGACCTGCTTCTTGTTTGCCATTTTTGTGTACTACATTGCTTATTTAACAAGAAACAGAATGATTGTGATTCTGAGAAGGTCCTTTGATAGTAGTTTTGACACTCTGCCTGAATAATGACCCTCATTATGGAGCCCATGACAGGCTCTGAAAGTACTGATTTATGAATACATCACAGGTTCAGCATTAGAGCTCCCCCTACTCACTCCTGATATGGGAGTCGATATAGATACAGTCTTCAAAAAGAGTGAAGATGAGATAATTGCATGATTATGACCATTCAAGTAATCACTTTTTCTGATTTAACAAAGCACTGTCTGTTAATTTTGATTGTCTCACAAGTTATTAGAAGCCTTTAACAAAATGTTTTTTAGGAAAATCTGTTCCTTGTAGAGCTGCCAGCTATATCTTAAAGGACAGTAAGACAGAAGTTACACATAGTCTTCTTTTGCTAAGAAATGCTTTGCTATAGCAAACACTCATTAACAGTTGATATGATAATAGACTGTTAGAAGTAAGCTTAGCTAAGAGCTAGAAGTCTGTGTCCTAGCTAAAACAAATTATAAGACACTTTGTAAACACATTTTTGTGAGGATTCTTGTTGATTTATTGTTTCCTCCATAGCAGTTATTTAAATAAATGTAGCTAATTTAGATCATTTGCTGCACTGTGTAATTTTGTTCTTTGTGTGATGGGGTTATATGTAAAAGCCTGAAGGAATCACATCCCCATTAATCTTTTTACAAGTGCAATAAATAAATAAAGAGACACGGTTTAATTTTGCTAGTTAGGAGATTTTAAAAGGCAGTGGTAGCAATCTGATTTCTTCTTGTTCTCAATGCTCTCCATGTCCTTCTCTTGAAGACACAGTAAATATTCTTACTTAATGAGGTAATAGTTCTTGGTAGGAAAGTATGTACATGGGCTATTAAATACATCCATGAAGATAAGTATTTGAAGACACAGCTAGAAAGTGGTTTTTTTCCCCTGAAATGCTCATTATGGAATGTGTTTGCTCCCATCTACCCTGGAACATGGAAGATTTTCCTGTTCAGGGACATGAAAGCCGATGTTGAGAGTTCCCATGCTTGCACAGGACGTCAGCATGTCAGTGGAAGGAGCTTCCACAAGGCTGAGTGAGCCTTTGCCACCTCAGGTACAGAGTTGGGTATCAACAATCCAGGCAGAATCAGAGAGAGGTCCACCCTGGGAAGGAGGGGTGGAAGCAGTGCAGCACGGATGAGGCATGTGGTATGTGGCAGATTGGCTGGCAAAGGGAGGAGACCACTGTGTAACCTCACACCCTGCCTGGGGTAGCACTTGTTCATTTGCATATATGGGTGTTAAACCAGAGCTCGAGGAGAAGAAGTGACTAATGTGAGTGTGCTGAATTGAAAATGCAGGCCAGACTAAGACAGCTGCACTAACATTCTGAATTAACCCTTGAAATGTAAAGATTCAGTGGTGGTTAATGATGTTTGGATGCATACATACACATATGGGGCTGACAGGCTTCTGTGCCTGAACCAGAAATAGATGAGGCTGCCTTCAGCTTTGTGTTTTCTAAAAGTGCCAAAAATTTGTTGGATTTGACAATCAATCCACTGGAATAAACAGCAATATAGAAGCAGCACATTATGTCATGAAGCTGGGTCATCTGTGTTAACAACAGTGTCATTGCCGTCTGTATGTAGAATACCTGATAAGTCCTCAGTAACCTCCTACTGGGTTTTATTCTTTGTTCACTCTGTCATTTCTATTCATGAGAAATTCTGGAAGAGGATATTTGCTTGAAAGGTATTTTTATGGTTAATTGTTAAACAAAATTCAATTATGATGAAGATCCGTGTCATTTCAGATGTTTGATCTTTATTTGGAAAACTCTAATCAAGAAGATCTAAGGGTTTTGTTGTTGACTGTCCACTTCAAGGCCATCAAATTCACAATTTATTTTTATAAACTTAGTTTAAAGACAGTGACTTAATATACAGTTACCTGGTTCGTCCTGTTCAGAAATTTTAGTGATTTAGTATATCAAAATTTGTGTGCGCTTCAAAAGTATGTCTGGTAAAATATTTTTTAGAAAACTTTGAACATCCTTTTCAAAGGTGGCAAATATAATTCTTGACTTTGTTGCTTCCCTACTTGGTAAAGCTCGTACCAGAGTATTGTAGTTCTATAAAAGTATTTCAGGGCATAACAAAACCTTCTAGACTTTAATAACTATACATGACTGATCTGTCCTCTCTGGCAAGGTTAACTGTTTCTCCCAAGGAGTTAAGTGGCATATAAACTATTGTTCACACCATTTGTGCTAACAGCCTAGCATGACCTCAAATACTGTAGTGGTCATACAAGGTATCCTGTACAATACATTTATCAACAAAGGTAAAAGGACCACAGGGGCAGTGCTGACTTTAAGTGTATTAGGGATCTATAAGGATAAATGCCTAACCTCACTTCACAGCAAAAAGTAATTACTGAACTATTGTTTCTACAGTGTTAATATTTTTTCATGGTTCTTAAGAAATATAAGCTATTTAGTTCTTAGGTTGACATCTGTACTGCATTATATTTTACACAATGCTTCAAGACTAAAGGGTAGAGCAATCATATAACTGAGATCATTGTACTTTTACAAGAAATCATCAACAGAAATAAAGCCTGGAAGAAGGAACAGATTGAATTCAGTAGTTATTTTTTAATAGATTTAAATGATCTAACTAACAATAGCCTGAACAGCAGAATTTTAGGTTTTTATTTTAAAATTGCATGCCCCATTTATAGTGTGTATAATCTTACATACTTATTCACACGCAATTTTTTTCATCCATTAGCTCTTGGATGCAATAGACACCCAGTCCTTGGACTCCCACCCACTTCATAAGTGAATGTCCTACCTGGAAATAGGGTAAAATCCACTCAAGTAAAGAACCACCACCCTTGTACTTTTTAGGATAATTGAATTCAGGACAGGAAAAAATAAATTTAGCAAAACTCTCCATTTGGAAATAACATTCTGGAAAACCATTCTAGAAGCTTGCCTAGGGAAAGCCCTCATATAAGCATTTATGATTTGCAGGATATTTGAAAGCAGCAATTATTCTTATGGTCTTGAATAATGAATACTTATCATAACAATCACTGTCACCTGGCAGAGATATTTACAAAGGTCATAGTCCCATGTTCCTTATTTCAGGAAAATGTCCACAAAGCAGATTAAAAAATTATAATAAAAAATTTAAAAGGAAGCTAGCTAATAGGAGCTGGAGTCAAATTATTCTCTTTTAAGTTTGTGGAAAATCAAAGCAAATATTAAAATGTGAACCTGCTGGACTGAGTCCTAAGGATGGCCACAGAGAAGATCAGTGGGCTGAAACACCCTCCAGTTTAGATGGGCTGAGAGACTTGGGGCTGTTCAGGCTGGAGAAGAGAAGGCTCCATGAGAGCATAGAGGCTCCATAAGACCTTAGAGCAGCATTCCAGCAACAAAAGGGTTCTCCAGGAGAGATGGAGAGGGACCTTTTTACAAGGGCATGTAATAACAGGACAAGGGGGAATACTTTAAAAGGTAGATTAGATATTGGAAGAAGTTCCTTACTGTGAGGGTGGTGAGGCTCTGGGACAGGTTGCCCAGGGAGGCTGTGGCTGCCCCATCCCTGGCAGTGTTCAAGGCCAGGTTGGATGGGGCTCTGAGCAGCCAGGTGTAGTGGAAGGTGTCCCTGTCTTTGGTGGGGAGGGTGGAACTAGCTGATCTTTAAGATCCCTTCCAACCCAAACCATTCTATGAATAATATTAATTCTATTAATAATGGCTAAGAAAAATAGTTAAGGTTTTTGGTGATCCAATTTCCAGGAGGGCTTAATACTGCATGTTTCAGAGGGAGGTTTGAGAAGCTCCTAACAGACAGTGTTAGGATGATGTCCTAAACTAGGACAGATGAATAAACATGAATCCCCAAAAAATCCTCAACAGCCATTGGTTTGTGCACACAAAGTCATACATGGAATTTTCTGCTCTTTGCAATGTTTTATCTATTGCAATGCTACTGTGGTGATTTTTATAATTCACCTAAGTAATCTCATCCTGCACATCTCTAAAAATACCTCAGGATTTCTATGGATCATTTTTTGAAAGCTTTAATTTTATTTATTGCTTTCATTATGTAAGTTGTTAATTTCACAAAGTTCCTGTCTTACTACTATTATATCACTTATAAATAGACATCCTGATATGTTCTTGCTTACATACAGACATACATATATATACACATATATATATATATACAAACACACACACACACACACACACACACACACATATATATATATATATACATACTCTACTTTTATCCCAGGTACCCATTTCCCTTCTTAACTGTGTAAGACAGATATTTTCTCTCTCTCTCTGCACAGAATCCCCTCTGTGTTCTCCTAGGACTTGGCATCGTGCGTCAACTGTCCCCTGTAAAATACTGCTATATATCTCGTGTTATTTTTCCATACCAATAAGAACATTTTGCTTTTCATCATGTGTATATCATAGTATTAACATCTGCCCTCAAGGTGAGGTGTCCTTTTGCTGCATTTAGAACTATATCAAACACATCAAATTATTGCCAGTTTCTCCCACTTAAGTAGGAACCTTTTATATGTTTCCTATCTAACTGACATAACGACAATATGGGCCAGATTTTTAGCCAGACCTCAGATTTTTGAGTCCATCCCCTTGGAGGAATAAAATAGCTCATGAGGACATCAAACATCTGGAGTGCAACAGTCATTGTTTGCTCTGTTCTTGATGCCAGTATGGCCACGTGCCATTATGAGAAGTACATGAATTAAAGCTGTCAGAAGGAGAGAGACCCACACTGACTTTCTGCTGTTTTCCTATAGTCAACCTGGAATTTCTTTTTTTTTTTTTTCTCAGTTCCTTCTTCTCTTTAAGGAAAAGGGAAAAATTTGAAGTATGTTCAGCATTGCATAGTGAAAATAACATTGTTCAGTATTATAATATATTTAGTTTGAGGCAGATGGCTGCTTACAAGAAGAACCCTCTTGTAACATTAATTTACTCAACTGTGTGAAATGGTTTCTTGTCCAGTGGCCTGCAAAACTCAGACAGCAACACACAAGGCAAAAGTAAAATCATAGCGTACAATGAAGGTTGATATTATCTAAAATCCCTTTTAATTTGAAAGAAAACAGACTATAAAAATACTCATATGTGGTTGATCAAAGGCCATCTACATTATTAATTATCAAAAGACACTGCTACGATGATGAATATATTAAAAAAAATAAAGAGAAAATTTTTACGAATTAAAATGTAGTCTTTCTCTCAGGACTACATTATTCGGCTTTTTTTAGGCATAGCACAAGCTATTCCCTATTCTATGAATTCAAAAGCTGTTGAAATTGGGCATTGAATGGCATTATATGATCATCACTTCAATTATTCATATGAAGTCCCATCTTTCTTTTGCCTGTCCTAACATTTGAGCTACACCTTGCTGCCATGCAGAAGGTTTGTTTGGTACATGTATGCTAAATTCAAGGATATATTTGCTCAGCATTACAGTTAGTTCCTTAGAATTTCTCCTATTCGGCTTCTGCCTTGACCTTTTCATTGCCTTTTGTGCTAATTTTGCTGTTGGCTGCTGTAGACAGGTTTTTTTCTTCTTCCTAGGCCTGTTTTTTCTTCCTAGATGCCATTGATGGCATCTTACAGAGAAGCATAATTAAAAAGCCAGATCCCAAAATTTCTAAATTTTCCCGATATGTCTCTGGAACCCTAATAATCATCTGCCAAAGAAATCTGACAGCACTCATGAAATAGGTGGAGAAATTCTTTCAAGAATTTTTCTTTCTATCCACAAAACAAGATAAATATCTCCAAAAGATTCTTTAGAAACAGATTACACAATACTGTTTTTATCATTTATTCTCTACATAACTTTTCTTCGTGTACACTTTATTGTTATTGACAGTGATTCTAAAGCCCTTTAAAAAAAGAAATTAAACAGTGAATCAATAAAAATTAGCTATTTACTGTAGATTATTACTTTATCATTCCCATAATTACCATAATGGTAGCTGATGGAAATTCTATTTATGTGAATCATTTTATACTTGTTATTTATTATTATTAATGTTACCATTATTATCTTCTTACCCTTCAGTTCACAAGATGTATCTTCTCAGTGAATTTTAATTTCAATATCTTGCTATTATACTGTACATAATCCTATCAAAGACTGTCCTTCATGCAACATTTTCAGTGATATATTATCACAGAGACCATTAATGAATGAGCTTCATATCTTACTAATACTGTTTTAGATACTATTTTTATTAATTTTCTAAGCTGTAATTCTTCATACAGTACCTATGTCTGTCTTCCATTAAAGTTGTGTTTTTGATTTTAACATGAGGATTTCAAAGAGAGGCATTAACTTTGTCTTTAAAAATGCATTTCATTTCATAGATTCTAAATGACGATATTATAACATCTGTGCTTTTTTCTTTCAGATGTTTTTATACATTTATTTTCATACCTTTTCCTAGGTTGTTTTTTTATCAGATTCCTGTTAATAATAAAATATTATTTTAAACAAATCATGTTTCTTTTAACATGCCATATGGATGGAAAAAATATAACTAAAGAAATTGCAGTTTTTCTTCTGAGTTGTGAATTATCATGATGAAAGATAAATATTTATCAATTTCTAAACATATGTTGCAAGTGATGAAAATAACACTATATATTGTAAGTTTCTATTAACTAATTTTTCAAGTAAACGCCAAATTTATTTATAAGGGACTGCTATTATGATCAATTTGCTCATTTTCCTGGGTTTTTTTCTTTATTCTTATGGTTTGATGTTCAGATTACTGGAAAAAATGCCATTACACATCAGTATATAATATTCACCACTTCAGATATTTTAAATATGATGACATCAGTTCACTGCACTGTCAAAGATGAAAAATAGCATTGGTTTAGAATATAAATTTAAGGGCAAAACATCCTTACTGGCATTTTGAGACCTGATTTCACTCATCTCATACTGTTGTTTAATCTTTTTTGCATATATTAAAGCATTGTGATGGTATAGGATCGGTGGCCAATATTAGGAGGTCTTTTAAGCTGAAGGATGGATAGAAAATGTAAATAAGTCTTACAGACTTTCTGAAGATTATTAAATATACATGTACTCTGCAGTTTAGATTAATAGCTGAGGAAGAATGCATCATTACGGTAACATAAACCTATGATATATTTAGCAAACAGGGTGCCATTGTGCATAAACACAGCATAGCCCTGTGACTATTTTGTAAATATATACAGCATTAGTCATTGTACTGAACATATTATATTTGCCTAATTTTTAAGTGAATCACACTACTTCAATAAAATTCGAAATCTATGAAGAAAAGTAACTTGCTTGTGTGGCATACTGCAGACAATTGTATAAAACTTCATTTGCACAGCAAAGGGTAAATGTGAAAAATCTAGGAATATACATAAAAAACTGTGTACTGCTTATTTTAGCAAAGCTTTTTCCTGTGAAAACTATATGAATACACACAAATATGAACAATTCTTTGCCTGTTATAACAAACTATGGCTCATAGTAACGTGAGATTAATTTTTTTTTAACATTTGACTTTTTCCAATGGGCACTTCTACAGCCTCTCAGGTTTAAATGTTTCTATTGATTTTTACGTCTGGATTTATTGTACACATATAAGCATCAGAGTAGAGCAGCTTGTCTGATATCTTAGGCAAAGCAATGTGATATATAAAAGCCAGAGGATTTTACTTTAGTTAACATATAAAAGGGAAGGTGTGCACTGATGGACCAGTTCATCATGGTGCTTAGGCACATGCCTAAATGTAGGAATAGACAGAAATGTGCTTAAAGGACATCAAGTGCTTGAGACCTGGATGAACCCAGGCTTTAGTTTGGTTTACATGATTTTGGAATCCGTTTTTTTAAGTACTTAGTTTCCAGTATTTACCATTTGGTTAGGCATTTCTAATGGATTTCTTCTCCTCACAGCATACATAGCTCTACTCTTTGTGATTAAGTATGACTAATTTAGCTGAGGCTTGTAATGCTGATAAGATACAGGCATTGCATCTTTATTAAGATGGTGACTTGGCAAAGCATTGAAATGTGTGTTTTACTTCAGGAAACTGTAGAAAATCAACTCTATAGAAGTTAACAGGGTTAACATTCTTAAAAGTTAAGCACACGCTTACATGTTTTGCTGGAGTGGGGCCAAGGGTACCAGTTCAGCAAAACATTTAAGTGCATGCTTACATCCCTTTGATGTTAATGGGATTTAAGCTTGAAGATTTACATATATGCTACAGGATTCGCTGAACAGAGATACAGGGTTGATTTGAAGCCTCAGACTGAAACACTCCATGTGGAGCCACCTCCTAGTGATTTCCAGCAGATGTGGGGGAAATCCCTAGAGATGTTTGGAAAACTCACATTTTATTCATCTGTTTTCATGTGCAAATATGCACTGTAAATCGAGAGCCAATACACTTTCCTGTGTTTCCTGCCTAGAATTCAGGTTGCTGTTCTTATTATCTGTTTTTTCCTCTCTGGTAGTCATCCTGTCCTAAAACTGTGGTCAGAATGAGTCAAATTTCTCTCCCTTTGGGGGTACGTTCTTCCCTTGAAGGACTGCAAAGGGAGCCTAAATTAGATACATGCATGTTAGACAGCTAAATTCAGCTGATGTAAATTGTACCCTCAGTAACTAACCTTATCTCTGGAATCCAATTTGAGTGTTATACCTTCTTTATTTTTTTTCTTCAGGATACCATTAAAATTACATTTGAGACTCCACAAGGAGCTTCATAAGAAACATTACAGAGATTATCATCGACTCTGAATATACAGTGCTCATACATTCTGAATATACAGTAGTTACAGTATCTGAAACATGTTTCTGTTGTGATCCCACAGGAACAATTTCCATGGACAATATTTACTAAATATGTCATTTTTCAGCAAAGACATGTTCCTTCTTTTTTTTCTTTTTTTTTTCTTTTTTTTTTTCTTTTTTTTCCCCTTAAATCTGGCAGTGTTGGTCTGAGAAAAACATCAGCTTTCTTTTCAGTGCTTATGGAGTAAAATTATATCTGTCAGGGATGAAAATACCATAATTATGTCTTCTTATAATTTATTCATTGCTTTATGGATCTAAAGCCTTCCAAGGAATGTCACAAATCCACAAAATTTTTTTGAACACAGCATTTAGCAACTTGATTTCTGATGTAGTTGACAGATTCAGATAAACACGTTCAGTTAGTGTATACGTAGGTGGTATTTGTTCCCCCTTTCGTGGGTGACAGTGAGTTTCTCTGAGAGTGAGAAACAGATTTAAATTGTGACACCAGCTGCACCGTCACTATAAATTGGGTGAAGTTTTGCAACTTCAGCAATGGGTCCTACAGTATTCTTAATGTGAATATTCAGAATGGCTGTGTATTTAGGAATTGAACTTGGTGATTCTACTGGATCCTTCCAACTTGAGATGTTCTATGAATAGTGTTAGATTTAGTATTGGTTTTGGCAATATATTTACAGCATCTAACCTCAAGGTGCTCCCAAGGTCCTCCCAAACATTCGTACCTCTCTTAATCTGCATTAGTTCTACTTTTGCCTGACTCTTTTTTAACTATTATTTATTGCACAAACATTGTTTAGTGGGGGAATTAATGAAGGGTTATGTTGGAACATTAAACCACTGCTGACATTCCTCCTGTCACCTCTTTAATTAATACTGCAGGAATTTTTCTTGTTCTGATTATGTTTCGCAATTTTCATAGCAGACTTTCTCTACTATTAAACTCTGTTCCCCATGAGGAAAACAGAGAAAGTAGCAAATTCCTTCCAATTATACCAAGCCAAAAAGGACTATTGGTATTTCCAAATATAAGTTACAATCTAGACGTAGAGCTTGCTGAGCCCGATCAATTTATTGAAAAAGTCACACCCCTTAGGAAAGGATATAGTGATGGAGTAGCTGAGGGAACACCTGAGCTTGTATTTGAGCCCTGGCCTCAGCGTGTGACAAGGGGAAGGATCCAGCTGTTATTAAAATCAAGATCACAGGATAACTTGGCCCCATGGAATGGCAATAATGATGCAGAGCAGAGGGTCCTCAGGCTCAAGGGCTCTGCAACTTCTGTTTTTTTGTTTGCTCCTGAACACCAAAGGACTGACCAAATATCCCTTTACAGCTTGATTCTGCTCCTATTAAAGGCAACATAACCCCTGTTGCCCTAAGTAGGACAGGGTCTTTATAACCAGAACCTTTTATGTGTCTGATAGAACAGTGTTCTCTGTGTCAGTTCTGTTCAATGTGTTTCGTAACTTCATCTCTTTGCCTTCACGTTTGGTGCTGCGTGAAATTCAATTGTGCCAGGTGTTTCAGCGGTGCTTTACTGATGTGGTTTTCCCCTTGAAATTAATGTCTTTATAATCACACACATTTAGAGATTAAAGAGCCATTTGATGAAGTACAATGGACTAAGTTCACTTCTGGCTTTAATGTCATATTCTTACCTTAAGTACAAATATTTTATGTTGTCTTTCCTTATGTCAGTGATTTTTAATGTCTCCATAAAATGACTTGTTCTTTGAGTTGCAAACTCATATTTGTTTTCAGTTAACTCTTCTTGTATATCCCTCAGGAACAGAATTACAGTCATGGAAGCTGATGCAGTGAATTTGGAGGTTTATAAGTAGGAAATACTTAGATTTTGGGGCATGTGCAGCCTTTCATGTACAAAGTTCTCATTTTAATATACCTCAGGCTACTGGCTTTACGATTTACAGTTAATTAGGATTCTGATTTGAGTTGAAAATTCCAATACCTATATGCTTTTGTACATGCATTTCAGATCATGCTGGCTGAAGCAAATAGCTGTGACTGTAGTCAATAAATGAATGTATACCACAGGGAGCAGCCCTTCCCCCTCCCTCCTCTGACAACCTGTAAGAAAATCCTACTGTGTTCCCAGTTCACAGCAATATCATCCTGACATCACTGTGTGATAGCTAGACTTCCTTACCTATCAGTTAACAAAATCCCAATACCATATTCTTACTCTTTGCAAAGTCTCAAAATCCCTAATGTATCCCATATTTGCTCTCACTGCATTTCATGCTCAAATTGAACTCTTTAGATAACTGAGCTCTAATCTGCACATGGTATATGTGACTTTTATTAGCATCAGTCCTCACTGGATAAATGTGTGGAAGGGTAAGTAAGATAATTTTCAAAATACTAATACTGGAAAGAAACTAATAAGCCATACAATTCAGGAATTTAGAGTTAGAACTAATCAGTAAGCATTTATATTTATTGAGATTTAAAATAATGCTTGTATATATTAAAAAATAGGTAATTTCATGTCATTTTACTAGAATTTTTTAAGTTCTGATCTTTTAAATAGCTTTTTATTTTCTGTATATTGAACTTCACTTGAACACCCCAAAGAGCTTTCATAGAGCCTCTTCCTTCTTTTGTCATTTTTATTTGTTAAAGAGTCAGTATATTTTCAGTATGTAACTTATATAGCAAAAAAATCCCAATTACCATCAAACATTAATCTCAGAACTTCTCAGCTGAGTATATAATCTTAATTTTTAAGCTAGTCCTTAGGATGTCTGGGACTTAGACTGAGCTGAAACCACACAGTTTGAACTTGGTACAGCAGGACACAGCTAAGATATAATTCCAGGACATGTCCCAGAGAGCTCCCTATGGAGCAGTCATATGACTGCAGGAGGAATAGAAAAGGCAGGAAAAGCAACATCTGCTCCTGGAAAAGACTACTCAGTGTGAGCATTTGTCATCTCTCAGATCCCATTCCCCATGAAGGTGACAGTGAGAGAGACTTCAGAGTTGAGCATGGAAGACAACAGAGCTTTATCTCTTTTTGTAGTACAGCCATGCCGCCATGAGTAATTGCATAACTGCTTATTCCTAGAACCAGGCCTTAAAAAAATTCTTGATGAGGGTCAGAATTTACAACAACACAGAATTTACTCTGGAAGGGGATTATATTTTGCACAATGTACAGTAAATATATACTCTTTTTTTATCATGACAAAACATTCTTCCTTACGTTCTCCAGTGATAGTAGCAGCATAATTCAACATAAGAGGTGATGTAACACGTGTACATCTACAAATCAAGTGTAACCACAGAGGCAGGACAAAGCATATTTTGCAGAGGAAAAAATGGAAGATCAAAAAGTTCAATGGGAATGCTGAAATTTTAAAAACCCAGCAAGGATATTTAGGAGCTTGCATCACTTTCAGCAATACAAATATGGATAAATGCAATTAATACGGAAACTTTATGGTGATATGCCTTAATACAGAATAAGATGTCCACTTTGGTACATAAGGTAACAGAAAATCAGTGTAATTCTATCCAGTTTACAGCAATTTATGCCTGTTGAAAATGGTTTAGCATCAGGATGATGAAACTGTGTAAATTCTCCTGCCAAGATTAGGGTCCTATACTCCACATAAACCCTTATGAAGCACCCATCTATGCCCTACAAAAATACCTGCTCAAACTATAAACTTTTAAAACTGGATTACTCAATGAATAAACTACTTGTGGGTCTGTGTTTCTGCAGAATTACAGACTTGATACACAAGATAGAAAAAACACAGAAATACTAGCAAGAGAACTCATAGGAATTGCCCAAGGTCTCCTGTCATGTTAGTAACAGAGTAGGCAATGAAATTTAATACAGAATCCTTTCTTATGTCCCCATTAGTAAATCATGACATACTATGTCTACAAAGTCCAATGAAAGAGATACACTCTAAGCTAAAAGCAGCAGAATCATAGCTAGGTGTTCTCCTGTCCAAGTGGTGTTTTTATATATTGGTAAATGTGTGCCTTTACAGAAGCCGAAAGACCTGCATCTGCTGCTTCCAAATCAGGATGGATAGAAGTGTGTTGAGACAAGTGTGAAAGACAGAAGCAAAAGGAAACAAATCACATGAGCAAGCTTAGGTTCTTTTTGAAAGTCAATTTAGTTTGAATAAAAGGTACTTTTGAAATAATCTGCTCTTTAATGGTAGAGAAAAACTACAGTAAATCCCGAAGTAACAATGTTTAAAGCCAAAGCTTGAGGTTAGAAAGGAATGGAGTGCAGCTACTGTTTAAAGCACAATTTTTCAGTCCATGATTTTATCCCCATCTTTGCTACAGACCTATTGTGTGTTGGCAACATAATTTTCTCTCCATGTGAGATAAGTATTGCTCTATACATTTAAAAAAATAAAAATTGAGTCATATAGAAGTTAAACACATTTCAAAAAGCTATTTCCAAGCCAGATTGCCTCCATTTTTGACTGTGCATGTTGAACTACCTGTGGTTCAACATTCCAGATTTGGTGTTCCAGCAGTGCCTCTTGAAGATTAACCCTTAACTTTAATGTATATCTATTTTCTCAAAAACTAACTTGCAAAAGATACTTCAAGGTCTACTACCAATACACTTACTTTATGTATTCTTTCCATTCTCCAAACAGGTTTAAAAGAAAAGACTTGCTGGGGAAAAAAAAGTGGAAACCAAGCAAAAGCCTCTGGGGTTTTTTGAGCCTAACAAACAAATAATTGCATGCAAAATGTTCTCCCTGGCATCCCATCCAACAAGTCATTAGTATAGGATGCACCATGAGCCAGATAGCTGTTGCAATGCCCTGTGTGCTCTCACTTGAGGAGCCAGTGGCAATTAAAATATTTTAAAGCCTGCTCCTTTTAGTTCACATGTGTGAAACACTCAGGTTTCCCAGCGTGGTGTAAAATAGGACAGATGAATTGTAATCTAAAAGTGGCCATTCCTTTCCATTAACTATAAATAAATCCTGAGATCCCTTATTCAGATACAGACATCAGCCCTTTATATCCTTAAAATTATGTCAATGAAGCTCCACCACACAAAGGACAGGGTTGCTTACAGCTTCAGAGGGCTACAAATCCTTGTACTCCTTCTAATTTCTATAAAATTCACACAAATATTTTTAAAAATTTTATTGTAGCATGTGCAACAAGTCAGGAGCACTAGAGCCATAGACTGAGTGTGAAAGAGCTGCTGGGACATGTGAGGGGTTACTGGGGCTCCCAGGGATGGCCGGCAGCCCTTGCAGGCTCTGGTCATCCCGGGTGTTGCACCACAGAGACACTTGGAGAAAGAAACTTGGTCATCTTTAATAAGCATGCATTTCAGCTGCAACCAGGAACAAAACTGCTGGGCTGGCTGGTGTCACAAGGACAGTTCTCCTGCAGTTTGCAGGATAATTTTTTGGCATGTTAACATACCAACATATTAATTGATCCACATTGATACAACAACAACACAGAATTTACTTGCATATTGGAAAAGATGCTTAGACCATCTCCACTGCAATAGACTATCCATCACCTGGAGCTTTTCCTTGCACCACAGGATCTGAGGGCCTCAAGTTATGCTCACCTGGAGCCAGTAGAAGATCACTCTCTAACCAGCATGATAGAAAAAGCACATTAGAGCACCTTTGTTCTTTCCCGAAGGATATGTATGCAAAGTAGTATAAGCAAATACAGTGGGTGGTGGTGTGGAGAAAACATGTCTCACTGCTGGGAAGATGGGCAAAGTACACAGCTCAGGGTGTGGGTGCTTCAAACTGACACTGCTAACCCAGCAAGGAAAAGTGACTGGAGCCCTAAATCTAATGCACTGTTCTTGAACTCAACCAGGTCTTGTAAATCCTTCAACAATCGTGTGAAACTGAGAAATCCCTAAGATTTCCGGCCCTTGTGGCTCCTTTTAAAATTCAGGGAATCATGAAATGTTTGGGGTTGAAAGGGGCCTCTGGAGATCATGTAGTCAAACCCCACTGCTAGAGCAGGTTCACCTAGAACAAGTTGCACAGGATCACATTCAGGTATTTTTGAATATCCCCAGAGAAGGAAGCTTCACAACCACTCTGAGCAGTCTCTTCCACTACTCTGTCTCCTTCAAAGGAAAGAAGTTTTTCCTCACATTCAGATGGAACTTCTTGTACTTCAATTTGTGACTATTACCACTTGTCCTGTTGCTGGGTACCATTGAAAAGAGACTAGCCCAGTCTCTTGACACCCTCCTTGCAGATACTTGTGTACATTGATGAGATCTGCTCTCAGTTGTCTCTTTTGATGCTGAGCAGGCCCAGCTCCTCATAAGAGAGATGTTCCTGTCCCCTAATCATCTTCATAAATGATTCATGTTTTTGTTAAAGAGGAAAGTTCTGTTCTCCATCATAAATGTGTTCTTGACCAATTTATACCTAACTGTTTCAGTCATACTGATTAAATATAGTTGCCTCAGTACATAGTAGCATGCAGAGATATCCATTAGTCATTGATCATCATGTTTAAACTCAATTCTCAACTATTAACTGAGTGACTTCCAATAGGCCTAATTTTCTGCTGTTTTATCCTATACAGTCTCCTTAAGTTACTGACAGGAAGGAATTTTGGCCAAGACATACATCAGGAAGATCATATTCTCTGGATTTGGTTAGCTTTCTGAAACAGCAAGTTGCTATCCCATTTTTTTTTGTTTTTCTGAAAAAATTTCAGATGTCCCTACTAGCAGACTTTTGATGATCAACACCCTCTATTAATATTGTCTCACACACTAAGCAAGTGATCATAATTATTTTGATATCATCACCACTTAGGCTAGGTTTGTTCTAGAAGTACAAGAAACGTGGGGTAGAAATCTCATTGTCTATAGGAATTCTTTGGAATACATATACATATACATATACATATACATATACATATACATATACATATACACATACACATACACACACACACACACACACATATATATATATATATATTATTGATAAATATTTTATAATATTTTTTTTCACCAGTGGCACCAAGAATGTGGAGGAAGGATACCAGTATAAGTAGATACGTTCCTCCATAGCAAACATCATTTTGTCCGTTCTAATTGCTTAGAAAGCAGAACTGTACTGCTGTTTCCTGCAACTACAAGGAAATGTACAGTATACTAGTTGATTTTACAAATTTGAAACAAACTGATACTGTACTTTTTTTAAAGGATTATCAATTCCATAACTTACTAGCAGGCCTTTGAAGGCCTGCATGAAGATGTTCAGCCACACAGGAGGGAGGATAAAAAATAACAGATATACCTGAGTAATTTGTGCTGGAAGTAAGGTCAGAATTGGGTAGAGATAAATGCTTTGACTGTAATTCAGGAATTATCTGGAGATGGCTAATTACATAAAGGGCATTATTTCATTATATGAGACCTTATTTGAAGGCCATTACAATCAATAGAAAGATTTGGCTTTTGTTCAAGCTTTTAAACTGGAGAAAAGTCTGTGATATATGACCCACTGTCATATTATCACAAAGTTATTTAACTAATAATGTTTTTTTCCATTAAACAATTTATTTGAAGAAACAATAGCTTGTTTTATTGTCATCCTTTTTCCCCTGTATACAATTTTTGTTAACCAAGTGTTTCTTTTATACTAAGGTCTGGATGGAAAACTGCTTTTCATAAATGGCTATCCCTTATGCATTTGAAAGCCGATTGAGTAGATAATGCTTAGAACCTTTGATCAAGGAATTGAGTTCATCTCCTTTAACCAATTAAAGTCATATCCTCAGCAGTAGCTGCTCACATCATGTTTATATATGGAGAAAAATATTACCAATAACTCATCACTCATCAGATATTTGAGACTGCCTAAGAAAGCACGTTTGTCACCAAGCGAGAGCTAAGCATCTACCAGTAAAACATAAGTGTGGTTAACAGATATTAAAGAAACTAAACGAAAAGCCTCATGTTAAAGTTTAGGTCCTCTTTAAGTTACCATTGCAGTCATGTTCGCTTCTTGATAAAAGAGAAGTGTAATTGGAGAGCAATTCTCAAATCCTAAAAGGGTAAAAAGATGTGGTTTGTTTATCATGAAAGACTGCTATTCCAACTACTAATCTTTCTGTCCCAGGAAGCATCTTATTCTCTTTTCTGTGTTGGAAAGCTGCCTAACAAATGTATTTTCCAAGACAATGAAGGAAGCAGACCTCTATTCTTTCTTATCAATTTAATCTCTTTCATTCAGCTGACAATAATGTCCTCTTGTAGGCTAGGTCTCTTTCCACATGAATTACTAAGTGACAAGTTACTTTTGCTTTTTCCTTTGTTTTGTTTTGTTTTTTGTTCTTTTTTCCATACCAGAATCTTAAAATATAATAAAAAGGATTATTGGTACACACATTATTTTAAACCATAAGAATACTGAAAAGAAACAAAGTATTCAGGGTTCTACTACTGTAAAACTTGCAGACACTGTTACAGCAATCATAATTATTCCTGGCATTTAATCATTTTGTATTTTCATACTCATTTTTAATTAAAAAATTACTCAAAGAAGACTACAGAGAAATCTGGTATTTGCTGTCTTTGCTGTAAAAAAATCATGTCTGAACACTGATTAAGACAGGAAGAATTTAAGATTTTTTCAGTGAGATGAATGAATTATAAATCCTATAATGCCTCTGCCTCAGTTTCTCCTTTTGTTAGATGCTCATTGTTTTTTAAAACTGGCTTTTTCAAGCACAGTCTTAATGCAGGAAAACATCAATTTTAAAGTACCATCCAGATAAGTCATCTTGGTAAAAAAAAAATAAAAAGTACTGTCTAACTACTGAAAATAAAATGTGGCTAATAATATTTAATTATACCTGTTTAACAACCATACTATTTTCCCCACTAGGAAATGTGAGAAAGAGAAAATGGAAAATAGCACTTTACAAGCAACAAACACCTTTAGTTAAAGACATTAAATTAAAATTCTGTGACATAGAAATAATTTAATGACCTTCATAAAGGAAAATATTATTCCCCACCCTGCCCACCACCAGTCTCTAAAGCAAATCCTGATTATGTCAAACTCAAAATCTCCTTTATGTGTCAATGGAAGTGTTTTTCTTTGATTTTTGAAGTCGATCCAGAAATTACCTGGAGTGAAAAAGATGTATCTCCCTCTAACCACAGATAGACTCAGAAAGGAAAGCAATTTTGACATTTTTAGTTAGAAACCATTTCTTGGGGAAAAAAACCCAAAATTTTAGGGCATCCATAGTGCCTGCAATGTCAGCTTCCTGAATTCATGGCTGTGTGTTCATCTGGCATTTTGTGTGCTAGACAACATGATAACCCTGAAGAGGCACAACTGCTGAGAAGAACACATTGACACTGTCCACACACAAAAGCACCACTTTTCCTGTTTACCTCTGTTATTGTCAGTCCTGTCTAGATGAGGAGGGAGCCCAGGCTGTATCCATCATGGGTAATGTCAGGGAGCAAAGAGATGGTTGCTTTCCCTTCCCTGCCCTGAGATAAAATGTTGCTTGTGGAATAGTCCATACTTCAGTGCATGATAGAGAAGCTTTGCCCTACACATACTGGTTACATAAGGAAAAAGTTTTTATTAAGACAAGAATCAAGAAAAAGTGAAAGAACACAGCATGATACTGTGTCTTACAGCAAATACACGAGGACAGGGCAAGTTATCATCAGCCTCAATCAGAGTCGGGTTTTAATTTCAATTAACTATGTTAGAAAGCATAAAGTGTTCATATTTACATAAGTTAGTTAGCAGATTGTTGTCAGAAAAGATGAATAAGGCTTTGTGGAAGTTTCCTAAGCCATAATTTTGTTTCCATTTTGCCTCAAAACTTTTCAACAATTTTGAGGGGGAAAGAAAAAAGTTAAAGAAGAAAGAAGATTAGTAATTTGCTCTTACTTGCCAGTTGCTTGCATCAAAACTCTGGGGTATTATCTGCCTTTTGATTCAGCTGTTCCCTTGGCATGGGAATACACTTGGACAAATAGGAAATATAATGAGAAACATGCTTCCTTATAGTATTTCCAATTGGAAATAGCACAAGGAAAAAATGCTTTATCTTTTTATTCCTAAACAGAAATAATCTAAGAAAGCGTGTTCCTCACAATATTCCCTGACTGCTTAAATAGGTGATACATGTCAGAGGAACATTTTTCACTAAGCTTCACTGGGGTGGGAAGTGATTCAGCTGTCATGGTATCTCACTGCTTCACTGAAGGAGCAGGTGGTACACCTGAGAAAACCTGAATTCACATTTGAGACAAACCATACAAAGTAAAGTAAACCTAATGACCCAAGGTCTCAGGGATCTACTTCAGAAAATTGTCATGGTGCCATCAGAGAGAGCGTATTAGAGACTAGAATTGAGGAGTCAAAGAGGCAGATTTCCTGCAGCTAGTGTGTCTATAGCTATAAGTATTGTTGAAAATCAGGGCTGATTCTCTTTTCACACAAGCTTTATTCAGTGTATCTATTGATCTGCTTGGTATAAGAGAAAATCAACTGGCTTGTTTCCTTTCCTTGAGAAAAGGAAATTTCTCATATATACACATTCAAGTTATGTACTAATATAAACCAGCAAGAAAAATCATAACATCCACATTTATAATGGGATTTAAATTCATGAAAACAGCCCAAGAACCACTCTAGTTTGGAAAGCAATCTGCTACATCCCATTGACTCTGATAATGGGTTGTTTTCTTTCACTACTCATATTGGGGAACTGATTTAGGATACTCATATTTGAAAATCCTGAAATATTGATTTGTTTTTTTTGTATCCATCTGCCTTTCTCTTGTCTCTGCTTCAACAGAGTCCAGATAAAATGCAGCTTGCAGTAATTGTTTTGGGAGGTGTTTGCACAAGTTCTGCTATGCAAATCAAATAAGTCTGTTTTCACTGTTATCCTAATGATAAAGATTGGGTTGTTCCCACTATCATTTTGAACCCTGCCTTTCACTATCTCTCACTTGCTGTGGAACATAGTGAAAATTAGGGAAATGCAGAAGAAGTTGCAGGATTCTGGGTTTTTTTCTTTGCTCTGGTAGAACTCAGGACATCTCCAAACCCACTCTAACTCCCTTCACTGCCACAGGGAAGAAATTAGTGGAGCTAGGTTCTATCAGATCTCCAGTACAGTCCCCTGGTAACACGTCTTTTCCTATGTCACATGTTTTATCTTGGTATCTTTAATAAAATAAGATAATTTTGTTTTAGATAAACAAGTGCATTATTAAACCTTCACAGTGCTGTGATCTAAACCTTTCTGAAACTTTTTTATGTATCTTAATTACTACTGTCCAGCTTCAGAAATATTTGGTTGTCCTTCAATTCACAAATTTCTAAAAGTCACATGAAGGGTCTTTTGATACAACATTTAAAAGCACAAAATGTGGTGTGTTGTCACCACATTGTATTTTCTACTTAAATAGAGTCAGGGAGGCAAAACACTGCAGATGCTCTGGGTAGAAACTCCATGGTCAGCAGTGTCTGCTCTGCTATAGCTAATTTGTATCATCAGACAACTCCAGAGGGGCTTTACAGTGTGAGTGGCTGGCCACTGAAAGATTTTGTTATGGAACCTCTTTGCTGGAATAAGTTTGCCTTACTGGGTACTGACTCACATTCTATTTCATCACCACACAGGAGTAAAAAAAACAAGAAGAGGCAGTTCAAGGTTGCTTTAGAGCAGAAGGTTTTGCAATGCAGAAATAAATGAAACTGGTATCTGCCCTGACCAGTGCTCGTCAATCTAAGTTCTCTGGGGGTGCACATCAGCTATAAGGTGAGGGCCATCCCTGTTGACCCTTCTGCACCTGGCGAGACGCCCCTTAGCCAGAAGTGCCAGAAGCCCTATTCAGACACAGCAGAAAAGAAAGGCTGTATGATTTTTTTTTTTATCATATATTGTTAACAGCTGCCTTTCAAGCATCTCTGATACACTTTGTTAACAAAATTTCCAGAAGAACTTCTAGAGAAACACCTTGCACAGACAAAGCTCAGTCTCAGGATTCTGTGTTTGCAAGCTGTGCAAATCAAAAGTTTTCTAAAGAATAGCTCTTTTGTAATATGCGCTGCAAGTATCAACCAGGCTCTTTAAACAGTCTCAGCAGCCCCACCAGCAGGATGCCCAACCCTCCCGACTGATCTTCCAGAGCAAACAGATGTTTTAAGATAGTCAGATTTATTATGCTTTGAAAAGCTTATTAGAAGAAGCAAAATGTTAAATTTTTACAATCCATTATGTAATCATATACAAGTGCATTAGAATAAACTTCTCCCCTTCCACACCCAATTTCATCATTGGAATGGAAATTACGGGGTTAGCACTTAGGAGAGAGAGTTGCATCTGCATGCAATGAGAGGAAGAGATCACATAATGGTTTTTAAGGCATATCAGATTTATTCTGTGAGGTAGATAAAGGTCTTTTAAAGGTCTTACTCCACTTGTGGAATGAATTTCTTATCATGTATAAATTCTGTGTAAAACATTTATTTTTCCAGGATGTGGTTTGTTTTTTGAGAGGGGAGAGAGAAGCTAAATATTTCCACTCCTGTATAATAGAAAATCCTCTGATTTCAAAAAGATCACACCCTGAGTGGTTAGTTAATACTGGAAACATAAAAAGGTACACTGTTCTGAAAGATTATTTCATTCCAGCAAAGCTTTTCTAACCATAAATGGAGTGAAAAATTTTGCGACATAAGAATAACTGAAGAATAGTGGCAATTTTTAGAGGAAAATAAATGTAATTTTAGGAATCAAACTTAAAGCAAATTTTAAAATGTTATAAATTATATATATAGGAAAAAAAACCCAAAACCAGAAACAAGCTTAGAAGCTATTTTGGTTCATAACCATATTTTCTTTGTTAAAAACTAAATATTCTGGATTTCATTTCATATAAGAAGCTTACAGAACACAACAAAAGGGAAACCTAATTTTTTCCAAGGAAAAGTGAAACAGATAATCTGATAAAACAGCATCAAAATTCTTCCAAGGAGAGCTTAGGACATGAAAGTGATTTAGTGACACCAGTCCAAACAACAATGAACTCATGAAGAGGGTTTCCATTGGCTTCATCAGGCTTCCAGAAGGGCTCAAAATGATTCATGGAGCTGCTGACAGGGGAAGAAATTTAACTGGAAGTCTTGCTGCTCTATGCCATTGTCCATTTTCCCAGAGAGAAATGTATCCCCCCACTCTGGGAAGTTCTCTCATGTTTGGCTCCTTCCACATCTGACCACAAGGACGGGGTCTCTGCAGGCAGCTGAAGAAGCCATTCTCATGTGGTAGGAATGCAGGGAGCATCCTCACCATTCCAAGGAAGGCTCTGGACATAACAGAAGCAAACACTGTAAGACAATTAGTCAATTGTGCTGTCAAATCGAGACTGATTTCTACAGCTTTAGATTGACTATATTTATGTAATTAATAGAGCCAGAAAGCAGACAGGTTCTCCTTTTACTTTGGTTAGTGAGAGGAAACAAAGTTATTTTCTTCCTGAATGTTCAAGTCCTTCAAGTATACGTATCAGTCTATATTCCCCCTTTTTAAGACAACTATCTCGCTATTCCACAATATTAAAATGCCACATTCTATTGCAGGCCAGCAGGAAAATAATTCTGGGATAAAATTTTCAAGATTTTTATATTTTATTTGGATTGTTTTGTAGATAAGGCCACATTTTGTTGTTATCACTGTTATTTTTTTTTTTTTTACTTATTCACAGTTATAATGTTCTTCAGCAAAAAGTTTTGGTTTAGTCTTCTCTCACTGAAGAAACATGGCCACAAGTTGATCGATCACTGGTATATTTAAGAATTCACCTGGGTTTGTCATAGGCACAGAGATATTAGCAGATGGCAAAGCAATTGAACAATGACGTGGCCTTGGCAACCCAGGACTTTATAACCTTCCAACTGGACTTTAACAGCGTGATCTATCTAGCATAAAAATTCCAGTCTTTAGGAAATTGCAGTTAGCACAGAGCACAGCAATAGACATTTTCATCAAAGCAGGATGCTGTGTGTGCCAGCCTTGTCTTCTGATTGCAGTGCTGTTCATCCACTGCACACTGCACACAGTTAAGATTGCATGCTTCTCTGCCAGGATTAATTTGAGGGCTGCACATCCTGAAAGATAGTATCTGTATTTCAGAATCTCAACCATTTTCAAATATTGCTCTCCTCAGGTAAAAGTAAGTGCTATATTATAAAAACAAGAGGTTTTTTGTTTGGTGCAGAGTAATTTTTTTTTGTACTCATCAAGACCACTTCAAATACTTTCATATCAGCTGCAAAACAGTTTTTCAATTTTCATTAATAGACTTCAAAAGCATAAAGGGACCTCCTTATCTGTTCTTCAAAATGCAGAAGAAACCTATTTTGACTGTTCCTATCAATGCTGCTTTAGGCATTTCTGGACTGTTCACACAAATCTGAGGAGAACTGAGTGCAGTGGGGTTGTCCATGGGGCTAGTTCAACCATCAGAAATAAGATGGCCACATTAATTCTGCCTGGATTAATCAGGCATCCATGCATTAGCCTGTACGGAGCACTGACACGGCTCCAGCACCTCTTCCTGGGCATCAAGTTCCCCAGAGCTGGACTGGATTTCTCTCTGTTCTACTGCCTTGTGTGATCCCAACCCACTCAGTAGTGCCCCTGCAGCAGTTTAACAAGTAGAGTTATCTCTGTGTGACTCTCCCCTTGTTCTTACCATATCCATTCAATGTAAAAAGACATTATATGCATACATTATGTCAGCAAATTAGAATAGTAAATACCCAAATGGATCACTTATCCCCAGTAAACTGATACACCCGAAATTCTCAAGGCATGGCAAATCATTAACTCTTACTTTTGATTGGGATGCAAACTTTCCATTTCATGAAAATTCCAGAGCCCCATAAAAGTCTTCTGTTCTGGAATGAAGTTTAAATCAAGAAAAACAGCTGTTATGAACAAAAGTACTTTAATTTTCTAGGAAGTAGAAGTGTTAAAAACTGTGTAGCTTATATGAATATGTTTTAGTTGCTGGTTATCTTTTGTATATTTGCAGTTACAATCAAGTAGGAATTTATGACATGAAGAAAAGGCAGAATTCTTCACAAAAATCTTTAAGTGCATAGTTAAAAAATAATGAACACACATTTGAAGTATATGTATGTTTCACAGAAGAAATTCCTACACAAAAACTTTGCAGCTTTCCCTTAGAAAAGGACCATATAAAATAATTCTCATCTTGGTCTAACACCAAGTTTCCACTGCTCCTTTATCAAAACAACAATGTAGTGTATACTTTCATTGTGAGTGATCTGACCAGAAGATAGTTTTCCCTCCTGTGTAATTGTTACAAAATCTGTTTACTATACAGATGAAATTATTACCTTTTCCAATTTAATTTTTCTCATTTCTTACTTGGAACTGCAGTTCCTAATTAGAACTGGCAAATTGGGAGATGAAGAAAACTTCTGGCTTACTTTATTCTTGAGTTCTTGAGTCTTGCCTTTTACCTTGGGCGTGAATTCCTCCTGTCTTATATAAAGCTTAAAGTTGTTGTTATTTTTTTTATAATGTTTTAGGTTACATTTATAAGAATGACTAGAATTTCTCATGATTCCTAGAAATCATGTCCTCTTCTTTTTTTTGCCTAATTTCCTCTAGATTTTTCACCTTTTTTTTTTTTTAATCAGTATGACATTGGTCTGATTTCTGTAGTTATTGTTGGAATCTTGCTCTTGATCTGGCATGATTAGGAAAATTTGCTCTACCATTAATCTTTTGATGTGATGGAGATATTTTTGAAACAGAAGTCTACTCTTCCAGTAACCATGTTAGTAGGCTAGCTTAATAGATGCTTAAACCCCCTCACTCCTAATGTGGTGAATTGCATGGGGAGCAGAAGACCCTGAACAAAACTTACCTAACAAAAGGAAAAAAAAGGTGTGTGAGTTTTTTATTTGTCTGTTTGGTTTTGTGTGGGCTTTGTTTGTTTTAGTTTTTGTTATTTTAATATAGATCAGTTCTTTGATACATTCCAACAAGTGTTTTCTTTCCTTTCCCACTCTCTCAGGGCAGCCCTTGCTGGCCAACCTGCCTTGATATGCCCTGACCTATCTCATCACATATGATCTGGTAGAGTCCTAGTGGGACATAGTGGTATGATATTCAGAGGTTTCTTGTGTCAAATGAGGAGCTGCATACTTGGGATGCATGATATTCTGCACATCTGATTCGGGTGAGTACACGAGGGAGTCAACAGAAAATGTTAATTATCTCCTTAATATGAAATAACAAAGAAAGAGTTACTCAAGATGGTGTTTTTGTCCAAGGGCAAGGGGTTTCTGCATGGCTGGGATTCTCATGCCAGATGCACACAGTGTAATTTTGTAATCAGGTCAGGCCTTCAGTTGTAAGTGACAGACATTTTCAATTCTTAAGAAAAACAAATAGTCTTTTGTACAATAGTCTGTTTTTAGAGCAGCCATGTAAAGGGTGGGTAACCTGAGACAAACTCTCCACTCAAAGATAACTGATCACATCTCCTATAAGGTCACAGTAATCCTCAGAGAGGATTCTCGAACTGAAATGGCCTTAAAGATGGGGACAGTTACCTAGCTGCTGTGCTCCCTCTGAAAATGGCAGCATTCTTGAACCTAGCAGAATTCCTCAAATTTAATGACATTTTCTTGAAAAAAAGTCGAGTTAGCTGCAGCCTCTCAGAACTGATAACAGTCAGGTGGGTGGATTTGGAGGTCACTATCTTAAATGTCTGAATTTGATCCAGTTGTGGTTTTTAGCATCTAAATGCTATTTTGGAACTCATCTGGTTGCGCCAGTAGAAATCCAGGTTTTACCATTTGGCAAAAAGCCATCATTCTCTTGACACTTCAAAATAATTCTTTATAAAGAGCCTGGGCTCCTGTATCAGTTTGGATAGTTCCTTAGTTAGAGACATCTGATAGTAGGCCCTAGGCCAGAGGAAAAACACATGGATATTCGTCAGCTGAATTTCCACACTAGATTTTGCTGTCAATAAAGAAACATTTAGTCAGCTTGTTTGTCTGCTTTCTGTATATGGCACTGAGACAAGGAGAACCTACACTGTTTTCCTATTTTGTTGTATATCAAGTGATGTGGGCAGCTACTTCAAAGCTACCCCTTGAAATGTTTTGTTTGAACTTAACTGAATTTTAAAGTCCATTTACAATCTGCAGCTATCATGACTAGTCCTGGGAGACTAATTTTTTAAATATACAAATATTTGGACCCTTGTCATGTGTTCTACAAAGTGTAGAGCTCATGGGAATTGGTTTTCTCACACAGGATGATCTGCTAAAAAAAGCTAACTGATTTTTCTGAGATAAACAACATTTGAAATATATAAAATCATTTAAAAATGCAATGTTATGAAAAAGTTCCTTGAAGAATCTATGGTAGTCTTTGGTTCATTATTATAGTGGCTCAGTACCATCACAGTTAAAGAAATGCACCTAATTTTGAGCCTAATTTTGTCAAGGTTCAATTTCAAGCTATTGGATATTATTACATTTTTGTTAGCTCTATTGAAGAGCCATCTTATTATGAAATTTCTGTTTCCCATGTAGGTATTTAAAGACTGTGATTAAGTTATCTCTTGATAAATTAAGTTGACAATGTCTCTTGAACCTTGCACTGGAAGATATATTTTTCAATTTCATTTTCCAGGCTTTTCCCTAAAAAACCTCTCTAACTTTTCAACAGATTTCTTTGATTTTAGAAAGCTGAACTGGACAAATATTTAAATTGTGATATGCTAAAAAAGCTCAACTTCTGCTTCTTAAGTTGCAATATATGTAAACATTGAGTATTTTATTAACCCTGTAAAAGAAAATATAGCAATATGAAACTTCCAGGATGCAGATTGAATAACACACCAATCTTCATAGTAATTTTTTCTCTTGGAAGAGTTTCTCATTCTCTAGGTATGGTCTGCACTTTTATCATGTGTATGACTTCATATTTATCCATTTTAAAACACGATTTTTATTTATCTGAAAAATTAGGCAATGTAGTTGGTTATTTTGTACCACTGAATTATCAATGCAATGTTTCCCATTTGTTAGTGCTTAATATTCTTTTCTGACATCCATGCCTTTTCTTGGAACTTTAGAATAGCTCAGGATATTGTGAAGATAAGTCAAATATCTTACTCAAGCTTATATTTTTTTGAAATTTTTATGGCTCTCAACCAAACTTATGAGTATGTCAAGTCAGTTTTCAAAGATCCATTTTACACAGATGTTTGTTGATTGGCATTTACTGTAATTTAATATTGTTTAATTTTTTTTGCACTAATTTCATGTCCTGGGAATGGGTTGCCTATTAAAGGTCATTTAATGTACATCTAAAGCAACTTTTCTGATTATAACTTTCTTGTAAACTATAAATTTGTTTTACCTATTTCACCTGCTCATAGGGAGTCCAGTGTAAGTGGACGATGGGTAGAAAAAGCTTTCCTGCTCTTTCGTTTCAAATCTCTCTGCTTTTCTCTCAGAAGGTCAATTGCAAAAGACCTCCAGTAAAATCCTCAGTCAATCATTTTAGAACAAATGTCATCTTGCTTCTTGTATCCCATATGAAAGAGGGAAAGTTATGGAGACCCTGGAACTAAAAGACCTGCTCTCTAGGCTGGTTTTTGAAGCTCACTGTAATATCCCCTACAATGTAAAGGGCTCTGTGAGTCTGAAGGAAGATTGCAAATGAGTGTCTTTCCTATAAGCTGCTTCTTTGATTTTGGCTGAACACTTTACTTTTCTGTGTGTTTTTGAGTTTGTTCTATAGACATCCAATAGTAAGCTTGATTGGAAATAAAGTGTGTAATTCAAATAGTTTCTATTTTATTTCAAATATCTTGGCTTTTCTTTTTTTCCATTCAGCGAATAGAACAAGTTCTTTTTCTCATGGGTTTTTAGAACCAAATCTTCCAGCCAGAGACTGTTTCTGGCACAAGCCATCCCTGCACTTTTTATATCCTTATGGTCTGGCTTGTCAAGTCACTAGACAGAATTCTGTTTCACTGAGTGCTTCTCACTTGAACATGGATCTTATTTTGTCCTATCTCAGGCTATTTTCTGAAGGCATATTTGCCATGGACTGAGGAATATTAGACTGTGGCATGACATGAAAATAGAGATTGAATGGTATTACAGAACATTACTTCTTGTGTAGGTAATTACAGAGACGTGTACAGATTTAGCTGAAAGACTCCTATTAGCAGCAGTAAAAGCCTCATGGATAAATGCTTGTGCAAGGATTAGGAAGTTTGCAGATTTTCAAATTTTATTGGAGGGGTGGCGATGCAGCATCATAGAGTAAAGCCCTCATTTTCTACAAAGTAAGTGTAATAGAGGCAGCTTTAGAGAAAATCTCTTCCTTTTTCCCAATGGAGAGCATTCATGATGTTCTGCAGTGACCTCATGAACCAGGAGAAGGTATTCACCTCCCATCATTCAAGACCAGCTACAAATGAAGAGAAAACAAGCATGACGAAACTTCTCATGGCAGGTTCTCTCCTCTCTTTGTTTCATCAGTGAAGTGAGCAGCATGAAAGTTGGGCAGAATGAACGCAAAGGCTCTTCCACACCTCGGAGGAAAAGGAAGGTGCGTTGCAGCCTCAAAGTGAGATCCCGCCTACACAAAACTCATGGGAGCAAAACAGGGGTCCTGAGATGGCATTTCATTGGGCTAAAATAATTTTTTAGCAAAGAATAGGAGCAAATGCTCCACCTTCCATGTAAATCTCCACATCCAGCTCAGGCACTGCTTCAGAGATCACAGTTAAAGGCCACAAGGAGGGGCTGGGGGCAGAGTGAGAAAAAAGGGTGGCCATCCTGTCTTTGTGACAAGGTATTTCAGTGAAGTGATCTCAGCGAAGGAGAAGCTCAAAATCCTGTGACCTGTGAAAGAAAGATGGGGAAATCTGTGTCTTGACAAAAAAAAGCTGAAAGATCAGTGGGATTTGTGAAGTGTTATGTGTGACACAGGGAGGAATGCAGAAGAATAGTACTCATTTTCAGGTAGCACAGGAGCAGTGAAGGGAACTGAGCCAAGGGCCATTGGTGTGTGTAGAGAAGAAGGGCTCAAAGTGATTGGAGAGTTCCCACAGAGAAGATACAGGACTGTGTTTAATTCAGAAATTAGGAAAGTGCCATGAACAGTGTGCAGGTGAGGTATAATAGGTAATTTCCTCATCTGTTTTGCAATTACCACTCCTGCAACACCATCACTAGGACAAACAGCAATAGCAACTTGTTGCAGCAAAGATGTTCAAAAAGGTACAAATTAAAACCAAATGAAAATAACAATTTAACAATTCATAGCACAAATTAATCTTAAAGATATATTGTTTTACTTTGTGATTACGCAAAAGATCTGCACCGAGCAAAAAGAAAAATAAAAAAGCCAGCAAAAATACACAATCATCTATTTCACAAGAAATATATAAAAATTACCTTTGAGCAATAACTGCTTTATTTAGATTCTATTTATTGGGTGTTAAGTTCTAACTGGAGCTTTATAATTTAATTAAATATGAAATTATTTTAATGTTACATTCCCAAAACTGAGGAAAGCATTGGGGAAATTGATTAGAAACTAGAAAAGAAAAGTAAAAAGCAATGAAGGCTCAAACATGAGCCTTTCTCTCTAATGAGAAATTAAAGTGTCATATGAAATCTCATTTTGTTTGATATTGATTCCATCCATTCACAAAGGATGATTTTTCAGGTATTAGTAATAAAATGAGCATTTTTAAAGGCTATAAAATAATGTAACATTTCAAAATTATAACAGATTTCTAAGTTTTAAGAACTCATTGGTACACCTTAAAAATACTCCATTTTTTGTCTTATGTTTCTCATACAGAAATGACTGTGGTTTATATGCCAACAGAAACACTGATGAGTGACTCAAGGTTTTAGTCTGTAGCTCTGATAACATTCCACTTTGCTTGCAACAGTAGCTGCACCAGTACCCTGCAGTATAGGCAGAAATAGCTTACTTCATCAAATGCTATATGGTTACACAAGGTTTTAAAATACAAAAATCACTATGAACTCTGCTATCCATCATAATATGTTGTTCTCTGATTAAACTATTAAATATCTTGAAACTCTTTTATTATAATACAAAATTTGTATGTATAAATAATATATTTATAAAATATTTTAATTAATTATAAATAATATATTAATTATAAAATAAATGTAACTTTCTACTAAAGTCACCTGAATGGGTCAAACATATTTCAGCTTTTGTGAACACAATTGTGCTTCAAAGTGTGATATTTTAATTTGAAGTCCAGACTCTGTATTTTCCCTTAGTCAGGTTGTGTCGACCCCATGGAACCAACTAAAGTAACTAGAACTTGGCCATACATTTGGCAATGCATAAAACTGAAAAGCATACCAGAAAGAACTGTGGTTTTAAGTCTGAACAGTTATGCCACATTCTCACCTTTATGAGGCGTGACTTGCAGCCATGCAGAATGAAGAATGTGTGAAGATCGGGAATCCATGGAAAAATACTTCTAAACCCATGGACCTGGGCCTAGTTGAGCACAAACATTGACATTTTAATCTGAAACATTTTTCTGAAACAGCCTTCAAGTATAGTGAAAAACATAATGACAGAAATGTTCTGTATTATGCCAAATGCTGTTGTTTTCAACAGTAATGGCAATATAAAAAGTGCAGGTGGTCATCTTCTTACACTTTGCCTTCTTTTTCCACATCTTTCTGTTCTTTCCTTCTCCTGTTTATCACTTAAAAAAAATAGTATTTGTTTAGACAGTGGAAAAGCAGAGAAAAGTTTCAAACAGTAAAATAAATTGTATCTGTGCAAAGCACAGATATTATGATGGGCTCAGAGCAGTGGGTCTTACTGCACCAGTACTTCTTTGAAATTCTTGATCCTATGCCCTTACTACAGAGCCACTGAAATTTCCTGGAATGTGCAGAGGAGCTGACAGTGTTTAATCAGTAATAGTATCAATAGTGGTACCTTGCTTTGCCATGGGATTTACTGCAAACAAATCGTTTTTCCCCAACCTCTGTCTTCGCTGCCCAGGTAAGTGCTCTTCTCTCTGTGCTAGTAGGTGTGGGACTTGTATGTGTTGCAGGTGTTATATGTTAGACAGGTCCTTATTCCAACAATCTGTCTATCCTTTTTCCCCCTCTCACTTAGACCCACAGTCATATCACTAACATAAGGCCTCCTTTTGTGCAGTGTGATGAGAGGGAATTTTCAGGGCCTGGAGTTACTTCTCAACAAGTCAGGAAAGATATTTTTGAATATTGGTATTTATTTCCCACAGCAGTGAATCATCTCTGTGGTAAGGGTAATGTCATATGGTACCATGAATTATGTCTCAAAATGCATACAAATGCATGTCTTTGGTGGAAGGTCTGCTCATTTTTTAGCATTTCATCAGAGTGGAACTTTGAATGATGATATCAAAGAAGAAGGAAAATCTGTGTGAACATGATTTCCAGCGTTGGCCTAGCTGAATAAGAAACAAGAAGCTGAACAGAAGGAAATGGTGTTGATGCTTCAGAACGACTAGGGGCCAGTAAATGTGGAAAAACCTCCAAACCCTACAGTATTTCAGCCAGATGGCTGCAAGATGACTTCAAGAAAGACAGCACTCACTGGCAATTCGTCCTTGCAGCAAAGAGAGGAAAAACCTAATCGTCCCTTGTCTCTTCCTTCTGAGCATGAGTTCCAGAGTCCCCTCCTACCTGGCAGCCTAAATGCAAAGCTTAGTCAGATTTTTATGGCTCCCTGGTTTAGATCCCTTCCAAGGCTTCCAGCCATTTCATGGCCTAAGCAGGCAGGGAAGCTTTTGCAATCTGCTTGGAGGAATGCTGTCATCCATGGGGATCGTGTTTCACCTTCCCCAAAGTGGAGGCATGCCCAGAAGGAATCACTCCAGGGAGATCTCTAGTTTCAGAAACTCTCCCTTTAGCATAATTAAGGGAGAGCTTGTAATGCCAAGAAGATGCTACTGGGCTTCCTAGGGCTGAGGCACTCTCCCACTTGGCATCCTGTATTTTGGAAACAATGGCAACAGCCTGTGCCTCTTACCATGTTTCCAGATAAGTGCTCCAGGAAGAAGTTTCTATCTATGTTCCAATGCATGATTAAAGACATACTTTGAGCTAAAACAGCACACACTTGGTTTTCTCCATCCACCAACAGCAAAATAGTCTCAGCGCCTGAGTGTTTCCTATCTCTTGGTTTATTATAATCCCCAGGACTATTTTTTGTTTATTTAGCTCTTAAACACAGACATAAAAGGCAGGGTGAGCAGGATTGTCTACTGAGATCATCAGGGGATGTGACAGCGTTCACCACAACGGAATTTTATTCAAAATCAATGCAACTATATAAACACATGTTTTTTTAACACACTAAATCTACATCAGAGTCCCTGCACAACAGGAAAAAGTTCTTATTTGTTTTCCTACTTAGGTGGCACAAGTGAACTCTTCAGTAATGTAGGCCTTGTGCTCAAAGAGTGTGAGTTACCTTTGGAATTTAAAGAGAAAAAAATTAATTGCCTTTTTTGATTGCCTTTCTGTCATTTACAAATTATCCAAGGATGTGGTCAAGTTTGATACACTGCTATGCCTCATTGCAGTTCTGAATGAATGTTTATGGCTAAGTAATACATCCCTGGATAACAGGTTAGGAATATTGACCTAATGGTGAAAACTGTTTCTGTAATACAGGAGAAATGAATGCTCATCTTTCGTTTTGGTGTTTTGGTGTTTTTTGGTTTTGTTTTTTTATTTGCTTTATTATTAATTTGGAAAAAGTTATATCCAAATTTGTTAAACTTTGAGTAACTTAATCATTAAAAAAAAGAAAGTCATTTGCAAAATATTTTGTCGGCTTCCCAGTGGCCAAACCTTGCCCTTTTGGGAACCTGTTAAGCATGAAGTTCCTTCAGATTTCCAAGTCATGTATAAAAGTCTGTCAGGAAAGTAAGAATTCCTCTGCATGAAAATTTGAAATTATCTGAAAATTTTCCTCAAGGAAATTAAATTAAATTGTTCCCCATGAAGGAAAAAAAAAAAAAAAAAGAGAGAGAGAGAGAGAGAGAAAGAGAGAGAGAGAGACAGTGCAGCACAGATTAGTCAATAGGGATTAGGGCATCTACAGATCAGGTGGTGCCCTGCTCTGCCTATAGCAAAGTGTTATGATGAAAGGCTCTTTCTCTTCCAGTCCTGAAATCCTTCCCTGAAACTGAGATGCTGTCCTAGGGAAAGTTTTGACAAACAAATTCTGTGGAAAACTTTGATGTCAGTGCCAAAAATTTTGTTGTGAGAGATCCCAGAGAATAGGAGCTGAACAAGAAGCTTAGCATCTTTGTTAGCTTTCCTTGACCCTGGAGAAGCCTAGCCTACTGCCCCACATCAGAACCCCAGGTCTATTCAGCAAAAGACATATCTAATTTCTACTCTTAAATGCTTTGTCTTATCTGGGCCTTTGAGTGTGACCCTGCAAACCTTATACATACAAGTAGTCTCTCCTGTCCTTATATGAGTAACAGTTAACTGCTTGTGCATGTAAAGGTTGCAAGGTGAGTCCCTTTGAATATCATTATCCCAAATATAATAGCTGCTTTGCTGAAACTCACGTTGTCCTTCCAAAAACAACCCATATTACTCAACTGAGAATTCTGGAGGAAAAAAAATGCAACATTTTGAAAGCAGGCAAAGGTCATATGAATTCTGCCCAAGATTTTTGATTGAGTAATGTACTTTGGAATAGCTTGCTGTGATTCTTTGGCAGAACACTGTTTATTGTTCAAGTGAAATTTTTCGCAGTTAATAAGATGGTCAGTTGCAGGTATTGAAAATATTTGCCCTGCCAAATACCACAAGAGTGAAAACCTTCAAGTTGGTTGAATAATGAAGCAGAAATCATTCCAACAAGCTGCTTGACAGCTGTGGAGAAATTTCCAGAATATTATATGACCCAAAATTAAACTGTTTTATTGAGTAAAAATAAACAATCAGAAAAACATTTCTGAAGAAAATTGCCAAGATATTTTGATTATGTTATTTGCAAGGAGCTGTTTGACAGAGCAAAACTGCTTGATGGTTGATGTTTTTTTAAAGAATATACTATAGTTTAACCAGATATTTCTCTACATTCATAGACTTCTTTCCATTGGCCACATGATACCATCAGTTTTTATGTACATTCTCCAGTGATGTTCATGGAAAATTCTGCTTAGAAAGCTCTGGTTAATTTCTTCTGCTTTGCAAGAAGAGAGAGAGTATGAATCACAGTAGTGAAACTGAATTTGGACAATAAAACCCAAAAAATCCACACGAATGTGTGACGATTTAGGAACAAATACTGCTTTCAGGAACTAATATGTTTGGCCTAATATGGATGAACACTTGGTGTTACTGGAAATACAACTCAGCTTTTGCTGACACTGTTTACAAATGATATTCACATATCCTACCCCCATGTTCTGTAAGGCAGAAACATGCTTTTCTGATAGGGGCACATCTGGATTTTGCCTACTTCCAACAATCTGAAATACATCTTTGCCATAAATTATTAAAGACACGCTGACACTTTCACTAAAATCTCACGTAAAAAATGTACTCAAATTCTGTAATTACTTAAGCACAAAAAATACACAGATGTCTGCATTGTTTTCATGAATTTCAGGGAATGAAAATGCCAATAAATAATTCTCTTCTCATCATGGAACATGAATAAGTATCTCAGAGAACCTAAATCCAAATCTGATTTAAATTTGGAAGGACTTAGCAACAACAGCAGCAGCAGAAGTCTTGCGAAGTAAAATATACCCAGCCAAGAGTGAATAATGCATTACCCCAACAACCAATCCTCCCTTTCCAGTGAAAAGAGCAACTGGACTCACACAAAGCCTGAACTCACTGTTTACATCATGAGGGTAAAAAAAAGAGAAGACATTTAGCATACACTAGTTCCATGGGTAAAGAATCTATACTTTGTAATTGTGTGTGTGTTACTTAGTCTGTTTCCCACATATTACCCCAGGGAAAAAAAAAAAAAAAAAAAAAGACGAAAAATTATAAAGATGTAAAAACTACAGTGTGGTTAAAATTCAGATCAGCCATCTACACCACAGATCTGTTGTGTTCAGCCTACTTACTCACTGAATGTGGCTAAGATGCTCAGGAGTTTCCAGTATACCCACCCACTTGTGAGATAAGATTGTAAGTACTGTACTTGGGACTGCTAAATTTGCAACCAGGTTAATTGTGTACAGCATCTGGGAAGTCTCAGCTGATTCCTGCAGAGACGCTGATGTTTATTCACGGTGCTGGGAAATCAAGTCGTTAAAACAGAAAGCAAAACCGGGGACAAACACTGACGGTTCAACCCGAGCGAGTAGCCTCCGTGATAAAAGGCTCAGGAGAGGATGCCAGGGCTCGTACGAAGTTTTATCGTAAGAGGCTTAGCGGACCCGTAGCTGCTTATTGCTCGGCTCAGCCTGTGCGAGAGCGGCAGAGCCCAGGAGGAGCTCCCTGGCGGGCGGTACCGCAGCGCTGCCGGCCCGGGCAGAGCCCCGCGTCCCCCGCCCGCACCCCGCACCGCAAACTCGCCGTGGCGGGCAGAACTGGCCGGGTATCGGCGTGTGGGAGCGGGGATGTGGCCTGCGGGGGCTGGCCGCTCGCAGGGGCTCCGTGCCCGGCCGGGGAGCGGCGGGCGCTGCCGGGGGAGCCGGGGGGCAGCGGCCGGGAAAAGCCCGAGCGCCGTCTGCGGCTGCCAGGGCCGAGAGCCGGCGCTGCCCGCCCCGGCTGCTTAAAGCCAGTCACGTCCGAGCCTTCCAGGTGCTCGCTAACCGGCCACACACAGGGTTAACAGCATCCCCGGACGGACAGTATGTGTTTAATATGCGAGCGTATTTGATGTTCATTGACAGAGCAACAATAGGAATTATCTTGCTTTATGTACCAGTTACAAGGTTTAATATCATTATATTGCATGCGATATTAGTTTTTATTAGTCGCCATTAACAAGATGTTTTCTACTCGAATTCTCATTTACTTGTTCAATGCAAAAATTATCTTTGTAAAAGAGAAAAACACATCTTCAAGTGTCAGCTATATTAAATTAAAGAACTGTTTACCCTTCCTAAGGAAAGCATATGTATCTAAATAG